>NW_028270183.1:85670318-85992939 GCF_037043375.1 Chiloscyllium plagiosum
TCCCTCATGACTCTGAATGCTTACTTACTCGGTGTTGATCTACGTTGTTGTATTACTGAGCATGTTATTTAAAATTTGGGAGCAGAGAGGTCACGGTCTTCTCTTAGGGTGACAAATTCTACTTTAGACCTCAGACTCTGTCCCATCCCTGGCCACTATCTGAGGCTGAAACAGACAATCAAATCTGTGGGGATCCCTTTGGAAATTAACTGATTCCTGATACCACATTCTGAGCATTCCTAAATGAAACTGCTAAACACCTCCAGAATGCAATTCACTGGCTCATCCCTTCCGTTGTTCGAACTGTGACATAAGAAAAATCGTCTTAATGATATCTATAATTTGCTGCAAACACGTGCAGGTTAGACCTGCAAAAGCAAATCCTCATCGATACTCTACAGCTCATATGCAAACTCTCACCAAAATCCTATCCATCCGTCATTCCTGTCCACACTTATCGGTACTTTCATTGGTTCGGCGATGTCTCTATTTTAATATTCTCAAGAAGGTCATCACATCAGTCCATGAAACGCACCTCAGTCAATTATCCAAAAGCCTGCAATTTGTTCATACTTAAACTGAATTCCTCCCTTAAGTTATCGCTCAATTAGTTTCACACTTACCAGCAAACCCCAACTTTTTCTCTCTCACTCTCTTGCACACTCTCTCTCATCCACACACACAATACATACAAACATACACACACATACACACACAAACAGACACACACACACACACACAATGTGGCAATGACTTTTTCAGTGTTATCAATGTTATGATTTGCATCCCACTGAGTAGCAAGCATCCAGTCCATGAAACTTCCTATTTATTTTCCCCATGATCCCTCATCAAGTCTTGTTTAAATCATTTTCTGTTACTATCTTTAATGCTAATCATTCCATCCCACGATGTCGTTTCCTTCTTTTGGTTCTTGGTTTCCATAGCACATTGAGTAGAAGCATTGTGATACTCAGAAATAATGAAATGATGCGTGTCGGACTGTTTTTGATTTCCCTCTGTGTTCCATGTGGTGCTTCATATTGGACAAGGGTTTACTGCATCATTGAACGACGACTTTGATACTCAGTTTGTGCCTGTCCACTGAACGCTTGTGATTGTCCCTGTCAGCTGTTCGTATGATCAGTAACGTGACCAAACCCCTATCGGAGACATCTGACTTGACCTTCTGACTGTCTCCACTTGATGTAAAAGTGGTGCAGATGGATTGCTGAAGGTTGTGATGTGAGATGCTTCAGATGGTCAAGCAGACTGAAAGATTTAGTGACGCAATTGTGGACGAAACATAGGGACTGTAGTTGGAGTTTGTGTGTTTGCAACATGGAAATAAATCTTGAAGAGGCTGCACAGAGGGAAAGCTCTGGGACAACGGACTGTGAGTGTAGGCGCGGGGGCAAGGGACCTCCTTTGTCCTTCCTGCATTTTCTAAGAGCAGCTTCCTAACTATAATAAAATTTTAAGCAGCAGAGCGATAACATTTCCTTCAACACGACCTGACTCTGTGGCTCTGACATCCAAAGTTGCATTGAGATTCAGTGAGCCAGAACCCTCCAGACAGGAGCTGGTGACATATCCATACGCTTCCTGTATGTCAACATCAGTGTCACCGTTTGATGTCAAGCGATCTACGTAGAGACAAAGGTGAACGTAATGTGTTCGACCTTAGCTGGGAACTGTCAGATGTATCCTTGCTTCCCAATATAGAGGGATTCCTGGTGGTAGTCACGGCCGTGCGAGATCCACATGTTAATGTGGATGTGCAGAGAATCGAAAGGCATTTTCAATTTAATGATGTTGGCTTGCAATAGTACATCATGTTGGTGAATGTCCAATCTCCTGGCATCAGCCTACAACCTCTTTATTCAGAAGCAGTCAGCCATTAACGTTGTTGTCGTATGGACACTTAGAGAGAAAAGGATGCATCTCGGATAAATGTTGTTATCTTGATACATGGTTCGAAACATTACCCCCGACCTCGCTGCACCACCGCTCAAACACATCAAAATAACCCGTGTATACTGATAGCAATAACCTAATGGTAACATCAGACAGCAGACCATCAGGGAGATGGGGAAACAGTTCCAATGTCTGAACCGATCAGAGTGAACCCTCCAGTACACGGTCTACTATGGCATCCTGTAAAATCTCTCCATGTAAGGAACATACTGACTTCCATTCTTCCTGAACGGAAAAATAGCAGTAGATACATGACGTTATAATCCACCTGTCAATATATTATCCATTGACTTTGTCTTTCTAAATCCATTTGCAGACACCAACAGCTTTCGAAAATTTAATGTTCTACTTACCCCAATGTCGCCGACAAATGTAGTTATATTACATTTGTTCAACTCCTTCAAATCATTGATGTAGATTTCAAACAGTTGATAACCCATCATAGGTCACTATATGACTTCACCAGTTACGGATGGCAAACTGAACAAGACTGATTTATCCTGAGTACCTGCTTCCTGTTTGATAGCCAGTCCTCCTCTGTTTCTGTTCAGCACACTTGAAGTGCTGAATAAGAACGGGGAGCATCAGTCAGCAATTCAACCCCTCGAACCTGCTCCAACATTGAATGTCGTCATGGCTGATGTAATCTCGGCCTCAGTCCCATCTTCCTTCCCGGGGCCATAACGCTTCATTTACTCAGTGCCGCAGTGAATTACAAAAAGTGGCAATCTTTTGAGAGCAGTAAGTTCTCTGCAACCCTGTTATAAATCTGCTTCTCCTTAATCTAAAACTATTATATCTTGTTCTAGATTGGCCTACAAAAAAGAAAATCCACTCTACATTGCCAAACACCTTTAGTAGCCTTAGACACTTCATTGAGGTTTTCTGCCATTTTTTCTAACTCAGGAGAGTATAGGCCTGAACTGTTCAATCGCTCTTCATACGACAAAATCCTCATCTTGGCAATCAACGCAGTGACCCGCTTCTGAACTGCCTCCAAATCAACTAAGTCTCTTTTCCGGCCAGGGCACCAAAATTATACACAGTTCTCCAAATGCAATCTCTTAAATAACTTGTGTAGTCGCAAAAATGCTTTCCTACTTTTACGCTCTTTTCGAAATGAATGGCGACGTTGCACTTGTTTTTCTCATGACCTGCTGAACCTGCGTGCGAAATGTACGAGGAAACCCAAATGCATCTGCATCTAAGCACTCTGAAGTTGCTCTCGTTTTACACAACAAATTGTCTCTCTACTGCTCTGACCAAAATTAATAAGCTCATACTTACCCTTGTCACATTTCATTTCATTGTTAGCCTTTTCAACAACATATCCACAGGCATTTATAATTTTCTCCTATATTTATTGCAACATTATTTCCTAACTGTATTAACGCAATCTGCAAATTTTACTGCAGTTTTTTACGCCTCAGCGACGTAATTTGCGAACAGTTGGGGAATAAGTCTGATATCTATCGCTCCCCAAAATTTTGCCTCTCTGCATTCGCTCGTTCATCATCCCTCTATCCAAACGAATAAAGTTAGTCCTAACCTCATGCAAGCTTATTTTACGAATAAACCTTTCTGCGGCACCTTATTCAATGTCTTCTGGAAGTCCACATATATTAAATTTCCAGTCTCCTCATTACCCACCTTGTTCTCTACATTTTTTTTAAGGAGCACAATCAAATAATTCAAGACGGTTTATTCTTCATAAAACCATGCTGACTTTGATGGATTGTGCTTTAACTTTGCAAATCTCCTGTTGTAAATTCTTGATAATGCTTTGAATAATCTACCTTAGTTCTGCATAGCTTACTCACTACATTTACTCCCAAGTGAACAGAGCTATTCGAACTTCTTCCTTTTCTATAACCTTTACGTTCAACTTACGTCTCTCAGAGTTAAGGCTGTAAAAAACCTGTTCTGACTTCTTTAAGGGGCCTGACTGAAAGAATGAGCTAATTCTATTCCTGGTTTATACAGTGGATGGACTAAATGTAATCGTGGTGTTCACAAATAATAAGCTCAATGCCCTGAATGTCCTGCTCCTGTTCCTTAGTAAGAGGCTCAATGTGCAGTTATCCTCCTCCTATTTATGTTTCAGAGGCTTTGATGGATTATAGAGTTTTCATGTTGCTGTGATACGGTTTGACTGTTAAAGTCTGTCCTCATATTTCAAACTGTCTTTTATCCATGCTAATTTACCCATAGTTTGAGTAATACTTCAGTGACCGTACCACCTGAGCTCATATGGTTTAATTATTTTCGTTAATCCTGCTATCCTCGACACACCACCACTCATTCTGCCTTTATTTTAACGAGGCAAGGAATAGATGCTGTCTTTGGTTAAAGAAAATAAAGTGAGTCAATGAAAATAATGGAATCTATTAATGGCAAGTGAATCTTGATTCCCATAAAATGAGCATGTAGCTAAGTGTAAAACACTCTTAAAATAAATGGGATGGAATGTACCGTTTGTAACATCTGTCGTCGTGTACATGGTTCCCAGTCATCTGCTGACGAACGCCGCTGTCAGCAGTGATGGCGTGTCGCCTACTCAGTGACAGGCACCAATTGATTGAATGACGGAAGGTTCCTGTTACAAGGAGCTCAGGATAGCATCAGATCAGTCACGAACTCATTGAGAGGTGAAGCAGTTTTGAACGACTGAATGCCTCATTCTCTTGAGTTGTCTGTCCCTGTGTTTTTCAAAAGTAAAAATAATCTGCCCATCCACTTGTGCCATATATTTCCTTTTCCTGATCCTGGTAAAATTATGCGGAACATTCTTCAAACAACATTATTTATTAACGGCTGGGACGTCAGTTAATTGAGCAAAATACAAGATCCCAAGGGAAGCGACCCTGTTGCAGTAAGAATGAGATGCTGTTTCAAAATCCCGTCAGACAATGAAAGGGACGAATATGGTTTTCCTTCGTTTAAATTTCATCATGGCCAGTTTATTCTGGAAGACAAAAATTTCCAATCTCTGCTTGTCTTCAAAGAACCAACAGAGATTCCTTCCCGGACGACAATGTTTTCACGCACTGAATTCAGAACTGTAAAGATGGGAGCAGTGACGTCTCTCGAGTCATAGAGTGCGTGGGAAGGATCCAGAAAGTATGAGCTTTTGTACAGTGTCGTCTATGTGGTTCAGGAGAGAGTATTTCTTGTGTTTTACGACACATTTGTGAAAGTAATTCAGATCTGGCCATTTGTTATTTCAGCTCCATTTTTTCAATTACGCTCGGTATACATTAACTCAGTTGAAAATGTCACTTGGAATTAAATCAAACTGTAACGTTGTCTCCAAAGTGATGCATAGTTTCTTTGTTTACCTCCCTCACAGTTAACGTAGTGACAATCTACGTCCTGCTTTATAAAGATTGTGGATTGTCTCCATGTGTTAGTCGTTACCTCATGGCTATGGCAATGGCGGATCTACTGGTCATTATCCTCGATCTGATATTGAGACACATTCCCACTTTTTATCGGGAACAGTTTTATTTCCTGAAGTCCATCCCCGTGTGTAATATACACGCTGTCCTGCTGTATGCAGCGACTGATTGTTCTGTCTGGTTCACCGTCAGTTTCACCTTCGATCGACTTGTGGCCATTTGTTGTAGGAAATTGAAAAGTCAATATTGCACTGAGAAAACGGCAGCTGTGGTTCTCGGAACAGTGACTGTGCTGAGCAGTTTAAAGAATATTTTCTGGTTTTTTATGTTCACAACTCAGTATCGTCTGATGAATGACCCCTGGTTTTGTGAGGTAACAGACGAGGTTAAATACTCTACTGTGTGGGTCACAGTTGAGTTCCTCCATTTCATCCTGAATCCAGCTCTACCATTTCTCATGATATTGCTGCTCAATATTTTCACAGTCAGACATATTTTAGTGATCAGTAGAGTCCGCAGGAGAGTACGGGCTCACACCCATGGGGATGCTCAGTGTGATACAGAAATGCAAAATCGAAAGAAGACCATCATTTTACTGTTCCTGATCTCAGCCAATTTCATCCTATTGTGGTCACTGTTGATGCTATTTTCCATATGGATCCGGATGTATAATATTGGGTTTCGGTCTGTGTACCTAGATTGGTTTGTGCAGGAATTGGGCTTCGTGCTGCAACTCCTCAGTTGCTGCACAAACTCTGCAATATATGTCGTGACGCAGACTATGTTCAGACAGGAGCTGAAAAAAGTGCTGAAATATCCCTTTATCAAAATTTATCAAGCAGTCAAATTGAATATTTAAGCAATCCATCCATCCAGGATTTCCTCATTTCAAGCCCAATGTTACGACAGTGAAGCAGTCTGTCACCATGGTAAAAGAATGAGTGTACTGATGTGTTCAAACTTACCCCACAGGGTGTTGCAGGGACATATTTCAATGTTTCTATTAACTCAGGGTCCAGTGAGAGAAGACAACATTCAGCTGGCTGTATCTACAACTTAAACCTGCAAATAATATTCCATTTTCATTAAAACATTTAAAACAGCAGAGTGAAATATATTGTTGCTTGTCTTCATGTTGAAGAAGCTAAACTGGAGAGATGGTTTGCAGATATCGTGTTGGATTGGGGTCTTCAAAGTTAAAAATCACACAAAACCAATTATAGTCCAACAGGCTTAATTGGAAGCACTGGTTTTTGGAGTGCAGCTCCTTCATCAGATGGTTGTCCTTCATCAGGTTTGCAACGACCTGATGAAGGAGCGGCACTCTGAAAGCTATTGCTTCCAATTAAACCTGTTGGACTATAACCTGGTGTTGTGTGATGTTTTACCTAGAGAGAGACTGACTCGACTCCAGGTCCTGATCCTCAGGGAAGGGGACGTGACTGAGCTCAGGCGTTCGGTTTAAGTCACTCGCTTCTTGCTTTTACGCCTGGGTCACCCACTGCGACTTGGGTTCGGCCGAAGTTATTTTTGTCTCACGCTTCCTCTCCCTCTATATCTCCACCCCACTCTCAACAACATAACCGACTCTATCTTCCACATCTATCTCATTGTATTTCACTGTTCCTTTCTCACCCATTCTCATTGTCTCTTTCTCTCTACCTCTTTCTCTCTCTCTCTCTCTCTCTCTCTCTCTCTCTCTCTCTCTTGCATTCTGTGCTAAAGTTCCAGTCTCCCCTTCTCCAGGATTCATAATGCCCTCCATATCGCTGTTTCTCAGATCCTTTCTCATATTGCGGGAAGAACAAATTGAGTATGGGACAAATGGGGTTCGATTAGTCATCAAACTTGGTGTGTCTCACTGGTCATTATAAGAGGAATAGAATGGTATTGAGTCTCCAGACGATTGCTGAGTGAAAATTTTGGAGGTAGGTCCACACGCTTGGGGATCAGAGTGGGTGTTGGACTGCAGGCCGTTTTTCAGGGAACAGTGTGTTTTGGACTGCAGGCTGTCCATAGGGAACAGATTGAATTTCGGGTTGAAGTTTTTTTTTGTTGTTATTGCAACAGAGTATGGGGCTTCAACCCGCAGATGGGGAACAGAGTAAGTTTTAGGCTGTAGGTTGTTGTTAGCGGAACTGAGTGGGTACTGGTCTTCAGCCAACAGTAAGTTTAACAGAGTTAGTTTTGGGCTGCAGACTGTTGCTCGGACAACATGGTGGTTTGGAAGCTTAGCTTTTAAGCGTTTCTATGTGAATCCAGTGTCGGTGGGATCACGGTCTGCTGCTAGGTAATTTGTGAGGCAGGTGGGTTCACGGGTGTTGCTGTGCAATAATTTCGAAGTGCGGGCATAGGCCGTTACTATGCGATTAGTGTGGGCAACTGGTGTTGCTGCGGAGCAGTGTGCCAAGTAGTTTCAGACGCAATTTGGGGAACCAGTGCAATGGTGGGGCCACAGACCATTATTGGAGAACACAGTGTTTGCGGGTTCAAAGTCTATTGTGAAAGGAGCAGACTACGAGTGGTGCAGCAAATCATTGATTGGTGGAAAAAAACAAATAGAGTGGACCAGACACTGCTTTTCGGCAAGCAGAATGGGGACGGGTCTGCTTGGCAAACTGAGATGTTTTAGACCACTGACCATCACAAAGATAAAAGCGAGTGTATTGAAGCACATGGCGTTGGTACAGAATAAAGTGATTTGGTGCACAGGCCATTGTGCAGGAACAAATCGGGTGTGAGATCACTGGTTGTTGCGACCAGTACAGAGGAGAAATGTCACGGACCTTTTCTATGGAAGCACTGCGTTTGTGGGAAAACTGTTTGCAATGGGGGAAGTGACTATGAAAACATCCACAGCCCGTTGCAAGCGAACAGAAGACGTTGAGTCCGTTGTGTGTTGCTAGAGCAAGAAAATGTGGCGGGTCCACAGCCTGTAGCCAAAGGAGCAAAGGGTGTGGGGACTTCAGTGGTTGTTAGGGGAAGACAGGGCGTTTTGGGTGAAGTACTTCCACAGAGAACACAACTCACAGAATGTTCGACAAACATAGCTGATGAAGTAATGCTCTCGAGGACGAGTTTTGCTGTCCTCAGTCAATAACCTCATATGTACAGAAATGTGAGGCCTTGTTCCTTCATTGTAATCTTGAAAGCGTTTCTGAGAACTGTTTGATTTTCTTTTTTAAGCAGTTAAGCTTTGTTCTAGATCCAGAAACAGCAATATGTCATTCCATCGACCTATCACAGCAATTCCCATTTTTGTCTCAAAAACGTCCAATACCACCGACCATTCAGGGATTACAACACTGCGTTGGTATCATTTCACTCCCTGGTTATTGAAACCTTGTTTTGTGTCGCCATAATTCAACTGAATGCACGCTGTACTCAAATGAACATGGAATCCCAACTCCCCTTCTTTGCTTCGAAGTACAATGAAAGTGCTCAGTTGGCATGAAAGAGCTGCCATTAACTATCCTAATGTTGCTGACTGACTGACAGCTTCAGAATCATTTCTCCTGCATTAAATAGTAAAACACATCTCAGAGGTCGTACCTCAGACTATCGCAGAAAAAAAAAAACACAACGCGATGTGAATCAGTTCGGTGGGGATATTAGATTGAGGAGGGGCAATACGAACGAAATGTGAAAGTATTAAACTGGGCTCAGGAACAGCGAAGGTTCCAGTTTGCCTTTGGAATTCTGTCATCACGATGGGTGTGGAAATTTGTTGGTGCAAATGTGAGAACCTGCTTTCATTCATACATACCTGCACCGTAAGAAATCTTACTTGGATGTCAAATGCAGGATATGGATGTCCGAGCAAACATGATTTGCAAACTTCGATTGATTCAGTTATAATTTCGGGAATCTGTCTAAATCTACTGACCGTATAGAATTCAATGTTTCAGCAGTGGCTTCCTAAGTTTTTAAACTTCAAACAGGCAGAGGGATAAGACAGACCAAAAGGTGACATGTCAGTTCAAACGCAGAATTCCACGTATGACGACTCATTCAGAAAATAACTTGCAGTTTAATTTTTGAAGTCAAACTTGTTTTAAATCTAAAATAGTAATTTAATACAGAAAACGCTGACGCATTGCAAACTGCCTGGATTTTAACAATATGATCAAACGGATTTGTATTTAAAGAAAGCTTCTTGAAAAATAGACCAATGTGAAGGATCGTGGGTGACTGTGAGGGTTTGAGAACAACTGTGAAAAAGTGAGAGCGCGGATTTGAGGGTGAGGTTGACCGGTCCAGTTAATTGTAAGTGAGTGACTGTGCTTGTGAGGGAGAGAGTGTGACATTGAGGGTGTCAGTGTGATGATGTGAGAGTGAGTGTGACGGTGAGGGAGTCATTGGGGTAAGGGATCGCTTGTGACGGAGAGTGAGTTGCTGTGACGGTGAGGAGGACCTTGTGATGGTGAGTGATTGAGTGTGACTGTGAGAGAGTCAGTGTGACAGTGAGAGAGACTCTAAGATAGTGAACCAGTGAATATGGATATTTGCGAGTCAGTATGACAGTGAGAGAATGTGTGAGACAGTGAGGGATTCGGGGTGACTGTGGTGAATACATTGTGATGGTGAGGTAGTGAGTGCGAATCTGAACGAGTCAGCGGAACGTTGTGAGTGTTTCAGTAGGATGTTGTGATGCTGAGGGAGTGAGCGGTATGGTGGGGGAGAGAGAGTGATGATAGGGCGTAAGTGTGACAACAAAGAATTCAGTATAATGGCGAAGGAGTCAGTGCGATTGTATAGAAATGAGTGTGATGGTGATGGAGCGAGAATATTGGAGAGGGAGTCTGGTTGACGTTAAGGTAATGAGCGGGAAAGGGTGTGAGTCAGTGTGACGGGGCAAGAACTAAAGATTGTGGTGACGAGACATTCAATGTGGCTGTGAGGGAGTGAATGTGACAGCAGGCGGGGGGGAGTAACAGTAAGCGAGTGAGATTTTGACGGTGCACAAGTCAGTGTGGTTATCAGCGAATCAGTGTAGCGGGCAGTGAGTGAATATGTGTTGCGAGAGTGAGTGTGACTGCGAGACCGACAGGGTAATGAAAAGAAGTAGGTTTGTCGCTAAGAGAGTGAATGTGGCATTGAAAGAATGAGTGAAATAGTAAGCGAGTTGATGTGACGGTCAGCAGAAAGGTGTGATGGTGAGACAAATCATGTGATACTGACGGACTAAGTGGGAAAGTTGGGAACAGCTGGCAAAGAGTAACAGTGTCAGTGGGTTAGTGAATACGACAGTGCAGGAGTGGTAGTCGAGGAGTAATTGAGGTGGTGAGGGATTCAGCGTTTTTGTGTGTGATTTATTGTAAGGGTGAGGCAGTGAGTGTGGTGATAGCAGAGTCTGTGTGACGATGAGCAAGTCAGTGTGACGTTGAGGGCTTAAGTGCGACGGTGAAAAAGTGAGTGTGAGATCGAGGGACTGAATGTCATAGTGGGGGCGTGACTGTCATAGAATAAATGCGGGAGTAGGGGAGAGAGTTGGTGTGATGGTGAAAGAGTCAATGTGCAGGTGAGCAAGTCAGCGTGATGGTGGAAGAATGAGTTTGGCAGTAGTACAGTGAATACGGGGTGAGACAATCGTGTGATGGTGAGAGGGTCACTGTGATGGAGAGGGAGTTAGAATGATAATGAGTGATTCAGTGTAACGGTGAACATTCACTAAGACTGTGTGGGAGTGAATAAGACGGCAAGGGATCAGTGTGTTGGCAAGGGTTTCAATCTGCGACTGAGAGAGAGCGTGTGACTGTTACCGTGTCAGTGTGATGGTGAGTGGGCGAGTGTGAAAGTGAACATTCAGTATGCGGGTGTGGGAATGAATATGACGGTCAGGACGTTCGTGCAACGGTGAGGCTGTCCGTATGGCAGTTAGCATATCATGTGTGATGGAGAGACAGTCGTTATGCTAATGGGTCAGTCAGTGTGATGGTGAGGGCGTGAATGCAAGATTGAAGGATTGAGTGTTCCAGTGTGATGGCGACTATAACAATGAGGGAGTGAGAGTGATGGTAATCTTTTCAGTATGATGGTGAGCCACTGAGTAAGACATTGAACGTTTCAGTATGTCGGTAAGAGAGTAAGTGTGACGGTGAGGGTTTCAATGTGACAATGATGGAGTCCATACGTTGGTGAGGCTTTTGGTGTTACGATGAGGTGTCAGTTCGGCAGTGACTGTTTCAGCTTGCCGATGAGCTATTCAGTGTAATGATGAGGGAATCAGTGTGACGGTGAGGAAGTGACTGTGATAATTAGCGGTTCAGTGCGACAGTGAGACAGTCAGAGTGACTGTGAGCGAGTCAGTGAGAGGGTGATCGTTTGAGTGGGACGGTAGGGAGTTCAATGTAACAGTGAGGGAGCGAATACGATGTCGAGTGATTCAGTGTGCAGGTGCATGAGTCAGTCTTATGGTGAAAGAGTCAGAAAAAATGGTGAGTCAGTCTTATGGTGAGGGAGTCAGTGTGATTGGGAGAGGTTGAGGGTGATGGATGGCCGAGTCAATATGACGGTGTGGGAGTTATTGTGTCAGTGTGGGACAAAGTGTGAAGGTGATCGAGTCAATGTGTGCGTGACCGAGTCAGTGTGAACATGAGGGAGTGTTTGAGATGGAGAGATTTTAGGAGGGGCAATGAGGTCACCAGTGTGACTCTATTTGAGTAATTCTAAAAGTGAAGCAGTCAGAGTGGCGATCAGCAATTCAGTATGGCGGTGAGGGAATCCGTGTGACACTGAAGGAGCGAATGTGGTGGTGAAAGAGTCAATGTAATGGTGATCGTGCCGCTGTGATGGTAAGCAAATGAATGTGACGTGGAAAGTATAGGTTTGTCAGTGAGAGAGTTACTGTGATGATGAGGACGCCTGTGTGACATGCGCAAGCCAGTGTGAGGGTGAGAGAGTTAGTGTGTTGGTCAGTTGATTAGTCTGACGGTGACGTAGTCAGTATTACGATGATCGAGTCAATGTGAAGGTGAGACCGTAAATATCAGTGAGTGCTTGACTGTCCTGGAGTAACTGTGATAGTTGGCGAGTGAATGTGACGTAAACGAATCATTGTAATATCAAGAGAGTCAGTATCATGGTGTGTTAGACAATATGATAGTGAGAGAGTCTGGATAATGTTGTGTAGGGGTGCCGGCGTTGAGAGAATCTGCATAATGGTGCGCAGGAGAGAATGGAGGTGTTGGATAGAGTGAAATGGACAGCTAGCGAATGTGACGTTGAGGGAGTGCATGTGATTGTAAGCAAGGCAGTGTGATGGTGAAGTAGTCACTGCGATGGTTAGCATTTAAATAAAATAGTGAAGCAAATTGGTACGATTTTAGGGACTTCATGTGATGGTGAGGGAGAGAATGTGACAATAAGGAATTCATTGTGACAATGAAAGATTCACTGTAATGGTGCATGGGGCAGCATGACGGTGAGACAGTCGGTTTGTGGTGAGTGGGAGAGTGTCATGTTGAGGAATTGAGTGAGATGGTAAGTGAGCGGATGTGAGTGAGTCTGTTCAGGCGAAGATCAGTGAGTCAGTGTGAATATTAAATAGTCAGTGTGATGGTGAATGAGTTAATTTAAAGGCGAGGTAGTCAGATATGCGGTGAGGAAGTCAGTGTGAAGGTGAGAAAGTCAGACAGACGGTGAGGGAGTCAGTGGGACTGTGAACACGTTAGTCGAACATCGAATGTGTCAGTGTGAAGCTGGCTGAGTCATCAGTCCAGCAAGAGATTGAGTGTGATAGAGAGAGAAGGAGAGCGAGATTTGACGGCAGTTGTTTGACAGTGTATATGTATGTCAAAGAGCGAGATGGTGTGATGGTGAGCGAGTTGGAATAACGGTGGAAATGCAGTATGTTGGTGGATCCGAACATAATGGTAAGGGATTCATGGAAATGTTGATCCTTTCAGTGTGACCATAAGCAAATCAATGCGGAAGTGCTGATGTCAGTATTACGCGGAGCGACTAATTGTTACAGTGATACAGGTAGTGTGATGGTTAGTGGGTCAATGTGTCGTGAGGATGTCAGTGTGACAATGAAAGGGTCAGTGTGATTGTGTAGTGTGTCAGTAAAATGGTGACAGAGTCAATGTGACAGTGATCATGTCAGTGTGACACTGAAGATTTGAGAGTTAGATGTGTGAATCAATATACGGGTCATGCAGTTAGTGTGAGAGTGGATGATGATGTCCGATTGTGAACAAGTCAGTATGAATATGACGGTGTCAGTGTGGCAGTGAGAGCGTGAGTGAAATGGAAGTTATTAATGGTGATTATAAGGGAAAAAGTGTGACGTAACGTGAGTCAGTGTGAAGGTGAACTAAACAGAAAGAACGTGATTGAGTCAATATGACAGTTAAGCAATTAGTGTGATGGTGAGAATGAGTGTGATGGTGTGCGCGTCAGTGTGTCCATGAGAGCATGAGTCCGAGACTGAGGGATTGAGTGTGCCATTACCGTAGTGACGGTCATAAAACAATGTCACAGAGGCACAGTGTGTGATGGTGAGTGAATGACTGTGATGGCGATTCAGTCCGTGTGACTTTGAGGAGGTGAATGAGACTGGAAGGTATTAGCAGTTGGTTATAAGTGAAGGAGTGAGTGTAATGGTGACTGAGTCAGTGTAATGGTGAGAGAGTCAGTGTAACTGTGTGCGAGTCAGTGCGACAGTTAGGGAGTGAACGTGATGGTGAATGCATCATTGTAACAGTGAGGTAGTGAGTGCGCCGGTGAGCAAGTCATTGTTATGGTTCGAGTAAAAGTATGATAGTGAGTGTATAAGTGTGACGGGATTGGGTCAATATGGAGGTCAGCGAGTCAGTGTGATGGCGAGAGGGTGAATAAGTCAGTGTGGGAACGAGATCAAGGGTGAGGCAGTCGTGTGTGGCAATGAGGGAGTAAGTGTGACCGTGGGCGAGTAAATATGACGGTAAGCAAGTCAGTGTGATAATTAGGGATCGAGTATGATGGTGAGCAATTCAGGGTAAAGATGACGGAGTCAGTGTGATGGCGAGAGGAGGAGTGAATCAATGTGTGAGCGAGTTCAATTGTGACGCAGTCGTGTACCAATGAGTGTAAAAGCGTGACGCTGAGCGAGTTACTGTGACTGTGAGCGTTCATTATCACTGCGTGCAAGCGAATGTCTTGGCAAAAGAGTCAGCGTGAAGGTTAGGGGTTCAATGTAACGGTGAGATAGATCGTGTCAAGGTGAGCGAAACAGTCTGCCGATGAGAGCATGAGTCTGAGGGTCGAGGACGAAGAGTGCCAGTACGGGAATGCCTATCACAAAGTAACTGTGACAGGGGAGAGTTAGAGTGATCGTGAGGGAGTGGGTCTGAAGGTGAATGAATCATTGTGACGTTGAAGGATTGAGTGTAATGGTGAGCCAGTCAATGAGAGGTGAGGGTGTCAGTGTCATTTTGAGGTAATGAGCGTGTTTG
The DNA here is from genome assembly GCF_037043375.1 of Chiloscyllium plagiosum. Classification (NCBI taxonomy): domain Eukaryota; kingdom Metazoa; phylum Chordata; class Chondrichthyes; order Orectolobiformes; family Hemiscylliidae; genus Chiloscyllium; species Chiloscyllium plagiosum. The sequence continues at coordinate 85,685,128 of NW_028270183.1, forward strand.
AGAACATATCAGTCAAATGTTGATTGTGTCACCGTGACGGTGTTCGTGTCCCAGTTTGATAGTGAGGGATTCTGTGCGATGGTAAAGGATTGAGTGTGATGGTGCACGAGTCAGTGTGAAAGTGCAAGAGTCCGAGATATGATGAATGAATCAGTGTGATGGTGAGGAGTGAGTGTGATGGTGATTGTGTCCGTGCTACAGTGAGGATTGATTGTGTCGGTGTGGAAGACACTGTGATGGTAAGGGAGTCAGTTACACGATGATAAAGTGAATGTGACGGTGAGTGTGCGAGTGTAAAAGTGAACGAATCTGCGTCGTGGAGATGATGTGGATGTCAGGATGGGGCAGTCAGCGTCATGGAGGAGTGAGTGTGATGATGAGTTATTCAATGTGAAGGTGAGTGGGTCAGTGTGTTTTTGAGCGATCAGTGTGATGGGAAGGATGTCAGTGACACGATAAGAGTGACTGGGACGTTGAGAGATCATTCAGACAGTGAATATGTCAGTGTGATACTGAGCGATTCATCGTAACGGGAACAGTGTGAGTGTGACAATGGCTGAGTCAGAGTGACGGTGCCGGCGAGTGTGATGCACTGAGTGTGATGTTAACGGTGTCACTGTGCTTTTGATGGACCGTCTGTGGTGCTGAGGTAGTCAGTGTGATGGTGAGTGGTTTGGATGGACGGTGGAAGATTAAATGTTCGGGTGAGCGAGTCAATGTGATAGTGTGATGGAGAAAGCGTGAGTGTCATGGTGAGCACGTCGGTCAGACGCTGAGCATGTCAGTGGAATGGTGACTGTGCAACTTTGAAAGTAAGGGATTGAGTGTGACGGTAGGCGATTGAATTCAACGGTTAGACAATAGACAATAGGTGGAGGAGTAGGCCATTCAGCCCGTCGACCCTGCACCACCATTCAATATGATCATGGCTGATCATTCCTAATCAGTATCCTGTTCCTGCCTTATCTCCATAACCCTTGATTCCACTATCTTTGAGAGCTCTATCCAACTCTTTCTTAAATGAATCCAGAGACTGGGCCTCCACTGTCCACTGGGGCAGAGCATTCCACACAGCCACCACTCTCTGGGTGAAGAAGTTTCTCCTAATCTCTGTTCTAAATGGCCTAACCCCTATTTTTAAGCTGTGTCTTGGGGTTCGGCACTCACCCATCAGCGGAAACATGTTTCCTGCTGCCAGAGTGCCCAATCCTTTCATAATCGTATACGTCTCAATCAGATCCACTCTCAGTTTTCTAAACTCAAGGGTATACAAGCCCAGTAGCTTCAGTCTTTCAGTGTAAGGTAATCCCGCCATTCCAGGAATTGACCTCGTGAAACTGCGCTGCACTCCCTCAACAGCCAGAATGTCTTTCATCAAATTTGGGGACCAGAACTGCACGCAGTCCTCCAGGTGTGGTCTCACCAGAGCCCTATACAGCTGCAGAAGCACCCCTTTGCTTCTATCCTCAATTCCTCTTGTTATGAAGGCCAGCATGCTATTAGCCTTCTTCACTACTTGCTGTACCTGCATGCTTGCCTTCATTGACTGTTGTAAAAGAACACCCAGATCTCTCTTTACTGCCCCTTTACCTAAATTAATTCCATTGAGGTAGTAATCTGCCTTCCTGTTCTTGCCAGCAAAGTGGATAACCATACATTTATCTATATTAAACTGCATCTGCCATGCATCTGCCCACTCACCTAACTCGTCCAGGTCACCCTGTAATCTCCTAACATCCTCATCACATTTCACCCTGCCACCCAGCTTTGTATCATCAGCATATTTGCTAATGTTATTGCTGATACCATCTTCTATATCATTACCATATATTGTAAAGAGCTGCGGTCCCAGCACTGATCCCTGCGCTACCCCACTGGTCACTGCCTACCATTCCGAAATGGAGTCATTTATCACTACCCTTTGTTTCCTATTAGCCAACCAATGTTCAATCCAATCTAGTACTTTGCCCCCAATACCATGCACCCTAATTTTACTCACTAACCTCATGTGTTGGACTTTATCAAAAGCTTTCTGAAAGTCCAGGTATACTACATCTACTGGATCTCCCTCGTCCATCTTCAGAGTTACATCCTCAACAAATCAAGAAGATTAGTCAAGCATTATTTCCCCTTCATAAATCCATGCTGATGTGCCGTAATTTCATCCTTTATAATAGACTCCAGAATCTTTTCCACCACTGAGGTCAGACTAACTGGTCTATAATTTCCTGCTTTCTCTCTCCCACCTTTCCTAAAAAATGGCATGACATTAGCCACCGTCCAATCCTCAGGAACCGACCCCGAATCTATCGAACTCTGGAAAATAATCACCAACGCATCCACGATTTCCCGAGCCACCTCCTTCAGTACCCTGGGATGCAGACCATCAGGCCCCGGAGACTTATCAACTTTCAGACCTAACAGTCTCTTCAACACCAAATCCTGGCAAATATAAATTTCCTTAAGTTCAGGTCTTTCAGCCACTGTTACCTCAGGGAGATTGCTTGTGTCTTCCCCATGAACACAGATCTGAAGTACCCATTTAATTCCTCTGCATTTCTTTGTTCCTCGTAATATATCCCCCTGTTTCTGTCCTCAACTGCCCAATTTTAGTCCTAACCATTTTTTTTGACTTGCACATACCTAAAAGAGCTTTTACTATCCTCCTTTATATTATTGGCCAGTTTACCTTCGTACCTCATTTTTCCTCTGCGTATTTCCTTCTTAGTAATCCCCTGTTGCTCTTTAAAGCTTCCCAGTCCTCAATTTTCCCACTTATCTTTGCTATGTTATACTTTTTCTCTTTTAACTTTATATGTTTCTTAACTTCCCTCATTTAGGGAATCAGTGTGACAGTGAGAGTTCGGGTGTGAGAGTGAGGGCGTCACTGTGACTATGAGCGAGTCATTGTGACGGTGAGGGTGTGAAAATGCGTGATTGGGACGGGAGCGAGACTGTGGAATAGCGAGTAAGTCAGTATTGCCTGTATGGGAGTCAATGAGACAGTGTTGATTTGAACCAGACGGTGAGTGATTCAATATGACGGTGAGAGAAGGAATGCGACAGTGACATAGTGAGCGATTTAAGCTGACGGCGAGACTGTTAGTGTGACAGTGAGGGAGTCAGTGCAACATCGAGCGAGTGAATGTAACAGCACGGGACTGTGTGTGACGTTGAGGGAGTTAGTTGGATGGTGGCGGAGTGCATTTGTTGCAGATGAAATGCATGTGATGGTGAGTGAGTCAGTGTAATGCTGAGTGAATAAGTGCAATAAATCAGTGTGATTGTGATGGATTCGGTGTAGTGGTACGAGAGAGTGTGACGGTGAAGGAGTCTGTGTGATGGTGAGAGAATGAGTGTCATGGTGAGCGAATCCATGTGATATTGTGTGGTTGTTACTGTGATTTTGAGTGATTCAGTGTGATGATGAGGGAGTTAGTGTGATGATGTGCGAGGCAGTAGGGTGGTAATGGAGGGAGTAGAATGCTGTGGGAATTTGTGTGATGGTAAGGGAGTGAGTGCGATTGTGAATTAATCAGTGTGACGTTGATTGGATGGAATGAAATGATGAGGGAGTAATTATGATCGTCTCCGAGTCAACGTGATAGAGAGCAGTCAGTGTGAGTGTGCGGTGGTTATTCCGAAAGTGAGAGTGTTAGTATGATGAAGAAAGAGTCGGTGTGATCGTGAGTGTATCAGTGTGATAGCGGAGTTTTCAATGTGTTCCTGAGGGTATCAGAATGGCGGTACAGCCGTGACTGTCACAGAGTGAGAGTGACAGCCAAGGAGTCAGGGTGTTGTTGCGATGATGCTGAGTAAAATTCTAAAACTGTGAAATAGGAAGAGTGCATGGTCTCTCTAAACAATAACGCTTTCCCCCTATCCTTAGCAATTTGAAATACAATAAATAACCGTCAGAACAGAATTCTAAATGTCGGTGCCGAGATCAGCTGAACTGAAATATTTTGTATCGAACTGCCAAGCAGCATTTGTACCAAGACAAACAAGTCATTTCAAATTTAACGAATGATTCTTAACCTAACCCCGAGACACCGAAAACCTATCAAATTTAAATCTTATGGTGTTGACAACCTTAAACTAATCCTATTCTAAATAAATGTATAGTTCATCACTGCTTAAGGATCCGGGCAGTTTGGAAATCGGGATGAACTGACTGCCAACTGAAGGGATACCAACTTCCAGCCCTCAGCAAAAGCACCATCTATTCATATAAGGCACCATGAACCGTTTCGCGATGATTCAAGACAGCAGATCTCACAGAGATGACAGGTCTGTCACGAGAATTTGGCGGAGAGGGGAATCTTGGAAACAAGATAAGTTGACAGAGCGAAGAGCATTTCGGAAGACACCTTCGATGATAAATTTCAGATACCAAGTTATAATTTATTGTTTTCTGCCCACTTGGATATCTGTAGGTGGGACCTGTATTACTGAAACTGCATCGGATTTAGCTCAGTGACACAAGGGATTTTTGTTATGAATGAATTGTCGATTTCTTAGTAACACTTTTATTTTGTTCACTGTTGGTTTTAGATAAATAAATTGTCACTTGGGGATAGTCGAGTTCGTGAAGGAATGGCCTTTCCTTTGACAAATCCTATACAACAGTTTGGGTGGGTTGGGGAGTGGTGTGAGGTAAGTTGTTCGAGTTGCCACAGCTTTTGAACAGATTTCGAGGCACGAAAAGGCCAACTCTTGATTTTTCGGGTATAATTTGAGAAGGGAACCTGCACCCCTTCGAGACCAGATTAGACTGATGTTTCAGTTTAATTATCAGTTTCATTCGAATCTTTCCCTTTAAACAGAAAGGGGTCGAGTCTTGGATATGGACAGATCTGAACTGATAAGTTCTGCTTTGAACAGATTCGAGGCACGCAAGTTTCCTGCTGATTTTAACAGACTTGTGGACTGGTGTGCTACAACTTTAAATGAAACGAAGGTGACAAAAACCTGGTCAATTTCGATTACTTGCGTTTGATTAATGCAAAACTTGTGGAAATGACTCTCAACATTGCGAAAGAGGTTCTGCGGTTTGAAGATGAGGCCCATATTTGCCAGGAACGTTAATGACGACACAGGAAGGACATGAGATAACAGCATAGATCATCACAGATGTGTAGGATTTCGTAGACAATGCAGAGGCATATTTGTAGGATGGCCACAAATGGGAGCTAAAAATCCAGGTACTTTCCTGTTCGGAAGGACAGAAGGGAGTTAAGGGAGGTGGTGTAACTGTGATCTTTGAGGACGATACCATGGCGATGATGAGAGATGACATAGGTTCGGGAGAGATAAATGAGTCCATTTGGGTGAAAATTAGAAATTCTAAGAAGACAAAGTCACCGATAGTTGTCGTCTATCGGTCACCAAATCATATTGGCAGAAAGCGGCGGGCAATAAACAAAGCAATAACTAACGTCTGGGAAAATGGTACGGCAATTATAATGGGGAATTTTAATCTATATCGATTGGCGGAACGAGTTCGATCAGGCTAGCCTGAGGAGGAGTCTATTGACTTTATGCATGATAGTTTTATTTAACCATATGTCCTAGAACCGAGGACGGAAGAAGCTTTCTTAACTGTGATCCAGCCGGTGGAGAACGTAATAATTAATGTCCTCAGAGTTAGCGATCCTCTTGGAAGGAGCGATCACATGATATTTGAATTTAGAATACAGATATAAAGTGGAAGATAAAATCCAAGTCCAGTTAAACAGGGTAGACTACAATAGGATGAGGGAGGAGTTGATTTCATTAGGCTGGAAGCAACCACATTATGGTGGGACAGTTGACGAAGAATGGAGGATATCCAAAGCAATTTTTCAAAGTGCTCAGCAAAAGCATATACCAATAAAAAACAATTATTGCAAAAGAGAAGTAATCTGTCATAGGTCTCTGAGGAATTAAAGGAGGCTACCAAATTGAAAGAGAAACATAAAAAGTGGTAAAGATAGGTGGAAACTAGATGCTTGGAAAAGGTTTAAAGGTAAAAAGAATGCCACGAAAAGCGTAATAAAGAAAAATCAGACAGATAATGAGAAAATTAAAAAAACAGTACAAAATATTTTTAAAAAGCAAACGTTTATATTAATATGTGATAAAGGGAGTGCTAAAGTAAACGTTGGCTCTTTAGAAGTTGAGAAGGGGGATTTAGTGATAGAAAATGAGGAAATAGTTGAGGCATTGACGAGGTATTTTGTGTTGGTTGTCACAGTGGAGGTAATGAATAACAGGCCGAAATTGACAGAGAGAGACGAAGATAGGTAAAGACTTGAAAGCAATCGTTATCGCAATAACCGTAGTATTGGGCAAGCTAACGGAGCTTAGGGTAGACAAATCTACTGGCCCTAGTGGAACACGCCTCAGGGTGGCAAAATAGATGGTGGGAGAAACAGTAAGTGCACTTGATACTGCGGCAGTCCAGCAGTTTGGAAAACAGAAAATATGACGCCAGTGTTTTAAAATGGAGGTAGGCAAAGGATGGGAATTTACAGATCCCTTATTCTAAATTCTATAGTGGAAGAAATGCTTGAGTCTGTTACCAAGGAAGAAGTCGCAAGGCATCTGGATATAAACTGTTCATTTGGCCAGACTCGGCCTGGTTTCATGAAGGGCAGGTCATCCTTAACTAATTCGTTAGAATTCTATGAAGCCGTACGAACATAGTGGACAACGAGGACCCAGGACATGTGACGCATCGAGATTTCCAAAAGGCATTCTATAAGGTGCCGCACAAAGGATGCTGTATAAGGTAAAATGCAACGGCTGACTGGGTATGTATTAACATGAACAGAGGATTGGTAAAACACCATGAAGCTAAGACTGGGAATAAATGAATGCTTTTTTGTGTTGACAGTCACTGATTATTGTTGTACATCAGGGATCAGTATTGTGTCCGCAATTATTCGCAATTCAGATTGATGATTTGGAGTTGGGGACCAGGTGTTAAGTGTCAACATTTGCAGATGATACGAAGATGAGTGAAAGAGCAAAGTGTCCAGAGGACTGTGAAGTGCTGCGATCGATCATTGTTGGTTTAAGTATGTGGGCATAGGCTTTGCAGATGGTGTACAATGTTAATAAATGTATAGCTATCCATTTCAGTAGGAATAACAGTGAAAAGGATTTTTACTTTAATGGCGAGAAATTATAACATGCTGCGGTGCAGAGGGACTTCATTTCCTCGTGCAAGAACCGCAGTCGGTTGGCCTGTAGATCCAACAGTGAATTAAGAAGACAAATCGAAATATGCACTTCAATGGGACAGGTATTGAGATTAAAAGAAGAGAGGTGATGTTTTAGTTACATGGACTGTTGATGAGCCCACCGCTGGAGTACTGCTAACGGGTTTGTTCTCACTACTTGAGAAAGGATGCATTGGCACAGGGGATGTTCAATAGATTGATTCTGGTTGATTTCCATGAGAAGAAACTGAGTAGACTGGATTATATCCGTTGGAGTTCAGATAAAAATGAGGGGCATCTTACAGAATCATGTACATTTAGAAAGGGAGTCGATATTATTGAAGTATAGAGGATGTTTCCACTGGTGGGTTAATCGAGCACGAGAGGGAATAGCCTCCGAATTATTGGGAACAGGTTTCAGACTGAACTGAGAAGGGCCTTCTTCACCCAAAGTGTTGTGATTCGATGGAAGCCCCTGCGAATAAAGTAGTTACTGATTTCTCACTAAAGGTATTTGAAACTAAGAAAGTCAAAGTTTTGAGCAGGAATTGAATTAAGGGTTATGGCGAAATGGCGTTTAAGTGTCGCTAATGCAACGAAAAGTCCGCCGTGATCTTATTGAAATGTGGAGCAGGCTGGAAGGGCGAGATGACCGACTCGTGCTCCTAGTTCTTGCATTCTTATATTCTTTTACGTTTAGACTGAGTAAACAGGCTAGAAATAGGTTTAACCAGTGATAACAGGAAAGCTCAACTTGTACAAGAATTGGACTAATACTTAGGTATATGAGAGAAACGGGGAAGTGCACTGGAGTGAGAAGAATTAAATTGAAAATTACACAATTGGAGTTGCAGAATAAGGAAAAAGAAGGACGAGGAAGAAAGAGAGCTAAAATGTTTTGGATTACGGTTCCAAGCAGAGGAAAGAGAAAGAAAAAGAAGAGAAAAGGGATGGTATCAGTGTTTGAGCTGGAAAGGATGAAGATGGAACTTGAAACAAAAAGTGAATCAAATGATAGAAGGAAAAGTACAAGGTAAAAGTGAAGGTGAATAAGCTTAGCCTAGCTAACAGTCGAGTAGGGTCAAAATTTGATGAAAGAGAATGTAAAAGACTTCCTCATTTCCATTGAGAAATTGGCTCATCTGTTGGACTGGCTAAAGATTATTTGTGTCATCTTCCTTAAGAACAAGCTGGTAGACAGGATCAGCGAGACCTGAACGGTGCCTTCAGATGAGATATCAATTTTGAAATTGAGACATTTTGAAGATGTGAGAAAAGCTGTTTCGACTCCCTACGTATTGATGCCAGAAACATACAATCGATCAGAAACATGAAGAAAAAATCCGATCAGACGTATGTCGAGTTTGAAAGAATTTAATACAGCTTTGATACATGGTGAGAAAATTAACAATAGGTAAGTCATATCAAGATGTTAGGCAGTTTACTTTATTGGAGGAGTTTCACAGTTCACTTCTAGAATTGATGAGAACTCATATTGAGGAATAGAAACCTCAAACAGTGAGATGAGATGCAGAGATGGTGGAGGAATATGCATTACTGCATCAATCTACATTCCATGAGGGACAGAAATTGGGAAAAAAACAGAGATAGGTCAAGGAAAATTATCATCAGATCCCACTAAGTATAATTTAACATGTGAAAGGAAAGAAGCTCAAGAGAGTAGTAAAGAGGTAAAAGGCCTCATATGTTTTAACGGCATGAAGGTGGTGCACACAATGTCGCAGCGCTGATTGTTTATGAATGGCACTGGAAAAAACGAAATGGTAAAGGACTTTGAGCTAATGATATTTTTTGAGGTAATAGACGAAATCCCAAAGGAATTCTAAGAACTCCAGGGTAGTGCACGCCGTATATACGTCTACATAGTGAGATGTTGTCGGATTTCTATACAGCCTTCACATCTATTGTATGGTTTACTCAGGAAGAACAAGGGGTGAAGGTAAGGAACGCAAAGTATTCAGAGATTCAGAAGCTAATAAGTCTCTTATAATAACGGTAAGTGTTTCTGTCTGAAACGTTACAGAGAGTGTGACAATTTACAAGATAACTGAAGAGAGACTTAACGTTCTCCTGTGTACGGTTAGGTTGGAAAGACCAATTAGGACTGGGGAAGTAGCAGTAAAAATGATTGAACCAGTGTCTAGTCGAGCAGTACGTCTTGTTCTCGCGGGATGAAAGGTAAGAGTGACACCCTTTGTCGTGAGAAAGCCTAAGGAAACCCAGGGACTGGTGAATTAAAAGAAAAAAAACCCTAGAATTTTCCGAGACTGTACAGTATCAAGATCACACAGCAAAATGTGGAGCATGAAGGACAGACCATAGAGAAAGACAATCTGTTGGGGTCCACTTAGCTGGCAGCCTGGTTGCTGAAATGGTGAAGGAAGAAACTGAGCAGGTAGATGTACCAGGCAGATATGTCTAGTTTTGAAAGATTACTGGAATTACAAAGAAAGATGAATAAATAAAAGTTTAAAGTAATAAAACCTGTCAGAAAAGGAATCTGAATCTATTCTCCTGTGTTATTACCGCAATGACATAATCCTAAAGTGAAACTGGAGACTGCAGCAGGCAACAGAGAAATTGGCACAGATTTACCAGATTGTGTTGCTGGCAGCACACAGACAGGACGTACGTTGAGCAGCACGTGAATTGTCAGTAGCATGTGATCTCGGAGTGAGGAAGACTCGGGAGATGGAACAAAACTCTTCTTTTCTCCTGATTACATAAACATGTGGTTGAATTTTGCCGTACCTGTCATACATCAGAGGCAGTGTTAAAAAAAACAAACAGCAAGTTTAGAAACGGAAGCAGAGAAGCACGTACGACTTACTGCCTATCAAACTGAAGAATCAAATCCATATGATATTACTTTTGATGTGCCACAGAATGAATTGACCGATGAAGAAGTGATCAAGCAGTGTTGGAGGGTCAGACGTTATCTCTCTCAACAAAACAGAATTGAATTGAAAAGCTTGTGGCAGCGATATGAGAATTTATGTCGATAAGGAATGGGCAGACTAATAGTGCACGATGTTGATGTAGGGAATGCTGTCTCGATAAAACAACACCCCTGAAGGCTTTATCCTCTTAAACCTGCACAGGTACAGAGGAAGGGGAAGCGAGTCTCCAAGACGAAAATCATCAAGCCAACTGAAAATGTGCGAGGTTCACGCGTTGTGTTGGTTCTGAAGCCTGAACAATTCTCTTTGGATTATCGGAAAGTCAATGCTGTAGTTGAATCAGACTTGCACTCAATTCCAAGCTGGAGGACTATTTGGAAAGTAAATGAGCAAGCCACGTCCATCACAAATTTGAACTTACTGCGTTGTTACTGGCAAGTCCCTATTTTGGAGAGAGTGAAAGACGTCTCGGCGTTTCTAGCCACAAAGGGCCAATATCGTTTCAAAGATATGCCCTTTGGAATGAAGACCGCACGAGCCAAATGTCAAACTTGCGAAAGGATTGACAGACTGTGATGTCAATGTTGATGATTTAGTGATCTTTTGTCATTCATAGAATGATCAAATGGTGCATTTGGTAGCGCTCTTTAAAAAACTGTGGGATGCAAACCTGGATCTAAATTTCATAGAAACTGAATTCGCATCTGCAGTAGTGATGTTCTTTGGCATACAACATCGGACGTGGAAGAATGACTTCCATGAACATAAAGTCAAATGCCATTGACGAATTTGCAAGACTACCCTCAAAGAAAGAGGTGCTTCCATTTCTGGGACTGATTGGATTCTACTGGACTTTTGCACCAAACGTCAGCAGTGTGGTGGCACTACAGTTGGATTTGCTAAAGATAAACATGAAATTTCGGTGAGGTAGAACAATACCAAAAGAAATTTGAGAATTTAAAAGCAGTGATAACCATCACGCCACACCACATTTTATGATATCCTTTCAAGTCGCTATTGGTGCCAGTGATATAAGAGTTGGAGCTGTGTTGATGCAGGTGAATGATGGTGGATTTAAAATGCCACTTGGTAATTTCGCAAAGAAACACGGCAGAGAAAATACTCCACCACCAAAAAAGAAGTTAATCTGGCTATTTCAGGCCTTTCAATTTTTGAATGCTTATGTTACGAACATTATATCAGATATGGATTTGGAATGGACGATAACACTCCTACCTATTTGTAAAGATGCAAGGACAAAAACGACAGACTATTTTGCTGGAGTCTTCTGTTACTGGTTTAATACACCGACTACACATGTCGCAGGTCATAAAAATACAAATCCAGATGTGTTGTCGCATGTGAAAACAAAACGTGCAGACAAGATGTAATAGGTATGATAGAATGTTCCGCATATTTGCAGAATTAGCATAAAATAAGTAACGTTAGATGAATTACGAATGGTGATAATGGAGTTAAATTTTGAGGAAACAAAAAATGAAGCCATAGAATCATGGAGCCATAGAGATGTACAGTACGGAAACAGACGCTTTGGTACAACAAATCCATGCCGACAAGATATTCAAATCCAGGCGAAATTGGGTGTGGCAGATGCTGGAGATTAGAGTAATCATTAAAGTCGTGCTGGAATAGCACAGCAGGTCAGGCAGAATCCGAAGAGCAGGAAAATCGATGTTTCAGGCAAAAGCACTTCATTTCTTTCAATTTCTACAACATCCTTCTAGAAGGAGACCGGAATTGCACGCAATATTGAAAAAAAGTGACATAACCTATGTTCTGTACAGCCGCAAGATGTCTTCACAACCCCTGTATTCAATACTCTGACAATAAAGGAAAGCGCACCTTTACGCCTTCTTCTAGAACATAGAACATAGAAGAATACAGCGCAGTACATGCCCTTTGGCCCTCGATGTTGCGCCGATCCAAGCCCACCTAACCTATACTAACCCACTATCCTCCATATACCTATCCAATGCCCGCTTAAATGCCCATAAAGAGGGAGAGTCCACCACTGCCACTGCTATCCTATTTAACTGTAACTCTCCTATCAAAGTCCTATGAACCTGAACTCCAAGGTCTTTTTATTTAAAAACACTCCTCAGAACCTTAAAATTAATGTATATGCCCTGCTCAGATTAGCTTTCCCAAAACTCATTACCTCATACTTATGTAAATTAAACTCTAACTGACTCTCCTCAGCCCATTGGCCCATCTGATCAAGATCCCGCTGTAATCCGAAGTAATATACTTCACTGTCGACTACACCTCCAATTTTGGTGTCATCTGCAAATTAACTAACTGCAAATTAACCCTTAAGATTTCATGCAAATCATTTATATAAATGACGAAAAGTAGTAGACCCAGCACCGATCTTTGTGGTCCACTGGTCACAGACCTCCAATATGACAAAATCAACCATCCATCACAGCCCTCTACCTTCTACCTTTGAGATAGTTCTGCATCCAAATGGTCAGTTATCCCTGTCTTCCATGAATTCTAACCTTGCTAACCAATCTCCCATAGGGAACCTTGTCAAACGCATTACTGAAGTCCCTATAGCTTACGTCTATGACCCTGCCCTTATCAATTCTCTTTGATACTTCTTCAAAAACAATGAAGTTTGTGAAACATGATTTCCCAAGCACAAAACTATATCTACTATCCCTAATCAGTACTTGCCTTTCAAAATACATGTCCATTCTGTACATCAGGATTGCCCAGCACCGACGTCCGCTTCAGTTGTCCAAATTTCCCTGGCTTGTACGTAATAACTTTCTTAAATAATGGCAACATGTTAGCCAGTCTACCAGCACTTCACCTGCAAATATTTCAGCAAAAGGCCCAGCAACCACGACCGAAGCTTCCCACGGAGGTCTAGGGTTCAGCTGAACAGGTCCTGGGAATCTATCAACTTTTATGAATTTCATGACCTCCAGCACTTCCTCCTCTGTAATATGGATATTTTTCTACAGGTCACCATCTATTTCCGCGCATTCGTTTTCTTTCATGTCCTTTTTCACAGGAAACACTGATGCCAAATACTCGTTCATCACCCTTTCATCTCCTGTGGATCCAAACAAAGCCCATCTTGCTGATCATTGAGGGTCCCTGTTCTCTCCCTAGTTGCACTTTAGTCCTTAATGTTCTTGTAAATAAAATCTCTTTGTATAGTCCCTAACTTTATTTACCAAAGATATCGCATGTCCACTTTTTGCCATCCTTATTTCCTCTTTAGAATGCTTCTATTACTCTTCTACGGATTCAATTGATCTATCCTGTCTATACCTGACATTAACTTCCTTCTTTTTGTTAAGCAAACCTGAATTTCTTTCTTCATCGAGTATTCCGTACACCAATCCGCCTTTCCTTGCACTCTTGCAGGAATATGCAATCTCTGCACTCTTGTTATTTTGTTTCTGCAGTGCCCCAGTGTCCAGTCGTCCCTTTAACTGTGCAAATCAGCCCCCAATAAGCTCTTGAAAGTTCTTGCCTAATACCGTAAAATTGGCCTTTCTCCACTTTAGAACTGCAGCTTTTAGATCCGGTCTATCTTTTTCCATCACTACTTCAAAACTAATAGAATTATGGTCGCTGGACCCAATGTGTACCACCACTGACACCTCAGTCAGCTGCTCTGCCTTATTTCCCAATTGTAAGTCACGTTTTGCATCTTCACTAGTCGGTGCATTCATATACTGAACGTTCTTAGATATGATTAACAAATTCCTCTCACACTAAACCCTTAACGCTACAGCAGACGCTGCCTATGTTTGGAAAGGTAATTCCCCTACGATTGCCACGCTATTATTCTTACAAATAATTGAGATCCCCTCACCAATTTGTTTCTCACTTTCCTTCCACGATTAAGGGGTCTATGATACAATGTCAATAAGGAGGTCATCTCTTTCTTGTTTCTCAGTTCCAGCCAAATAATCTCCTTGGTGCATTTTCGGTAGTATCCACCCTAAGTAAAGCTCTAATGCTATCCCTTATCAAAAACTCCACTCCCCTTCCTCTCTTGCCTCGCTTTCTGTCCTTCCTGTATCATTTGTATCCTGCAACATTAAGCTACGTTCCCTGTCCATCACGGAGCCATGTTTCTGTAATACTTATGATATCCCAGTCCCATGTACCTCACTAGGCCCTGAGTTTATCTGGCTTTTCTGTTAGTTCCCTTGCATTGAAATAAATGTAATTTAATTTATCAGTCCTATTTTGTTCCCTGCTTTGTCCCTGTCTGCCCTCAGTAATTGGCTTGCTTCTTTATTCAGACGTTCCACTCTCAGATGGATCTCTTCTTTCCACACTATCTCCTTACGTCACACTGATGCCCCCATCCATACAAGTTCAAATCCTTCTGAGCAAGTCTAGCAAATCTCCCTGCCAGTATATTAGTCCCTTGGTCGCCGAGCTGCAAGTTGCTTCTTCAGACGTTTCATCACCATAACAGTGATTCGCTTCTCTAGTTGCGGAGTCAGATCTTTCGCCATCCGTTGCTAAGTGTTGATATCTGCAAGCAGTGGCTTCATATTTTCAATGTCGCCTGATCATATAAAAATGAGTGTCAAGCGTCCGCTGTCTGCACATAGGATAACGATCGTTTTATCTTTTTGAATCGTTCTATCAGGGTTTTTAGCAGAAGCAGGAATGCAGAAACTCGAACAAATATCTCTGCCAATCTTCCAACCCAAAATTTGCATCCGCTACATTGATGAGAGCTTTGTCCTCACTAAATGAAACAAATTAGCAGATCCCTTCAATACCATCAATAATATCCTTATTGGCATAAAATTCCCAAACGTGGAGGAAAACAACGACAAACTGCAATTCCTAAATGTCACAGTTAGCCAACGGTCAATGTGGACCCTCAAACCAGCGTCGACAGGAAAATAACACATACGGATCGATCCAGATGCAATCATCACAACACTGACAGACGAAGCAGAATTACAGCATTATAGCAACGAGCCACCGGACGTTGTCGCAAATAGAAACTACGAAGAGCAGAGAAAAATCGCCTATACAACATATTCAAAGAGAACGGGTATACAATAGATACTCGCCCCGATTACTCAGCAACAAACCCAAACAAGCAGACAAAACTCAACCAGAAACATTTGCCACTCTCCCTTACATTAAAAATATCACGTAAACGATTGCCACACTATTCTTTGCGTCGTGTTGGCCCACAAATCCACCAACATACTGAAAGAGCAGTGAATTAACTTCAAATATCCAGTACAGACAACAAACAAACAAACAAAACGAACGGCATTTGCAAAATAACTTGCAAGAACAGTAAAAAGCACTACAATGACCACTCAGGCAGAAAACTAGTCCCCAGAATACATTAACATCAATTAGCCACAAAAAGACATGACCCATAGTCACAAGCGTCCTGACATGCAGATGAGGAAGGAGACCACATTGACTGGAACAACACATCAGTCCAAGGGCAAGACAAACAGAAACAAGCACGAGAATTCGTAGAAGCCGAGCATTTCAACTGGAATTTTATATAAAAATAACATCGATTTTCATCCCAACTGCCATCCTCTGAGAAAAAAAGAACAGGAAATTACATCATCAACAGAGAAAATGATTTCACCAACCCAAGGAAACCTAAACACATCAATAGACATTGGGACGTAACAACAGCGCTTCACTGGATGATCACTGATAATGTTACCTACTATAGTGAAAAAACACCTGAAAACAAACCTTTCACCTCAGCGAGTGAATTTACATCTTGTGCTAATTTCGTGGGTTTTTGGAAAGGTCAAGTTATTCTTTATTCTGCTTCTCAATTGTTTGTGTTTCATTCCACAATCTTGTAATTTGAACTAAGTGGTTGGACCAGGAGCATCTCCCCTGGAATATCCGCACTGTACCTTTTCAAAACAATCAGCAAAATTATATTCAGGCTACCTTCTTGAAATGGTTTGGGGTATCTGGCCTCCTCCATAACAGAGTTGGGGCTCTGTGTGACATTTGTTCTATCATGCCGATTTGGGATTAGGGTTGTTGGACTCCAAAGCTGTAAGTGGTAGGTGTTAGGGTTTGTTCCAGGTGTTCCATTTAGGTGGTTTAAACCAGTGCTTGCGCTAGCAATGGCTCTATCAGTCACCCAGTGTTTTTAGGAGCTGGAAGACGTGACCATCGGCGTTGTGCAAAATTTGGTTCAGGCCAAGCTGCTGGAAATCGCAGACAAGTTTAGTTGGAGTTGTCAGCATTTAAGTTTACTGGAAATGCCATGGGAATGTTTAGTGAAGGCTAACTATAATTTGAAATTGAAGCATCGGGAGCTAGAGGCAGAAGACATGTAATGGTCAAGAGAAATGTAACAGTTTGAATTGCTATTAAAAACAGAGCAAAGAGAAAAATAGTGTGAAAGAGAAGAGGCATAAATAGAGAGAAAACACAGGGAGAAAAGTAGAGAGGGCTAAGGATGGAAGAGAGGGTGCTTCACCTTGAGAAATTGGCACTGAGACAGTTCAAAATTCATTTTCTTAAGTACTGAGAACTCATGGGTAAGAGCCGATAGTTAAACGATTCTGAGCTGGAATGGCTGATGATTATAAGTTGGTCTATAAATCCAGGTTCGGCTTCCAAAATCAATTTCATTCCGTGAGGGATAGAATTGGGACAAAGAGAAATCGTCACATTGAAAGGGAAACGTAGATGTCGGTGAAAATGATAAGAATGACTTGCCATATGATAAATGATTAAATCGAAAGGGGCAGAGAGTTAATAGCTCGGCCTTTTCATTGCAACAAAGAAGACCACATGAAATCACAGTGGTTTGGGGCAAGGAAAAGCGGTTGAATTTTATTAACGTAGTAACGAAAATCACAGAGGAGACGATAAAGCTGCACTTGAATGTACAACCTGGTCCAAGTTTGGTTAAGGAGAAAGTGCTATCTCTTCTTAACATCATATAATTGCGATTGGAAAGTTTATTCACATAGGCGAGGAGCAGCAGATAGAGTTTCCAATTTTACGCGATTCAGCATACTCTCAAGCTGTGACATTGAAAGATGAGGAGACATGTCCTATCGAAGGTCTTTTGCCTGAAAAGGTACGAGTAACGCGATTTGACGGTGAGACAAGAAGGGATCAGTTACGTTAAAGAAGAAATGGAAACCATCCCATATTCAGGCAGATGATGAATAGGCTGAAGTTCATCAAATCGTAGTACCAGTGGGTTATAGAAAGGACGTGTTGTGATTGCCGCAAGAGCGACCACAAGTGGGGTCACTTCGGAGTGAGAAAAAGAACACACATTTTTAAATTAGAAATCATTTCTACTGACCTGGACTTTGAAAGGATGAAGTGTTGATCTGCCAGGCACGTTAAGCATGTCAGGTAATTGGAAAACCGCAGACAGTAATAAAATTCACCTATTTTATACCATTTCCAAAGTGTGACGAGCTTTCATAAGAGGCTTAATTGATTGCATAGGGCCCCGACCCAATACAAAAAGTAGGAATCAGTATTTGTTAACAGTAAGGAATATGTTGACTAGATTTCCAGAGGGCATTCCAATACTACAGCTAAAAAGATAGTAAGGGATTTATTTATTAGATACGGGCGACTCACAGAGATAAACCCGATCAAGGGTCACAGTTCAACTCGAAACTATTCAAAGAAATTATGGCCAGTAGAGGCATAAAACAATACAAATATAGTGTCTAACATCCAGAATCGCAGGGAGCGCTAGACAGGTGACATCAGACATTAAAAACCAGGCTGACGGCTCACAGTCGAGAGTGATAGATGATTGAGAAAATAGAATTCGTGTGCACATTCCGCAAACAGAGTTTCACCAAATGAATTGGCCAAATGCGTGCCATTTGAATGTGTTTTGAGCATGTAATGAGAGAATCCCTAAAACTCATTAAGGAGAAATTGACAACTCAGAAGTTACACACCACACATTTTGTACTGTAAACCAGATTTTGAAGAACGATTAAATGCAGCGCACACGTTATCTAGACAATATTTGAACGTATCACAGCATGGAATGAAACAAGAAACAAGTAAGTAATCAACACTCGCAATCAGTGCATTGGGGTTGAAGTGTTACTATTACTTCCAGTGAGGGATGAATCTTATCCTGGCAAAAGCAAATCAATTGAAGTAAACTATTTGATAAGGACAGCAGACAGAATGAAATCACACAAAGTGTATAATGTGAATAAACGCAAAATGTATTTTTATTTGGAAGGAAAGCCAAACAAAACTGTCTTATTGGTTACAAATAAGAGGGAATAACCAAGTTCAGAGGATTCTAAATTGTACCTTATTCAAACGAAATTTTTCAATGAGTAAGTAGTCAAAATTGGGAAATATGATGGAGTTACCATCCAGAACAAAATCGAAACGACTGAAAAGTGTTATTATAATCACGTGGGGAGCCATGTGGAAGTAAGTTAGGACATTCAAACGTAATTACGTATGAGTTAGGTATGGGAGGTGTTCTTCAGATGAAGCAACATCCTTGGAGGCTTAACACCTCACAGAATCAAGCACAGCAAGCACAGGATCAAACCGTGTTTGAATATATTTTCCAAGACAGCATAATGCAAGTGAGTTTCAGTGACTGGAGTTCAGCCATAGTAATGGAGCGAAAATCCGATGGTAATGTGAGTACTATCGCAAAGTCAATGCAGTTACAAACAATAATGCATATCTGCTATCGACTTTTTAAGATTGTGTTCAAAAGTTTAGGACAAGCAACGTACATCTCGAGACTGGACATCCGAAGACGATATTGATAGGTTTCTTTGTCAGAAACAGTGAAGGACATTTTAGCTTTCGTAGCGTCAAAGGACTGCATCACTTTCACGCCATGCCTCTGGATATCAATAATTCATCAGTCATATTTCGGAAACTAATAAATAATTTCATTGCTGGACCAACCAATTTTGTCATATGCAGAAATGACATGGCAATTTTTAGACACACATTGCAAGTCAATTTGCAACATTTTGCAGAATTGTTTGTTCGAATTTTGAAGGGCGACGTGCTGATAAATCTGGCAAAAAGTGAATTTTCCAAACCCACGTCACCTAACTGCTTTACGGTATTGGACACGGGAAAATGCCCCTCGGGATGCAAAAACAAAAGGAACTGGGGAGTGTCATGCCCCATCGACAAAAAATAACCATACTATGTTTCCTGGGATTGAGCAGATTATATTGAAAAAAAATCCTAAATTTTAGCAGTGTAGCTTGTCCACTCACTGAATGATTAAGGAAAGGCAAGAAAATTCAGTGGACTGTCAGATGGAATTTTAAAGCATTACATTTGTTTTAACCACATCCAAAGTTGTAATTGCAACGAATTGTGCAAAGCCATTCAATGTGGCTATCGCTGCAACTGATGTGGGGGTCGGCGATGTGCTCTTGCAGGAAGACGACGAGAAGATGCATAGAACTGTAGGGTATTTCTGCAGGAGGTTGAACATTCATCAGCAGAAATATTTAACAGTTGAGAAGGAGACTTTGAGCTTGTTGTTGGTGTTATAAAATTTCAACGTTTATGTCTTCTCTGAGACATATACACTGATTATAACACTTTAAAATTTGTGGAGAGAATTAAGGACAAAAATGCCAAACTGTTTAGGTGCAGTTCTGTTGTCACAGGAAGTTAATTTTAAAATTGTGTATGTGACAGCTCGAGAAAGCATGATTGTCGACGCATTGTCAAGGTTTGAATGAGAACCGTAGGCATTCATGGCAGGTGTAAAGCAGACTGAAACATAATGCATTTGTGCATGTTTGCATGTTTACAATCAATGTAAAGTAATATGTGTTATGGAAGCCAAGTAATTGAAGAATAAGGAATTAAAATAAATCAATCATTGGATATTGCTGGTGCATTTTCTGTTTTTTTGCGGGAGATGTGACGAAACTGCTCTTTTATCAAGGTTATGTTGTCCTTCTTTTGTTTATTGTCCAGGGACGTCATAAAAGACAGACGCACTGAAATTTCTAAGTTGAAGAATTTTACGCCCTGGTTGATTTGAGCTAACAGATACAGCCTCAGGCAGCTGGCTTACAAGCCTCTGAAAAACAAAATCTTGGACAATGAAAAGGGAATGGTCATTTCTGCCAGTTGCGTTTGTGTCTGGTTTGATTCGGGTTTTACCACTAATCTTAACTGTGCAGCTGGACCCAAAAAGCAGCTCACCCTGATCTCTCTGATGTCTTTACTCTGTGATCTTGTGTTTGATTTTAACCTTTGTGTCAATTAATGTTTACGGGTATTATTGCAAGTATTGTGAACAACATCATTAAACTTGGCTTATTTGTTGGATTTACCGATAGGCTAAGTTATTTTGTATTCTGTTCGTTTTTGTTTGTTTCATTCAGTAATAAAACAAATGAAGTATTCTTTTGTGTACAAACAGAGTGGTTTGACCAGCGGCATGTCTCCTGGAATATCCACTTTGTAGCTCATTTAAACAACCAGAAAGGTTAACATCTCGGATACTTTACTGAAACGTATTGATGAGTCTGGCCTTACCCATAACACCACGCCTCATCATTTCACATCCGAATTATTCATATAAATGTCAAGGAGCGGTGGACCCAACACCAATCTTTACACACATCACTGACCAGAGACATCCAGACCGAAAAGCAACATTGCAACACCAACCTCTGTCTCCTACTTTCGCGCCAATTCTATTCAAATTGATAGTTATCCCTTTATTCCATTTGATCTAACCTTGTTAACCAGTCTATCGTGGGTGTTGAACGCTTTACTGAGATCAATATATACAAACAACATCAGTGAGAGTCCTTGTGTGTCTGTGTTTATGCATACACGTGTAAGAGAGAAAGGGTGTGTGCGTACGTTTCCCTCAGTGTGTGAGTGAGAAGGAGTCTTTGAGTTTGACCGAGAGAGAGGATATTAGGGTTGGTCCGTGTGTTTTGGCGTGCATGCGTGCCTCTGTGTGTGTGTGTGTCTGACAGAGTGTGGGCGTGAGAGAATATGTGGGTTCGTGAGGTGGAATGTATGTGTGTGTTTGTGCAAGTGAGAGTTTGAGGTGGTTTTTGCCTGACAAAGTGGATGTGCGCACGTGCTTCTGTCAACCAGAGTGTATGTGGGTCTGTCTGCGTTTCTCTTTGTGTTAGTGAGACGGAGGGCGTGTGCGGGTCTATTGTATGTGAGTGCATGCGGGTGTCTGTGCTTGTGTGTGTCTGTTAGATGTGTGTGTGTGTGACAGAGTGTGTGTTGATGTGAGAAGCATCACTCGTGCTCTAGTACCTCCCGATTCCAGGATGTCACACGACCACGACGTATCTGCCAATGGGATAAGCCAAACATCCAACACGCCCTCAGAGTGTGTGATTACTGTAATGTAGCTTATGCTAGGTGTGACATCCCACATCTGTATGCAATTTACCACAAAATGGCCAACCTGGATGTCACCACATCGCGTGATACACTCGCGGACCAACTGCTGACGGAGGGCAAGAGTCTGGACTGGTAACGTACAGTTGACTTTGAAGGTAGACCAAGGAGCACTGTCGTTACATTTTCGGATGCATTCACTTTGATCAAAGATGACGGGTACAGCATACACCAATTAGGGCAATAAGGCATATTGCTAGTCAGGTTGAGTCAACTCTGGTCGTTAACGAGGCAGTACTTTCTTCTGCAACGTGTAATCGCATTGGGCATCATCATCACATTGATGTCTGTGCATTTGTATAAAAAATCGCAATTGTTCCAGCACCTGTGTTCTTAGAAGGTGTTGCCTATTCCCGTAACTGTCCTTTGGGCAATTCTTTGTGACCTACTGGGGACTATATTCCCTTTCTAACATTAATCTGAGCGCAAACCTCGCATTATTACAGGATGTAACCGGCTGTCCTGTTCCCAGTCCCAAAGGTGTACCACTGGTGCCTGCCTGCCCCCACTTCCTCGGCCCCCTCGGGAAAGGGTTGTTTATCAATTGTCTCTGGACGAGCATCTGAGGTCGGTTCCACCCCCAATTGGATATGGTGGCCTCAATGTGCTACAGGGACCACACAGAGTGCTGGGTATTTTCGGTGTTTACCTGAAGCGTGCATTGTGGTTCGGTCCAGTTCTGGCCATGCCAATAAAAAACAACTGCTCACCTCATTATCAACTGGAAACTCCTGGACTAGTGCATCGTGTTTGTCCAGATCCTGTTGGCGACACCAGAAAGAATATATTGCAAAAGCATAAGGTTAAACAAAGGTGAATAAGCTTCTCGATTATTTTTCATTTGTCGGCTTTTACCCAATTTTCGTCTGACAGATGACCACTTATTTCAGTTCTATAACACAAGGCAATCGTATTCAGGTCAGTCCCAGAATGTTGATGCCTTTACATCGTGGGCGGCACGGTGGCACATTGGTTAGCACTGTTGCCTCCCAGCGCCAGAGACCCGGGTTCAATTCCCGCGTCAGGCGACTGACTGTGTGGAGTTTGCACATTCTCCCCGTGTCTGCGTGAATTTCCTCCAGATGCTCCGGTTTCCTCCCACACTCCAACAATGTGCAGGTCAGGTGAATTGGCCATGCTAAATTGCCCGGAGTGTTAGGTGCAGGGGTAAATGTAGGGGAATGGGTCTGGGTGGGTTGCGCTTCGGCGGGTCGGTGTGGATTTGTTGGGCTGAAGGGCCTGTTTCCACACTGTAAGTAATCTAATCTAATCTAATCTGTATCATTCTTTGGACATGTAGAACAAATTGGGCTGGTTTCTCCTTACGGTTAGGGTATTGGTTCATTAACATTACTCTGATTCCCCTGATGGCCCCTGGTTTAGAATGGCTCAGGCTGCTCCACCAAATGATGTCGGCTATGAAGTTGATTACTGATATTGGGCCATTCATCTTCAGAGCAAGGAAATTTTTATAATCAGGGTACGTGCTGGGGACTTCCAAGAGATGTTACGGGAAAATCCCTATCCCCTTCTTCAAATCAGGTCGTTGCTGCTGTAACCTTTCGAAAATATATTCGTCAGTCTAAGTAACCTTACTTTGTTTCTCCTGTTTCCTTTGCTTTTCATTTATCTATCCACACTCAGCTTTTAACGTCTCGGAGTTGCATCTGGTGTACATACCTCTATTCCCATATTTAAAAACTAATATGTACACAGTTTCCAATTCCGAAATCCATTAGAAGTATCTGGGTCTAGTCCATTAATTTGAAACTAGAATAGGTTCCTTAAGTAGTCCTAACTCTTCACTCGTCATTTACAATGCTACTGGATGTGAAATGCCTGCACCTGCATTAAGACATTTAACGGTAACAAAATATAACAATATAACAAAATAATTCTCATGCTCAAATAAAGGCCGCATCCAGCGACACAGATACTAACGCTAGTATCTTAATTTTTGTTCAATGCTTTTCACAACAGAATAATCAAGGGAAACTTCAATTTTCAGTGAGGTAGGGAAAATTGGCACAGCGTAAAGCTGCGACTAGCACTCCACAATCACCCATGAGATCCAGCATTTATAAAATTAAGCGGACACAAGCGAGTCCAAAACAAAAACACATCAACTTAATTCTGCCAGTATCATTTCCTGCACTTCCCCCATAGTAAAATGAATGAACTGGAATAATATTAACTTTCACTTAAACATAAAATGTGACCAGTTCGAAGTTGACAGCAGGGCAGTCATGGCCAGTAAGAAGTACAGGCGGATTAATATTTCATTAATATTACCTTTGCTAATATGAATTTCATAATCATTGATGATTCCCCATTCCGTTAAAAGTAATCATCTTATATTGACAAAAATCGATATTAATTCCAAACAGTTCTGGATCTCGAGCTTCAGGGAACCAAATACAAAAATTCAATTACCAAAACGCAACTGTGCATTCAAACCAGACCACAAACAATTAACTTTTCCACAAGCTACAGGGAATCATTGATGTGCCGGGACCTCGCTCTGTCTTTCTCTCTCTCTCACACACACACACCTCACTCTCCGTCGCTCTCTCTGTCTCTCTCTGTCTCTCTGTCTCTCTCTCTCTCTCTTTCTCTCTCTCACACACAAGCATTTTTCAAATTTTTTCCTACCTCAGTGTTTCTACTTTTAGTTTATTCCGTGTTTGCGAGGTAAATTGGGCACTTCCATCCCAGAATAGTCAACGTACAGAAATTTGGCCGAACGGATTTTGTCTGTGACACATGGGTGCTTAATTAGGTGGGCAACATCTGAATTCCTCTCAGCTATTTCATTTCCAACTTTAACAATATCTTCAAGTCAAGTTTCAAATATCTCTGCATTAGGCTGCGAACCAGGTGACTCTCCCCGTCTCCCACTCCTTCCCTTTTATGAGCTAAGGCAATAATTCTTTTTGCATTTCGAAGCTCTTCTCCCCGCTATTATCCACATCCAGGGAGT
Source organism: Chiloscyllium plagiosum (assembly GCF_037043375.1). Lineage (NCBI taxonomy): Eukaryota > Metazoa > Chordata > Chondrichthyes > Orectolobiformes > Hemiscylliidae > Chiloscyllium > Chiloscyllium plagiosum. The sequence continues at coordinate 85,709,679 of NW_028270183.1, forward strand.
CGCATTGGATCCTGACCCTGATTCAATCTATACCTCATCCCTTCCTTCCTCTATTAGTTCCGATCATGCTCTCCTAAGTTCACGCTGTTTTACTCCCTGTTGCCCGTTCCATGGGTTATGTTCCATCTGACCCCATTCAATACGGCTTCGGGAGCTTCGAAACTCTTTGATCTGCTTTTGTTTTGGTACTCTCCGCAGTAACATAAGTTTCCCCTCCAAATTCTCCCTTTGTGCATTTGTTTTTCTTTTCCACTTCCTCCAGTAGCATCTTTTTCTCGTTCTGCCTTTGCAAGATTAATCCCTTCACCTCCTCCCTTCTCTGGTTCAGTTTTTCTTTTTCACGTCCGTGTCCTCAGCCCATTCAATTTCACGTTTAGTTTCCATGGTTCCCTCTATCAAAAGCATTGCATTGGATTTTCTGTGTTCGAGTAGGGAGCGGGTTTGCCTTGCTTCTGCAAGAGTGGTTACAAAGGAAATTTGCCTCTCTGACCTTCAGTTTCCACAAGTTGCTTTTATTGTTCTTTGGCATCCTGCCTGTTCACAACAGGTGCTTTGTCCACTTTTATCAGTTTTTTCTCCATCTCTTCTGAAAAGTTTTAATATTTCTGCCTCCTGTTCCCTTTTCATTTTTGTCTTTTTAGAGTGATATTTCGGTTTGAAATTTTAAATAATCCTTCCATCTCATCACAATCACACAGAATTTTGTCAAATTTACCTTCGTTTGTTCACTTGTTTAATAAGTTTTGATTACTTTCTTCCCCATTTCTCTGAAACGTTCAACAGTGTCATTTTTTGATATTTGAACTTTTTACCCAATATTTCAACTGCAGTGCCTTTACTCATCTTGACATATAGTTCAGTCCAGCTAATGTATTGCCTTTGTTCTCACGGTTTACTTCCCATTGTCTTAGAATTCTGGTAGCGCCTCATGATCTATTATTGGTATTTGCTATTTCTCCTCCCTGTCTTCGTAACTAATCAATCTGTCAGTCGCCAAACTTCCGAGGTTACAACCAATTAATAAAGACAACACAGATAGTCTATTTTAATTGGTCTGTCTATACAGACTCCTACTTTTACAGGGCTTTGCCGCAGGAAAATCTAACCTAGCAATTCAGACCCGTACTTTTCCAGGGCGGTATCCGCAGGAAACTCTACCCTGCCTCCGCAGTCCACTACTTTACTGCCCGATCCATTCAGCCCCTCTTTACCTGCATGGGGGTGTTCAGCAGTACTTACCAATAGATCGTGGAATTTTGTTTCAGACAATTTTGAATTTATATTTCCACTTACCCAACTGTGCAGTTTTCTTGATCTCTTAGTCTCCTCACATATCAATTTATCATCAGATTCTTTGGTTCATGGATCAAAGAGACCTTTCAGCAGCTTCTCTGCCCTTTTGCAAACCCAGGACCTCCCTGTGTCAAACGAATTTAATCTCAATTATTAGTAAAACACTTACCTCTTTTTGTGGATGGCCATCCCTTATTCTCTCAGGCCCAGACGTTTCCCCGGTGGACAGGGAAGACCTCTTAGGCTGGCGTCCTTTGTTGATCTCTTTCCGGCTCGACTCGCTGTAGCAAATTTGTTGTGGAGAGTTTGTACCCGATGCTCTGTGAGAGTCACCAGGAGGAGAAGAGAATTTCTCAAGAAGTCAAAATTTATTTACAAACAAAAGCTGAGCAAATCAGAAAATGGCTTCCCGATTCCTGGGGCTCGCTACTTCTTAAATTAGATTACCCACAAAATGGAAATAGGCCCTTCGGTCCAACGAGTCCACACCAACCCGCTGAAGAGCAACACACCCATACTAACTCCCCTAACCTATATTAACCCCCAAGAGAGCACCTAACACTACGGGCAAGTTAGCACGGCCATGTCACCTGACGACAGTGGGATGAAACCGGAGCACGCAGAGGAAACCCGCGCAGACACGGGGAGAATGTGCAAACTCCACACAGACAGTTGCCGAGAATGGAATTGAACCCGGTTTCTGGCACAGTGAAACAGCAGTAGTAACCATTGAGCCACCATGCCGCCCCACCTGGCTGCTGCACTTATCTGATGCAATTAGCATTACGAATCATACTAGTGTGAGTCGTCTTTGTAAACTAATCATCTTCTGTCACAATTGTCTAACCTCTCTCATTATGCCACAATTATCTTTAACATTAACTAATTTATCACTTGATTTGACGAACCTATCATATTTTGCTACCATTATTTTCAGCCTGTGCTCATCTATTTTCATCTGTCACATGAGTTTATGCATTGCTCCATTAAGTTGATTACCCAACTGTCACATTAACTTCCATAATCACCCTCAGTTTATCTTCCAAAGATTGTAACCCGGTGCTGTAAACTTTGTAGCCCAAATAGGTCACTTGAGATAATGAGAACACAGATATTCCCTTCTAAAGCGTGGTTGCGTCGAGGGTGAATATCTAATGACTGTCCAAGATCTCTAAGTACTTTTTAATGACATTACCTGTTATTAGTATGTTATCCCTGGGGTAGACTTTATATTTTGCTCTCCATTATCCACTGAAAAATGGCGCAGGTTGACGATACACCAAATAGCGGCATCAAATACTGTTCTAAAGTGACTGCACGCCGCCAATGTCTCAACCGTCCTCCATAAAAAAAAACTAATTCAAAGCAGACTTTTGTTTCTGCTCAGACGAACTCCGATCTCCAGAGATACTTGAAAGCAAGCAGCCGAGGCAGTCAGCTGTGTCGGTTTGCCGCGAGGTCAGATCGCTGTGCTGGTTTGTTTCTTCGCTTGATTCACGTACCACATGATGAATCAATTTGCCTCCTTTCCTCCTTTTCAAACTGCTGTTGTTTTGAGGTTTTCTTTTTTCCAGATGTTCCAAAACAATGCAACAGCTTCTCCAGCAGTAAGTACTGCACAAAGAAATCTTGGACATAACCCCAAGCCTGAAAACATCTCATACAAAGAACAGCTATTTCAGACACGCGTATACGTATATATATCCAGTACTCCATCTTGGATTATCCAGACTCCAAACGATGATAGTGGAGACTTGCTTCAATGACTGGAGGCCAGTAATCAGTAGTGTACCACAAGGATCGGTGCAGTGCTCTACTGCTTTTCGCGATTTATGTAAATGATTTGGATGTGAAATTAGGAGATATGCTTACTTTGTTTACAGATGACTTAAACGTTGAAAGTACAGTTAACAGAGAAGAACATTACCCCAGAATACAAAGGGCCGAGGAATAAACGTTACTTTTGTGGTAAAGTTACTTGAGAGGATTCTGAGATAAGATTTACATGCACTTGGAAAGAGAGGGCTTGATGTAGAATACTCAGCATGTTTTGTATATGAGACGTCATGCCTCACCAAGTTGTTCGAAAACTTTGCTGAAGTGATCAGGAAGTTTGATGAGGGCAGGGCTAAAGACATCGTCTGTATGGATTTCAGTAAGTTCTTTGTTACGTTTCCACGTGGTAGGCTGCTTTGGAAGATAAGATCGCAGGGAAGCTCGGGAAAGCTGGCAAATTGGTTACAAACTTGGTTTGATGGTAGGTAGCAGAGGGTAATAATGGAAGAATATTTGTCGTATTGGAAACCAGTGACTTGTGGAGTGCCTCAAGTTTCGTTGCTGGGAGATTACTACTCCTCAAACATATCAATGATTGAGACGAAAACGTATGAGGCTTGACCAGCAAGTCTGTTGTTGGCGCTAAATAGCTGATAATGTGGGCAGTGCGGAAGTGCAGCAGGACCTTGATCAGCTGTGGAAGTGGGTGGACAAATGGCAAATTGAGTTTAATATGGATAAGTGTGAGGTCTTGAATTTTGGACAGTCAAATCAGGTAGGAGTTTCATAATGAATGGTAAGCTCTTCAGGAGTGTAGTGAGACAGTGGGACCTTGGAGTTTAGTTTCATAATTCTATGAAAGTGAGTCACAGGTAGACATGATAAAGCTTTTGGCACACTGGCATTCATGAGCCAGACCTGACAGAAAGTGAGTCCTGCAGTTGATGGAGAGTCGGTGTCGAAAGTTGATGTTGGAAAAGCAAAGCAAGTCAGGCAGCATCGAAGGAAAAGGAAAGTCGACGTTTGGGTGCATAAGTCCTTCATCAGGAATTCCTGATGAAGAGCTTGTACCAGAAACATCAATTCTCCCGCTTCTCGGATGCTGCTTGACTTGCTATGATTTTCCAGGGCCATACGTTTCGAGTCATGAGTTAGGACATTGAGTATAGACATTGGCAAGTTGTGTTGTAGTTGTACAGAACGTTGGTAAGTCCGCGCTTGGACCATTGCGTTCAGTCCGGTTCACCTTGCTATAGGAAAGATCCTATTAAACTGGAAAACTGTGCAGACAAAAAGGCTGTAGCTTGGACTCAATAGTGTGGCTTATAGGGAGAGGCTGGACAAGGCCGATCTTTTATTTTTAGAACATGGGAGAGTGAGGACAGACCTTTTAGAGTTACATAAGATCAAGATACACACGGACAGGATCAATGCACTCAGTATATTTTTATTCACCGAGGATTGAGGAATCGAGGATGATAGTGCATCAGTTTAAGCTGAGAGGGGAAGGCACAAAAGAGAATTTGAGGGGTAGTTTTTTTTAAGACAGAGGGTGGTTCACACAGGAAATGACTGCCAAAGCAAGAGTTTCTGGTACGGACATTGATACCATTTAAAAAGCTTTTGGGCAAGTACATAGAGTAGAAAGGATTAGAAGGAAATGGACCAATTATAGGGAAATGGGGCTAGCGTGAACTGCATTTTGATTCGGTATGGACCATTGTGGTCCAAAGAGCCTGTCTCCATACTTAGGACTCGATGATTACAAGAGTGTATGATGTGGAGAAGTTCACTACTAATCAGCATAACGTCTCATCTACACTGAGAGAGGACATACAAGAAGTTTCAACCAATGAGGAAATACGAGTAGATCTCAGTAACAGGATGGATGCAATCACACTGATTGGATTCTTCCAACAGTCATCGGGACATTAATGAACAACTATATCATGAGATTATAGAAAGTGGCAATAAAAAGTGTGTTGTCATAGTGGGTGACTTTAACTTCCTCTATATTCACGAGGACTCCATAAGAGTAAAAGGCTAAGGTGGGGAGGAATTTGTTCGTGCATGCAAAATGGTTTCTTGAAACATGATGCAGATATTCCAACGAAAGGAGGAACCATACTGGACCTTATATTTGCTAATGAGCCTGGCCAAGTGACTGGCCATTCACTGGGAGAGCAATTTTGAAACATTGATCACAACGTCTTAATTTTAAAGATAGCTATGAAGAAGGTTAGTTCAGGACCTTGCTGCAAAATCCAAAATTGAGTGTTTGCAAATTATGCCAGTAGTAGACAGGTGCTGGTGAGTGTTACTTTGGAGAAGCTGTTATGAGGCAAGTTCACATTTGACTTGTGAAAGTTGTTTAAAGACCTGCTGATCAGAGATCAAGACCAGTAAAGAGTAAAGAAAAAGTTTGGCAAAGTAATTGACTCATGGACAACGATGCAATTGTGAATTCAGTCAAAACGGAAAAGACGTATTTTTGTAAAATGTTGCAGGCTAAATTCGGATAGTGCTCATGAGGTAAATGGAGAAAGCAGGAAAGAACTCAAACTGGGATATTGGACAGTACGAAGGGGCCATGAAAATACGTTGACAAGAGAATCACAAGGCATTCCATCTGTACATTTAAAATAAAAGGACAACGAGGAAGAAGAACAAGCATAAAGGAGGGAACTGGCGTTTGGAGGCAGATGATGTGGGCAAAATCCTAAATCTGTACTTTGCATCATTATGCAAACAGGAGAAGGATACCGAAGATAGTGAGGTTTATATGGAGCATGCTAATATGCCAAAGGCATTCTGCAATAAGTCAAAACAGAATTTATTTAAACTAATGTTGAAAAAAGAACAAACAAAAACAAAATTTCGGATAACTTCACTGATTTGAATACCTAACCGATTCAATACAGCAGTATAAGGAATCTGCTGTTGCCCGCAATATCCCTTAAACACACATTTTGGCAAAAGGTAAATTCAAGCACGGTTTCTTACGGGCATCAGAAATCTCAGAGAAGAATTTCAAGCAGACACTGTTGAAGCATCAAAAATATTTTTTGGTCCACCGGAGGTGCTTCTCTGCTACTGGCAGCATCTGGCTGCCTGCTAAAAAAAACCTAGAAAAAAAAGTTTGATCCGGGGAGCAACTGGCCAATCCCCAGAATTACTAAAATAGCTATTTACAGACATTGCAGCATTTCTGCATTTATGATCGTTAATGAAAAAAAGAAGGAAGGTAGAATAACGTTATCCAAGGAGAAGCTTCGTTTCCTCTCAATCCTTAAACAATACATTAATTTATATACAAAGATGGCTTCATTTTGAAAAGCTGTACTCTTACCCTGTTGATACAGAACATATACTTTACATTGATGAAGCTGAAGAATGTGTTGCTGGAAAAGCGCAGCAGGTCAGGCAGCATCCAAGGACCAGGGAAATCGACGTTTCGGGCATATGCCCTTCTTCAGGAATGAGGAAGGTGTGCCAAGCAGGCTAAGATAAAAGGTAGGGAGGAGGGACTTGGGAGAGGGGCGTTGGGAATGCGATAGGTGGAAGAAGGTTAAGGTGAGGGTGATAGGCCGGAGAGTGTGTGGAGACGGAGAGGTCGGGAAGAAGATTGCAGGTCAAGAAGGCTGTACTGAGTCCGAGTGTTGGGACTGAGACAAGGTGGGGGGAGGGGAAATGAGGAAGCTGGAGAATTCTGCATTCATCCCTTGTGATTGGAGGGTTACTAGGCGGAAGATGAGGTGCTCTTCCTCCTGGCGTCGTGTTGCCATGGTCTGGCAATGGAGGAGGCCAAGGACCTGCACGTCTTTGGCGGGGTGGGAGGGGGAGTTAAAGTGTTCAGCCACGGGGCGGTCGGGTTGGTTGGTGCGGGTGTCCCAGAGGTGTTCTCTGAAATGTTCCGCAAGTCGGCGGCCAGTCTCCCCAATATATAGGAGGCCACATTGGGTGCACTTTACATTGACTGTAAACTTGCAGATATCCGCTACGAAGTTTAACTTCAATTTGTCTACTCCCGCCATTGAACTCCTCCATTTTTCACGTAAGTGTCGACAATTAATTAACATTTGCTTTTTCTCGCCCTGCCACATGTATAATTTTCAACTTGAATTGCTGTCACGGTGGCCCAGTGATTAGCACTGCTGCCTCACAGCGCTAGAGACCCACGTTCAAATCCCACCTTGGGCAAACTGTGTGTGTGGAGTTTGCACATTCTCCCCGTGTCTGCGTGGGTTTCCTCCCACAGTCCAAAGATGTGCAGGTTAGGGTGGATTGACCATGCTAAATTGCCCGTAATGTTAGGTGAAGGGGTAAATGTAGGGGAATGGTTCTGGGTGGGTTGCTCATTGGAGGGTCAGTGTGGACTTGTTGGGTCGAAGGGCCTATTTCCACACTGTCAGGAATCTAATCATAAGCTCCATCTCAACGGTTTGATCTTTTTTTGTTCTTAGATTTCTTGGAAAACGTTAATGTCTCATGATCAGTATCTCTAATGAATGTAACATCTGAGCTTCACCCGGGGCTCACTGATGAGGATACTCCTATCTTCTATGTTGCTACATTTCCTCCTGTACAGAAATGAATGTGTGAAGACTTTGTTCAGGAACGCATGCCTTAGAGGTGTTCACTCTCTCTCTCTGTCTCTATCTCTCTCTCTCACCCACTCTCTCTCTCTCGATCTCTGTTTTGTTTTCTTGCTGATATCGAGTTTTGTGTTGCTTGCTTTGTAATGGGACTAAACAGGGCTTCTTGTTACTGCTGGATTCCGTGGAGGATGCAGTCCTCTCTGTGTCTTTCTGTCTGTCTGTCTGTCTCTCTCCCTCTCTCTCACTCTGTCTCTCTTTCGTATTTCAAATTCCAAATGGCTTTGTGACGGGCACTGTGGTCTGCTACTAAGCTCCTGGATGGTGAAGTTAGGAGGGGTCGGATGGGGATCTGGACTATTTTCACGTGGGATTTCTTTAGGTTTATCCTGGCTCCTTTGGTGCTTTTGATTTTCTCCCCGACAAACATTAATTGACTTTTCAGCTCTTCTTTCTCCCCACTGTGACTTCTATTCTGTATTATCTCATTTCATCCGGATGAGGGGCCTTCTTTCCTCTAATTTGGGATTGGGAGGAATATGGATTGCCCATTATGTATGTTCGCATTTAACTATACCCTTCCCGTCCTTCGCGTTATTCCCTCCTTCTGGTCCTCCCCTGTAAAGCCCATGAATTAAATGACTGCTCCTCTACTTCAGATGCACTGGAACTGGACCAGATTTGTTGCCCCCACTCCCCAGGACCTGCACATTATCCAGCCCTGGGAGTGTGTCAGAGACAATAGCTCGTGGAATACTCAAATATGGTAAGGGTGAAGAACTTGGCGTGACTACAACTTTTTTCCCTTAATGTCAATGTTTGTCTTATAATTTAGGTTCTTCACAAAACCATTCCATTGTTCTTTAAGATTATTAGTTTCTTGATCACGATGAGATTTGGCTTTGAATTCTTGTCGTTGTCTCATTTGTAGCATTACACATATTGACCAGAGAATGCATTTTTTATGTTGAATTGACCCCAAATACATTTAATAGCATTCGTACCTGCCATAGCTGGCAAAAAGGAAGATGGTTGTGTTTGTAGAACGTCACTCATCCCAGCTCCAGGACATATCTGTAGGAGTTCCTCAGAGTAGTGATAGAGGCAAAACAATCTTCAACTGCTTCATTAACAACCTCCCCTCTATCATAAGGTCGAAAGTGGGGTTGTTCTCCGATGACTGCATAGTGTTTAGCATCATTCCCAAATCCTCAGATACTGAAGCCGTCTGTGCTCAAATGCAACAAGATCCGGACAATATCCAGGCTTGGGCCGACAATTGGCAAGTAACATTCGCGCCACACAAATGCCTGGCAATGACCATCACCAGTAAAGGACAGTCTCAGCACAGTCCCTTCACATTTAACAGTATTGCCATCACTGAATCACCAACTGTCAACATGCGTTGGGTTACCATTGATCAGAAACATTACTGGATTCACCACGTAAACACTGTGGCTACAAGACCTGGTCAGAGACTAGGGATATTGCGGAGGGTAACTCACCACCAGACATCCCAAAGTCGATCCAACATCGACAAGGCGCAAGACAGGAGTGTGATGGAATACTTTGCAATTTCCCTGGATGGGTGCAGCTCCAAGAGCCCTCAAGGAGCTTGTCAGCAAACAGCATAAAGCGAACTGCTTGATTGGCAACGTATCTACAAAAATTCAATCACTTCGCACTGACGCTGTTTAGCAGCAGTATGTACTATCTTCAAGATGCAGTGCTGAAGATCACCAAAGATGCTTAGAATATACCTCCTAAACACACGACATCGTTCATGGAGAAGGGCAAGGGCAGCAGTTACTTGAGAGCCCCACTACCTGCAAGTTCGCCTCCAAGGATTTCACCACACTGAATTTGAAATAACCCGCTATTCCATCACAGACGTTGGGATAAAATAATGGACTTGCCTCCTTAACGGCATTGTGGGTCAACACACATCAAGTGGACTGTAGAAATTCGCAAAGAAACGTCACCACCACCATCTCAAGGGCAAATAGGGAGGAGTACGCATTCCGAGCCATCGACGCCCAATTCCTACAAATCAATAATAATAAAAAGAAATCATCCAATGAACATTGCTGCTTGGAGGTTCCATACATCTCATGGATTTTTGCATAGTTGTCTAAGGTCAAATTGTCGTTCAATGCATTACATAATATTTGGAGAACTGCCTTCACAAACATCGGTTTGGAGCCTGTCCTCGTTTTACTGCTTATGTTATTTGGATTTAGACAACATTTCTGGATATCTACATTGACTTAATGTGCCATAGGCCAGAGTTCTCTCTCTCTCTCTCTCTCTCTCTCGATACTGATTGCAGACGTCAGTTAACAGACCACGCGGCACGTTCCACTCATCAATGTTTTTCCAGTAAAAGGCTAGTAATATAGCTCGCCGGGGGAGGGGGCGGTGAAGAGTTATTTCTTTCTTCGACAGCTACAAATGTCTGTAAGAAATATGGCGTCAAGTGGGAGTTCATGGAGAGGTTACGGATTGTTACAGACGAATTGGTCTTGTTTTTCACTCAGCCTGAGGGCATTTAAAATAAAGAGGAATCCTTTGCTTTCGCACCGACAGGGTGTCGAGAATATTTAGTGTTCCAACAATCATTCTTGTAATCCTGCAAGCTACGCCAATTTTTGGATTCATAAGAAATAAGGGAAGAGCCTGCAATTTTTTTCAGATATCCGGCTTCATTTCTTCTTATATTTCAACTACATGCCTGAAAGGTAAGATCCTTTATTCTATTTAAATTTACATTTCACTTCATCCTCGTCAAAACCGCAAAAAAAGTCAGTGCATTCTGTTAGTCTACTTAATTGCAAGCTTTTCCTTACATTGTCACTCCAAGGTCTGAGCAACAGCCGGTTTGCCACGTATGTGTATTAAGTCTGCTTCAATCCGATTTACACCTGCCCTTGCAAATGTAAACCTTGTTATGTTGTAGTCAAACTACTTAATTTTCAATATACTCCATAGGTGGGATGAAACAAAAATCATGTTTTCCTTTGTTGAAAGACAACTCCTTAGATTCACAGAGGGTTCATTCCCAAAGGTGTAACTGCAATAAAACCTTGATGCTGGAAGTGCTAAGTGGGTGTTGAGTGAGTCATTTGGTCGTTACACCCCAACAGATCGGTGTAGATGAGTTAGAGCGATGGGTCAGTGTCCTTGCTGTATAACTATGACTCTGTGACTGATCTCCCTCTGGTTTAAAAGAGAAGGGTCCCTAGACTACACAAGTTAAGCCTGCCTTTTAACTAAACATGCCACATAGTTTGACCAACAAATTCTATTTTTGTTGTTTCAGATTTTCAGCAGCAGCAGTTCTTTGTTTTATGTATTCTATTTTTTCAATGGCATCACTCCTCTCTCACGCCACCAATACAAGACTTCCAATCAGAGGGCAACGTCTTCCCTGCATCCAACCTGCCTATCCCATTCTGTAATATGTATGTGCCAATGACCTCCTCTCTCAAACATTGGAGGGGATTGAAGTGAAAAGCCTTTTCACAATGCCCTCCATTCCTTCTCACCCTGAGCTGGAACGGGGGCGGAGAGAGAATGGAAGAACTGTAGAACATCAATAGATTGCTCACTCTGGAGAAATTATGCTGGACCAATACAAAATCTGCAATAAACGTATGCTTAAACCAACCGACATTTCGGATTCTCATTGGAAACTATGAAATTGAACAAGCACCCTCACATATTGCAATGAAAATCTGATGATGTAGAGTTCCAACAGGTTATACCAGCAGATTTTGACTCACACTACGAAACTTAAGATCCAAATGCTTTTCAACTTATCTACATTCTGAACTGCTAGCAATGCCCTGTGAAAACATCCACATTCAGATCTCCTACTAACGGCCTTTGAGTTCATCACCAACTCGACTCCAAACAACAGCCTGTGAAACTATCCCAATTGTGTTCTCCGAGCAATGGCCTGTGAACCAACTGCCACTCTATTATCCTAGCACCAACCTGGGAACACTTCCCCACTCTCTTACACTTGCAATGGCCCTTGAAACTACCCCAGTCTTTTCTCGTAGCAACGACCAATGATTCTAACCCTGCTGGTATCACCTCAGAGCGGCCTGTGGACCAATCATCAGCGAGATATATGAGCAGACACTTTTAAACTCATCCTCAGACTGTTCTCCTCGCAACGGCTCAAATAGCATCCACACACTGTTCCCTTATTGACGCCCAGTGAGCCAAACTTCAATCTTTTCTCCTAACAACAGTTTGTGAAACCATCTCCACTCTCTTCCTGAGAAACGGCCCGTGAACCCAGCCCCATTCTGTTTTCCTGCAATGAATTTGAACCCATCATAACTCTGTTCCACGAACAACCACCCTCACAAATCCCGACTCTCTTCTCCATGTAACGAACTGTGAACTCATCCTCAAACTGTTTGCTGAGCAAGGGCCATTGAAAACATACTTGCATTGTTTTTTCCCGTAATATCCTGTGATCCTATTACTACGCTGTGTCCCTAACAACATCCTGTGAACGCATGTGGACACGGTTCCCATGTCAGTAATCCGTCAGAAAAGCCACCCTTTTCCCATAATCATGAGTTATGATTACATACACATTTTATTCTCCTAGTAACGGCCTATAAGCCCACTCTAGTCTCATAGCAACAGTCTGCGAAACCATCCCCACCTATTCTAGAAACGGCCTGCAAACCCATTCCCACTCTGTTCCCCTAGCAATGGCTCAGAGTGCCATCGCCACTCTCCTTACGGAGCAACAATGCGTGAATACATCCCCAGGACGTGTCGCTAGCAATGACCTGTCAGGGACTCTCACTCAGTTCTCCTAGGAACGGCCTGTGATCGTAAACTCCCGCTTTCCCTTGCAACAGCTTGTAGAACCATCCCAAATATGTTAATCCATTAACTGCCTGTGACCCCATACCAACTCTCTTCTCCTGGCAACAACTTGTGAACCTCTATTCTCGCAACACCGGTGCATGAAACAATCCCCACTCTCTTCTCCTATCAACGGTCCATGAGCCCATTCCAAGTCAGTTCACCTAGCAATTGACTGTCATTCCATTCCCCAACTGTTCTTCTGACAAAGGTCTGTGAAAATATCGATACCATGTTCTCCTAACAAATATCCGAAAATTGATCAAACTCTGATCACCTAGCAGCAGCCTGTGGGCCTGTCGCCGCACTCTTTCTTTAGGATTACAGAATGAGGATGAAGTCACAGGCCGTTGTTTGCTGAACAGTGTGGCAATGAGTCCACAGGCCGTTATTTGGGAAACAGATTGAGGATGGGTTCACAGCCCGTTGATACGAAGGCAGCCCGTAGCAGGATTCTGCCCACTGCGAGAAAAAGAATGCGGGAATTGGTTCACAGGCCATTGCCAGGGAAATAGAGTGGGGATGACGTCACAGACTGTTACCCGGGATCACAGCAGTGATGGGTTCACAGGACATTGCTAGGAAGCAGAGTGAGGATAAATTCACAGGCGGTTGCTATGAGAATGAATTGTGGAAATGTCGACAGTCCATTGCTGTGGTAACAGATTGGGCTTAGATCCACAGTCCATTGTTCCGAGAACAGAAAATGGATGGAATGACAGATTGCTGCTAGGTGAAAATATTGCTGATGCGTTCACAGGCTGTTACGGGGTGAACAGTCTGCGTATGTGCTCACAGTTTTTTTTGCTGGGACGTCCTGGTCATGATGGTTTGGCAGGCCATTTTGAGTGGATACCAACGAGTTTGGATTCAACATTTGTTGCTGGGAGAGCAGACTGGGTTTGTGTTGAAAGATCTTTGCCAGGTGTTACAAACGCGCTTGTGCCCACAGGTTGTTGCGAGGAGAACAGAGTGGAAATGTGCTTACAGACCATTGCTGAGACATCTGGGTTGTGATGGTTTCGCAGGTAGTTCCTAGGATATACCAATGGTGATAAGTTCACAGTGTGTTGCTTGGAGAACAGGGCAGGAATGGGCTCACAGGTCTTTGTGAGTTTAACAGAGAAAATGGGTTCAAAGGACATTACTAGTTTGTCCCGCTAATATTGGTTCCCATTCGGTCCTGATGAGATACCAGCAGGTTTGTGTTCACAGGCCATTGCTACTGGAACAGACTTGGGGGGGGGGGGGGGGCTGTTGCTCGGAGAACAGAGTGCGGATGCAGTCACCCCAGTCTTTTCTCCTCGAAACACTGTTGGCCTGTGAACCCAGTCCCGCTATATTCTCCTGGCAACAACCTGTGAAACATCTGCCGTCTGTTCCCATAGCAATGGAGTATGCATCCGCCCACACTCTATTCTCTGAGCAACAGCCTGTGAATGCATCACCACTCTGTCCTTTAGCAACTGCCTGTGAAACCATCCCCAGTCTTTTTTATTACCAACAGCAGCCTGTGAACGCATCCCCAACCTCGTCGTCTGGCAACAGCCTGTGGACCTAACCCTATTCTGATTGCCTTACCAAGTATCATAATTTGATACAACCTCTTTGTCCGGAGCAACGGCAGATAAATCTTTTCCTCGTATATTACGTGTGCAACGGCCTGTGGACCCATTCTCATTATGTTCCCCTAGCAAAGACCTGTGAACCTAACCCCACTCTGTTCTATTAGCAACTGCTTGTGACCCCAGACCCCATCTGTTTCCCTCGTAATCGCCAATAAACCCATCGCCACCCTCTTTCACTAGTGACGGCCAGTGAACTTATCCCTACTCTGTTTCCTTAGCAATAGCCTGTGACCACATCGCCACCATATTTCCCTAGCGCTGGCCTATGAATCAATTCCCTTTGTTTTCTACTAGAAACGAAAAGGTAACCCAATTCCACTCTGTTTTCTCCTAGCAACGGCCTGTGATCCCATCCATATTCTTTTGTCTGAGCAACGAACTGTGAATACATCATCAATTGTATACCTCAGGAATTTCCTGTGAACCCATTATTAGCCGGATGTCGCACCAACAGTTCCGACGCGTAATCTCACTTTGTTCCCCTATCAACAGCGTGTGAACTCAACGAATATTTGGTCTGCACGCAACAGCCTGTGAGAACATGTGCACTCTGTTCCCGGATAAATGATCTCTGAACCCATCCCACTCTGATCACTAACCACTGCGTGTGAGCACATCTTTATCCTTTTCTCTGATGAACGGCCCGCAAACTCCTCGGCACTGTTTACTAGAAGCAAAAGTATGACAGCACAAAACCTTGTCTGTGCCCCTCGCAAAGGGTTTTCAATATCATCATATTTCTGCTCTCTCACAATGGCCTGTTAACCTATGTCAACTCAGTTCTCTTGCAACGGGCTGTGAGACCATCCTACTGGTGTTCCCCGAGCAACGGCTTATGACTCAATTTCCATTCTGTTCTCCGAGGAACTGTTTGTTAACCTATCTGAGCAGAGTTCTCCTGGCAACAGCCTGTTAGCACGTTCTCACTCTGCTTCCCCAGCAACGGTCTATGACCCCATCTTCATTCTGTTCCCTGGCAACAGCCAGTAAACTCATCCCCACCAACTTCACCTAGCAATAGACTATGAACCCAATCCCGCTCTGTTGCCCTCGCAAAAGCCAGTGACCCCATACCCAGTCTGTTTCTGCAGCAATTGTCTGTGAACCAATTTTCACTCTCTTCTCCGACCAACAGCCTGTGAACACTTTCTCACACTGTTTCTCTCGTAACGGCCATTGACCCCCATCACCACTCTCTTCTCCTAGCACTCTCCTGTGACCCTATCCTCGCTGCGTTGCCCTCGCAACAACCTGTGAACCCCATTCTGTTCCCCGAGCAAAGTCCTGTGCAAACAATTCCAATCTTTTTGTCCCGAGCAACGGCCGGTGTCCCATCCTCACTCTTTTCGACAAGCCTGTGAAGCCATCACCATGGAAGGAAACACACGCGTGAGGCAAGTCAGACAGAGGGAGATTGGGAGTTAGGAAAATTGCAAGAGGTAGAGAGAATGAAGAACAGGTTAGGGTGTGCAACACCAGAGGGAAAACAAAAACAAGAACAGGGTCATTTAAACATAATTCGTGACATTTTGTCCAGTCCCCTCTCCTTCCCTGAGGACCAGGAGATGAGGCTGTGACTGTCTCTGTCAAGCTCAGCTTATCAACATAAAGATAAACAACAATACAGTTCACTCTGCTGTTTGGCACTTTTTAATTAATTTTGTTATTGTTCACATTTGAAGTGATTGTGACAGTCAGTGAAATGGTGCATTTTCTCACTGGCACCTGAGTTGAGAGAAACATTGAAATGCGTCCCTGTTACACCCTGTCGAATAACATTGGACTAACTAGTACAGTACTTTTGTGGATAGCAGAGGAAAGTGGCAAATAATAAACAAATTATGTCGTAAATATCAAACAATATCATATCCTTGACTCGATGATCTAAAAGCTGGACTGCAACAGAAATACTAGACAAGAAATAACCTGCACAACCTTTTAAAAAGTGCATTTCCATAGCTCTACAAAGGGTTTCAAAAATGTACTTGCAAACAATGAGAATTTGACTTCATAACAAGTTAACTGAAGGAGTTGACTTTGGAAGTGAGCACATAAAGAATGCGTGAAAAACAGCCATGGATTCGAAGGACAGTACAGAGATCAAGGATTCTATTCATTACACACAGTTCTTTTGGATGAAATAAGAAAATCTCCATTCAGAAACTACTGCTACAGTAAGCAACTGAAGTAATGGGAAAAATTCAATAACAAAGGAGGTCATCTACAAGTTATGGAATGACACAAATGCCGTACTTTAAAGTTTTCTTAGTACCAGGCCTATGGTCTTTAATTCGAATTCCATAGAACAACGCCTGTAAAAATATTAACTCAGTTATCATGTGGATAGTTAATAAATGCTTCAACCTCACTAAACGCAGGAGGCAGTTTCCCAATTGAATTGAATTGAATTTATTATCATATGTACCGAGGCACAGTGAAACGCTTTGTCTTGCGAGTAATACTGGCAGATCACATAGTTCAGCAGCACAGATCAGTAAATAATAGGTCAACACCAGCAAAAACAAGAACACAGGTGCAGGCGAATGTTAAGATTTTGTGAGTCCATTCAGTATTCTAACAGCAGTTGGACAGAAAATGTTGCGAAACCGAGTGGCGCATGTGTTCAGGCTTCTGTACCTTCTCCCCGATTGTAAAGGTTGTAGGAAAGCATTGTCAGGGTGGGATGGCTCTTTAAGAATGCTGGTGGCCTTTGCTTGGCCGCGGGCCTTGAAGATGCATTCTATAGATGGGAGGTTGGCCTTTGTCATTGTCCAAGTTGAGTTCGCCACTCTCTGTAACCGTCTCAGATCTTGAATGGTACAGTTGCCGCAACAAGGAGTGATACATCCAGACAGCATGCTCTCTGTGGCTCACCTAAAATTTTGCAATTGAACCTAATTGGGCCAAAATCTGCATTAAGCACTGGAATGGTTTGCAGAATCCCTACTGTGTGTAAACAGGTCATTTTGTTCAAAGGATCCACACTGGCCGTCTGAAGAGTAGCCCTCCCAGACCCATCCAGTAAACGTATTACTCTGTATTTACCCTCTGACTTAATACACATAACCTACACATCCCTAAACACTACAGGCAATTTTGCATAGCCAATTTACCCAACTTGCACATCTTTGCATTGTGGCTGGAAGCCAGAGCAACCGGCAGAAACCCATGCAGACACGGGCAGAATGTACAAACTGCACACAGTCGCCCGAGGCTGGAATCGAATCCTGGCCGCTGGTGCCCAGGAAGAGTGTGACTTACTGGTGACCCAAAACTAAAATTGCCCACTGTGTGTTGTTCTTGGCAGAGCTTCACAGCCTGGTCAGCACTGTGCGGAGTGAAATATTGCTGACTGCTGCAATATTGTAACTAGCTGAATTTTGGAATAAAGGTTTTACCAAAATAAAATGGAGGGGACTGGGATCTGCAGCGATTCGTCAGACATTAAAAGTGTTAGATTGTTCTGTTTAATTGAAAATAAGGCAGATTAACTACAGCAAGGTTAAAAATCCTTGCAATTACTCAGTTTCTACAGACCTGCTGCCTCATGGCTTATTGTAATTATGTAGAATCCCTGCCAACAATCCTTCTGGTTGATATTAGTCTAAATTATTGATACTATGTGGGGAACTATGCCCACTCAAAATCGGCAGGAAATGAAAGGCTCAATCTTGATCAAAAGATTTATTGCACAGTACTTGTTACATTACATCTGAAGTAAATCATTGTGTCTTGTAAGACTTCAGACTTATGAATAATTACAATTAATGCTACTGCAACATTCTGCTATGCAACACAGAGATAACTGAGCAACTTCAACACACTGGTTCGCATACCCAGCAAATATATTGAGGTACTGCCTTTTGCAACAACACACAAACCTGCAAATAGATAGAAATTTTAAACTCAAGAAATGGCATTGCACTGTGCGATAGTGACGGGATAATCTATTATTTCTTTAAAACAATCATAGAATGCATACAGTGCGGAAACAGCCAACAACTTCGTCCCAACCGATCCTCTGCAGAGTAACTCACCCTGACCCATTCCCCTACATTTTTCCCCGGACTAGTGCATCTATCCTACACATCCCTAAATATTCTGGGCAATTTCGCATGGCCAATTCACCTTAGATGCACATCTTTTGATTGTGGGAGGTAACTGGAGCACCAGTAGTAATCCCACGAAGACACGAAGAGAATGTGCAAACTCCACACAGACAGTCGCCTGAAGCTGGAATCGAACCAGATTCTCTGGTGCGGAGGTAGCGATGCTAACCACTGAGCCACCGTGCTCTTAGCCAAGGGATAACTTTAGTGGCTAATACTTGCAATATGCCAAAACAATTGAAATAGTACCATGGTATTCTTTGTGCACACATCTTTAAATAAAATTAAACCTTGGTTCAAAATTTCACTAAAACAACCAGGTTACAGTTTGAAAAGTTGCATTGCGCATGAATTCAAGCTGTCTGTTTCGATAGGCATCAGATTCAATGGCACCTTTCAACAAAAATTAAGAAACTATCCAGTCTTCCTGTGAGAAACATTTATCCCTCAAAGAAATCCAATAAAAAAATAATACAATGGTTAGATGGTCCTTCCTACAAACTAATTGGCAGTGGTGTAATGTAAAAAGTAACAGTGACTTAACTTTAGCCAACATAGTTCATTGTGAAGCATTTTAAACTGCTCAAAAACATAAAAAGGTACTTCGTTTATGTAAGAGTATACTGCAGTGATTAAATAACTGGAACAGTAATCATGAGGACCAGACAATTGTCCAGTTTGAGAACTTGGATTCAGTTCCCAAAGTGATATCTGAATGAAGTTATTGTGAAGTTGTAAGATTTTCCCAGAAACAGAACTACTTCACTAGTGTCCTCCAAGGAATGAAATCTGTTTCTGACGGATCCGATCTTGATGTGTCTTTCCTTCTTAACTGCCCTTTTATGTCGGATAGCAAGTTGTTGCATGGAAATGGACCTTTAAGGGCAATTAGGGATGTTTAACACCAAGATCTGGTGAACGAGTAAAATAAAACTTCAGTAAGTTACATCTTCTGTTCAAATGCAATGTGTGAGCATTAAAAAAAAACACAAGGTGACCACATGTGGAATGAAAGTACAGCCGAGACATTAATTTGAGTTTGCGTGGGTTTCCTCCGGATGTTCCAGTTTCCACCCACAGTCCAAGGATGTGCAGGTCATGCTAAATTGCCCATAGAGTTAGGTGCATTAGTTAGGAGTAAATATGGGGAATGGGTTTGGGTGTGTTACTCTTCGGAGGGTCTGTGTGGACTAGTTTGGCCGAATGACCTGCTTCCACACTGTAGGGAATCTAATCTAATTTTATATTCTTTTGTGCCTCCTACTTATAACATTAGCTTATTTATTCAATACTTAACTCGTGACAAAAGTCAATCCAGAAATAAAAGATTTGTAGTTGTAGGATTGAAAATACTTTTGATGGTTCATGGAAATATTTCTCAACTATTCTTCGGGAGTGAAAATTGCCAACATTTCAAGGTTTCATTTGTGAAAGGAAACACATCCAAATTTCCATGCCCATCTTTCCCAAAATATTTAAGATCCTCAATTAGATTTTCAGCACCTGTATAACACTGAAATAGTCCATAACAAAGAGTCATAGAGAGCATTATTTTACTTCAGTTCTGCTGTATTATCCAGCTCTTTCTACTCCCATTACAGCCTTTGAGAATGCTCCAACATACCATCCTCTTCTCTGTTGTTGGGATGGTCACTTACTTATTCTTGGAACAGCAGGATAACTATAAAGATTAATATTTTGTTAAAATTCATAAAACAGCTGTCTGGCTATCCCACAAGATTATATCTTCTCATACATGCCAACAACCTTGTCCTGTTTCGCATTCGGTGCATCCTCTTCCAGTTAAAGCTACTCATAAATGTGAGTATTTAATGTCCACATTGGCAGATTTAATTAATTCATATTGGAATGTATCTGCCAAATCTTTAGCAAAACTGAACCAGCAAACATCTTCAAACTGTGAACACGCCCGACACGACATTGCTGCTCCTCATTGACTTTTCAAATGCACTGCTCCATTCCAAATAGCAGACCACCCTTTGCGATTCGTAGAAATTTGTTTCTGATGGATGTAAGTGGTTTTTCTGTACTTCCGTCATTTTTGGTGAACTCATATCAAGTTACACATTGGAATTTGACAGTCAGGCCAAGATTGTTTATCTTGATCCTAATCAATTTTGACCAGTTTTCCAGCCCTTCGTGTTCTTGAAAACTGGAATGGGACTGGGTTCTATCAGCCCTCTACAAGGTCAATAGGTGGATAAAAGGGTGGAAGATGACCAGGGAAGAAAGGAGCTTCAGTGCCTCTCATATTGCCACCTCCGTAATATTTTATTGATCCCAAATTAGGGAAAGGATGATCACTCAGGTGGTCAATGTAGAGTCTGTTCCCGCCAATGCTGGCAGCTTACTTGTAGCAAGTGGGTCTTCCATTGTGTGGGAGACCTCCTCTTGCATCCTAGAGGCACGCCTGCAGGATGCCCCTCCTAAAGAAGTACCTCATGGCTCACAACAGAGTAGCCCATCTTGCATACTGGAACAGTCTCCTGTCCATGGTAGCGATCATTACAGGAACTGGAAATCAAACTAAGTGAGTGAAAGATGCTGTGAGGCCTCGAGTGTACACAACATTCCCAGGAGCAGGTTGGCAGGCCCTCCTGAGGCCATTAATGACTCAATAAAATCCCCCAATTGGTTCATGGACAACGGGTTACTCCTACTCCTAGTAAGAGTATTGTGATTACCGCTGTTTCAGTGCAATCAAGTAAAGAGTGAAGAGTGGCCATGTGATAAAATCATTTGCATTCAGTGCTGTACACTGTTGTGCCTTGTTTTGTGAACTACTTTATAATTCCTCTAAATGTTCTTAATGCACTATTTGTTTCATAGAATGGTGATTTTTTACATAGGATGACAGAGGAAATACAGAACAGAAACAGAGCATTTTGCGCAATCAGTTCATGCCAGTGGTTATGCTCCACTCAAGCTGTTTCACATCTTTTGTCACCGAAGTCGCCCATTGCAATTCTCTATTCCCATCCCTTCCAAGTGCTCACCTAGTTTCCTTGCAATACATCCCACAGTCCAAAGATGTGCAGGTCATGTGAATTGACCATGTTAAATTGTCCATAGTGTTAGGTAATGGGTAAATGTAGGGGTATGGGTGGGTTGCGCTTCGACGGGTCGGTGTGGAGTTATTGGGCCGAAGGGCCTGTTTCCACACTGTAATGTAATGTAATGTAATCTAATCTAATCTAATTAATTTAAACTATTCCGTCTGGTCACATATTCCCCGTTCTCATCATTCATTCTTTGAAGAGGTTTCTTCTGAGGCACTGTCTTATATTTACAGTCTATAATTATGTTCTTCCTCATAGAGAAATGTTTTCTCGGTACCTTCCCTTTTCAAAATCTTTCATAATTTTAGAACTGTCAGCCTTCTATTCAAGAGAGAAGTGAACAGCACGACAATTATTCCCTGATATACACAGCCATAAACTTGTTTATCATCTTATAAATCTTCTCTTCACTCCCTCTCGTACTCTCTATAATGCGTCAACTGGAACTGCAGGCAAAACCCTTAATTGTAGTCAACCAATTTTTATAAGGACCCTCCTTTCAAATCTATCACTTTAGAGATAAAGCTTGAGCCTTGTTTGCATTTTTTTGGTCTTCGGAACCTGTGGTGAAATTGTTAGTGACTGATATAATTGTCTGAGATCCCTTTGTTTGTCTCACTCACTTCGACGTGCGTATTTGAACAAGATGTAACACCTTACGTTTATGAGTGTGTGGATATTCATTTGCTAATTACTTGGCCATACTAGAAATTAATTATTGACTGCTTGCAACTTCTTGTATTCCTCAGAGTTGACTATCTTTCAACATTCCTCTTCAAATTTGGTGACTTTGAAATGCTAAATATTTTTGTAATAATTATAGACAATATTTAATTTGCAGTTTTACTTAGTTTTGAACTTATGCTTACGTACTTAGAGAGGTGCACTAATCCACACAGTAACTGTAACAACTAAACGAAGAATGACAGATAGATAAAACTTATTACCACACAGGGCTAATTCATAGTCTCCATTCACTGCAAGAACAAAACAGGGAATTATTTTTACACGAATGAAATGGTGAGATTATCCATAGTGTAATTATTTTTTGACTATTTCTTTTAGTTACAGTTTATTTCCCCAGGTCTTTCTGTGCTACCGGTATCAAATTGAAAAGGCACCCACCCTCCGTTTTAAAGTAACTGATGGTAAAAAATAATTATATAAAATGCAACATGATTTATGAAGCCATCCCTCCAGGCTAATACACATCCACAGCCACCTAGAGTAATGCAGGGAGTGGCTGAATAGGCTGGGGCTGATTTCACTGGAACGTTGGAGGCTTAGGGTGACTTTATAAAGGTTTATCAAATCATGAGCGGCATGGAGATGGTGAATAGAAAACGACTTTTCCCTGGGGTGGGTGGAGTCTCACTTTGAACCTATGCTCGTGAGTATAGGTTTAGAGTGAGAGGGGAAAACGTTGAAAGTACCTAAAGAGTGATTTGTTTCATGCAGAAGATGGTGCGTGTATGGAATGAACTGCCAGAGGAAGTGATGGAGGCTGGTGCAATTTCAACATTTAAAAAGCATCTGAATGTGTATATAAACAGGAAGAGTTGAGAGGGATATGGGTCAAGTACTGGCAAATGGGAATAGATTAGTTGAGGATATCTGCTCAACATGCGTGAGTGAGACCAAAAGTTTGTTTCCAAATTGTACATCTCTATGACTCTATGACTCTATTCCTTTGCTCTTCATGTACTTGGAGGATCTCTTTGGATTATGTTTAACATTATCGACTAAGTCCATCTCATTTTCCTTTCTTCCCCTCCTCACCTCCCTGTTTAGAATGTCCCTGCATCTCTAGTACTCTTCGATATTCACTTGATCTCATTTATCTATGTCTATTATAAGATTCGTTCTTCTTCTTAATAAGAGCCTCAATAGCTTTATTCCTCCAGTGTTCCATCCTCTTACCAGTCTTACCTTGACTCTAACAGGAACATCAAGCCTCTAAACTCTTATTATCTCACTTCTGAAAGCCTCGCTCTTGCTGGCCATTTCTTTAGCTGTAGAAAGTCTACTCCTAGCCCAATTAAGAACATTAACTTATATATAATGCCAATCCTTTCCATTGGTATTTTACAACTAATTGAATTAATGCTGATGCCCCCAAACTGCTCCCCTACTAACCTTTCAGTCACTTGCCCTGCATTATACCACAAGAGTGGGACAGGTTTGCTCATTCTATGGTAGTTTCATCGGCATATTAATGAAAACAAATTCCTTCAACACTTAACGAATTCCTCACCATCCAAGTTCTTAATGCCATGGCTGTCCCATGTTTTTATGTTTGGAAGTTTAAAATTTGCTGTTATTACAATCCTAATATTCTTACGTATAAATGAGATCTGTAAACATATTGGCTACTCAATTTCACTCTGACTACCAGGGGGACTATTACAATAACATCAAAGTAATCATGCTTTTCTTATTTATGAATATCATCCACATAGCTTTACTGGACCATCCCTCACAAATACGTTCTGTTAGAACAGCACTAATACTTCACCACAATTAAAATTGGCTCAAATCTCCTTCTAGCTCTTCTTACTTCTGCCGTACCTTTGATGGTGTGAGTTGCCCTTGAGGACTTTGAACATAACTTATTCAATTTACTGGTGATGATAAGTAGCTGAAAATAAAGATACTATGGGTGACTTGGTGATGGGAAATAAAAATGTTACATTGTGTGGAAGGAAGGTTCTGAATATAAACTATATTTTTTTAAAAAAACGAACTTCATTCTGTCTGCTCAGTTTTTGCATACACCGCTTTAACTTCAGCGTATTTTCCTTATATTTTGATTAGTTCAAATTCATCTCATCCGCTGTTTTGTAATTGTCAGACATTTGTTAACGGGTGTTTGCTGCCTCAGAATGTAGGTCGCCTTATCGTGTACGCTCTCGCAATTCAGTATTTGGAGTGCTTGTTGTTTCAACCTGTGCTTTGGTCTATAAGGAAAAATTACAAAAAAATATTAATAGCAACATAAGGGAAAATGTTAGGATATTGGGAGAACAGCTAAGAACTTCAAAATTTGACAGAGGGTTTGTGGGAAAGGACATGGAAAGCAGTCGGGTTTCCAGTACTTCTGATCCCTGCCTTCACTGATCGAAATCAACCTGTGATTTATCATTTTTGAGGATTGTTGTTCATTAATATTGGTGCATCAGATAGATCTCAGTCTCGAGCGGGTGTGACATGCCTCTTTGTTTTGTCATGAACTCAGTGGAACATACAATATTAAGGGTGTAAACCGAAAGGGGTGAAGGAGCAGAGGATCCTCCGTTATATGTGCACAACTCAGAGAAGGTACTATGACATGTGGACAGAAGAACAAAAAACCCTACTTCAAGTACGTTGTACCGAACAAACGCGAAACAATTATGTTAAACTGAAATAAAGCAGTCACTTGTCTCACCTGGAATATCGCATCCAGTTTCAAAAGCCACATTTTTGAAAAAAGGCAAAGCTATGAGACAGGCTGCGTGACTAATTCAAAACACTGTTCATGGGATGATGTACCTCACGGACTCTGAGAAATTGGGACTGTTCTCCTCTGCTGAACATGTGAATAATTGCGATGATTGGTTCTCAATTCCATATTGCGTCATATAGATAGCAACGGTTAAATTTTCCAGTACTTCTTGAGTTCTGCCTTGCCTGATCGACATCGACCTCTGATTTATTATTTTTGAGGGCTTCTTTGCAATATTAGACTGACCTCAATCTCATTTCCTGGGATTTGACAGGTGTGGTGTTTTAAATAGATCCCGGAAATTGTTCTCCATGACATTTATATGTGAGAAAAACTTCAGTTCTGAGAATCCGCTCTTGGATTGTGCACGTGTTGTGTCTGAATACCTGACTGAACGGTGACATTTTTTGTCTGATGAATGTTTCGTTGGGTGTGTTAAGTAGTGATTTGTGCATCACTAACCCACGCTGTCGCAACATTGGGAGTACTTTTAATTTAGACAGTGTAGAGTAAACTTTCAATCTCCGATGCCTGCCTTTTATAGGCTTCTGGTGGAGCAACGCTTCAAATCTGTATCATCATGTATATCAAGGCCATGACCTTTTGTGCATAAGAGGAAATGTTCTCTAATCATTTTGTTTCCGGTGTGTTCCACGAGGCATATCGTGATAAGTGGGCCACATGGTGGCGGAGCATTAACCTAAATGACTGGATGAAACACAACCAAACGGAATAAGTGAAGGTATTTCGCTGGGAAAGGAGTGGGATGTATTATTACTGACTGACCTTGAAGAAAGTGTTAAACAAACTTAAGGTTAGTGCATATTCATTCGAGATTTATTAACCATTTTAGAAGGCATTTTTATCCAAAAAGTTGATGTAAAAGTTAACAGAAGTGAATACAGTGGCTAGATGCCACATTGAGACGAGAATGCATGCGCTGTGAGCTGTGAACTTTCTGTGCATCTGTCACAGTCACCAGAAAGGGAATACAATGGCTCATCATAAAATGAAGGCCACCATTTTGAATAATGAACAAATAAAAACAAAACAAATAGGCTTCAAACAAAAGGGAAGCTACAAATTCTTTCAACCACAATCATCACAACGATATCAAAGGATATAGTAGGAAAAGCCATCAATAATCGTCTCAGTTATACGCTGTTAAACTGAAGTGATCTCACTGTTAGAGTCAGCAACAGGACTGATTGGAGATTGGGAGTTCAGAGACCTTGATATGCAGATCAGAAAAACCTACGGGGTCGACAACTCATTCACTTTACCTGGAAAAGAGAGATAAAACAATGATGCAGATGTTTATGGTCAGGAGCATAAGATTCACTTTTATTCAATGGCACACTTAGAGATTTCACAAAACTTATTGGGCTGCTTGGCGTGTGAAAGATCTCATTATTCTCACCTTCACCAGAGTGACAGCAGCGCTGTAAAAAATACTCAGGAAGAACAGGGTGATGAATGTGGAAGCAGTTGTACAGATGTTGCTGTTATCATCTTCATAATCTTCAGTCCAAGTGTGATCTATGGAACTTACGAATATAAAGCCGAGAAAACGCATTTAAATTGTTTATTGATCCAGCCCGATCTATCTGCATCCAAGTTATGTAATTAGAGACCATTACATTTTCATGAAGCAGTCAGACGTTTATCAAATGTGACTCTCTGAGCTGTATCTGTTAGAGCATTATTGACTCTCAGCAGGAACTTGCAAATGCTAACTGCACATGTTCTTTCTTCTCTGACTGTCAGAACACTTTAAATTACTTTTTCTTTTAATCTATTATTGAAGGATATTATTATTTGAGGAATGGATATTAGGAACGATTATCGTAATTATATCATTACATTTTAAATATAGGCTGATCCCCTCATAATACGTGTGAAGAATTTAGATCCATACTTGCAAAGGCAAGACACACAAGGCAATGGATCAAGTGCTGGCACATGAGACTGGAATAGTTAGGTGGCTGTTATTTATAGGTGTGGACTGGATGGACCAAAGAGCCTTTTCCTGTGCTGTATAAGGTGATTCTGTGAAAACTGTTATAAATAATGCCTTATTCATGTTAATCACAGATGTTCTGTTTATCTAACTTCCCACAACACTCACCCTGACATGGTATTTCTTTGCTCTTGTGCGACCCGCTGTATTGAACCAGTAGATTTTGCTGGGGCAATCTACTGCTGACCTGGGCAGGGTTAACTGGCTGCTCTGTGTGTAGGTTCCCTTGTTGTATATCACTGATGGGTAAGTCTTAAATCCAGTCGTGATTAGCTCCCCACCTTTCTTCAAGGTTACCTTGGTTATTTCAGGGAAATAGTCCATCGCCAAACAACCGAAGATCATAGAACCAGTGTTGTGGTCCTGACAGGAGGAGACCAGGCCATAAAGCGTGGGGGGAGACGGCGTCTCTCGGATAGAATGACCAATTGAGCACATTAGGTTCTGTTAATTTGTCCTTATCAGTTACTCAAATGTATCCTCAGCTGTAAACTTTTGCCAGTATGCTCCTGCTGAAGTCTACAGCATAACTGGAGTTTATTTTTGTTACTTGCCAGTTGTTGATCATGCTCTATTGGTTCCCTCTTCCGAAACAAGCCCTCTACCTTGACCATTACCATAAAATTTATGAGGAAGAACATCCTGGTCCAACGGCCAGTAACTATTTGAAAATCTCACCAACTGACACTTTCACTGGGTTGCAAATGAAGAGCGGAGAGGTTTCACAAAATACAAACCAAGGAAATCCGGATTCATTAAAATTCGACAGTGTGTGCAAACAGGCCATTTGGCCCAACAAGTCCACAACCACCCTTTGAAAAATAACCCATTCAGACACATTTCACCCTGACTAATGGACCTAACCTCCCAATCCCGGAACACATCATGACGAATTCACCCAGCTTGCACATGTTTGAACTTTGGGAGGAAACCCACACAGACATGGGGAGAAAGTGCAAACTCTACACAGACAAGCAGCCGAGGCTGGAATCGAACAAGAGTCCCTATGACTGCGGGGCAGCAATGCTAACCACAGAACCAACCTGCCACCGCACTAGGTACCGTGCTGCTGGAAATCAGAAACAAAATTGCTAGAAATTGCTTGGAAACCCCAAAAGCTGGCAGTATTTGGGCGGCACTGTGGCACAGTGGTTAGCACTGCTACCTCTCTCGGGTTCAATTCCCGCCTCAGGCGACTGACTGTGTGGAGTCTCCCCGTGTCTGCGTGGGTTTCCTCCGGGTGCTCCGGTTTCCTCCCACTGTCCAAAGATGTGCAGGTCAGGTGAATTGGCCATGCGAAATTGCCCGTAGTGTTAGGTAAAGGGTAATGTAGGGGTATGGGTGGGTTACGCTTCGGCGGGTCGGTGTGGACTTGTTGGGCCGAAGGGCCTGTTTCCACACTGTAATGTAATCTAATCTAATCTATTTCTGCAGATAAATCCAAGTGAACGGTTCCGGTCCAGTAATCCTTCCTCACTTATCAATGCAAGGCAGAATGTCCTCTCTGGGAGGAAGGTCACTGCAGCAGCTGCACAGGCAGGAGCTGAGCACTGGGACTGGAGGATGTCTGTCACAGTTGACCTCATGCCAATTGTCTGGAAGTTGAAACTTCTAATTTGCAATTATCTGAATTCTGGATGCCTCTGAAAAATGGAGGAACATAAAGGTTCAGAGACTTTGGAGCATTACAGCTAACTGAGCTGACTATGTACGTAAATATGATTTGAAAAATTAACAAGTTCTCTTTAACTTTAATAACTGTCAAACTGACATGCAGTTCACCACCAAGACTCTCATCTGTCACAGACAAACCACTGCTCTCCCTCTCTGTCTAGACATAAATTTCCATACATATTGACAAACCCTACCCCGTTACTCACCAATTCATGCCCGGAATACAGCACCCCTATCACAAGAAACACATCCAAGGCAATCCATATTGGTAGTGTAGATGAACAGAGATATCTTTGTGTCCATGTACATAGATCCCTAAAAGTTGCCAGTCGCGTTGATAGGATTGTTAAGAAGGCATACTTTGAGTTGGCTTTAATTGGAAGAAGGACTGAGATTCAAAACCATGAGATCATGCTGCAGCTGTACAAAACTCTGGTGTGGCCGTACTTGGACTATTGTGCACAGTTCTGGTCACCACATTATAGGAAGAATGTGGGAGCTTTGGAAAGAGTTCAGTGGAGGTTTAACAGAATGTTGTCTGGTGTGGCAGGAGGGTTTGATGAGGGACTTGAGGCTGTTTTTGTTTGAGAGAACAAGGTTGAGAGGTGACTTAATTGAGACATATAAGACAATCAAAGGGTTCGATAGGGTGGACAGTGAGACTCTTTTTTCTTGGCTGGTGATGGCGAGCGGGAGAGGGCAAAGCTCTAAATTGAGGGCTGAGCGATAGAGGACAGATGTCAGAGGTAGTTTGTTTATTCAGAGAGTACTATGGGCGTGGAACGCACTGCCTGCAACAATAGTATTCTTGCCAATTTTAAGGGCATTTAAAATGTCATTGGATCAGCATATGGATGAAAGTGGAATAGTGCATGATCGATTGGCTTCAGATTGGTTCCACAGGTCAGTGCAACATCGAGGGTTGAAGGGCCTATACTGCACTATAACATTCTATGATCTATATTCCAGGTGGACATATAATTTCAATTCCTTTCACTCAATTCCACTGCTGCCACCCTGCACCTGGTCCATGTTGAATCTGGCCTTGTCTGGACCTGGCACTATCATTTTCACAACTTCTGAGAGAACCCCACTCCCCCAGACATGACTTCAGCCCTTGGTCACTGACCTCTCATTTAACCCAAGTCAACCTGTGCACATTGTATCCTCGCTCCTTTTGCATCTGCCCTTTACCACCTGCCATTTTTCCAGACTCTCAACTTTGCATTTTGACATCACGTCCACCTGCCACTTCATTACTGTGACCTTCTACCCCTGAAACAGCGTGGCTCACTGCCCACCTCTACACTATCCAGCCTGGCACCCTGCGCACCTCTCCACAAACCAGACTAGCACCTTGCCAACATCTCCACTAGCAAGCTTGGCAAAGAAAGACCTCAGGCATTTCAACTCAAACTATCCCTCACCTACCAAGCACAATTCGACCAAATTATTCTTGTGACCATTACCACTTGCCTGGATGCCACCCTGCAGATGGGGTGCATACAAGCTTAACCCGCAGCTAGCCAACACCTCCCAGCCTACCAGCCCAAACTCTCCCACATTCCCAATCTATCCCCTCACTTGCTCACCAGCTTCCAACTTTGAGTCTACTCCTTCATGAAGTCAAACAGTCATAACGTCATATAGCACAGAAACAGTTCCTTTGGTCCAGCCCATCAATGCTGACCAGAGTTTCGAAATTACACTAATTTGTCTGCCTTTCGCACATATCCATCCACAACGATCCTGTTCCTGTACCTGTCCAAATGTCTTCTAAATGTTGTAAATTTCTCTGCATTTACCACTTCCTCTGGCAGTTCATTTCAATGTCTGGTACAGTTACAACATGAAGCCCCAACGCTACATGACCAATGTAGCCACATGTGCCAAACACCTTCAAAACGCTAGCTACTTGAGACAATGCTTTCAAGAATCTATGAGTCTGATTCCCCCTCTTCCCTTTGTTCAAGATCACTACCCAGTGCCCTACCATTAATTCTGTAAGTTGTGACATGATTTATCTTCTCAAAAAGCAACACGTCATATCCATTTAAATTAAACTCCATCTGTCACTCCTCAACCCATTGGCCCAGATGATCAAGATCTTCTTGTACATTCAGATAACTTGCACTGCCAATTATAGCACCAATTTCGGTGTCATGTGCAAACTTACAAACCATGCCCCATTCAATGTTTTCATGACTTTTAACCAATATTGTACCCTGCTTGCCTTTTTCCCACATACATGTAGCATTTTTTTTTAAAGGATTGAAGGAATCTATCTTCTTCTTGAAATCACTTCATGTTTTTACCTCAATTAATTTCTGTGGCGGAGAATTCCAAAGGTTCACCATTCTTTCGTTGAACAGTTAACAATCGTATTCAATTTTATCGGGTGTTGGAAAGGCTGGTGAGCAGCATGATTTATGATGATCCCATGAATGGAATACCATTCTAGAGGGGTTGAGGTGCCTTCTTCCGATTGTAATTTGCATGCTGACATGTCCCTTCGTCAGCATGTTCCAAAACTGTGATCTTTGAGGATAAGGGCGTGTACGCATGCAAATGCTTCACCTGAAAACTTTCCTCCAAATTAGTCTCCATCTTACAGTCATAGAGATGTACAGCATGGAAACAGACCCTTTGGTCCAACACGTTCATGCCGACCAGATATCCCAACCCAATCTAATCCCACCTGCCAGCACCCAGCCCATATCCCTCCAAACATTTCCGATTCATATACCCATCCAAAACCCTCTTAAATGTTGCATTTGTAGCAGCCTCCACCACTTCCTCTGACAGCTCATTTCATACCCGTACCACGCTCTGTGTGAAAAGGTTGCCCCTTTGGTCGCTTTTATATATTTACCCTCTCACCTTAAACCCTCTAATTCTGGACGCCCTGAGGCCAGGAAAAATTTTGCCTATTTACGCTATCCATGCCCCTCATAATTTTGTAAACCTCTATAAGGTCATCCCTCAGCCTCCGACACTCCAGGGAAAACAACTCCAGCCTGTTCAGCCTCTCCATATAACTCAAATCCTCCAACCCTGGCAACATCCTTGTAAATCTTTTCTGAAACTTTTCTCGTTTCACAACATATTTCCGATAGGAAGGAGACCAGAACTGCACGCAATATTCCAACAGTGACCGAACCAATGTCCTGTACAGCCGCAACATGACCTTGCAACTCCTGTACTCAATACTCTGACCAATAGAATAAAGCATACCAAACGCCTTGTTCACTATTCTACTCCACTTACAAGAAGCTATGAACCTGCATTCAATGTCTCTTTCTTTACTTAAAAAAGGGGTTTCTGGAAAAGCACAGCAGGGCAGGCAGCATCAAAGGAACAGGAGAATCAACGTTTCGGGCATAAGGCCTTCTTCAGGAATCATGCCCAAAACGTCGATTCTCCTGTTCCTTTGATGCTGCCTGACCTGATGCGCTTTTCCAGCAACACATTTTAAAGCTCTGATCTCTAGCATCTGCAGTCCTCACTTTCTCCTCCTCAATGTCTCGTTGTACAGCAACACTCGCTATGACCTTACCTTGAAGTGTTTTCCCAAAATGCAGCATCTCACGTTTATCTGAATTAAACTCCATCTGCCACTTCACGGCCCATTGGCCCATCTGGTTTCCTCAGATTACAGCTGAGATCTCCTTACACGTTTTTTTCTCAATTTCCCTCTAACTATTAGGGGGTCTATAATACAATCCCAATAAGGTAATCATCCCTTTCTTATTTCTCAGTTCCACCCAAATAACCTCCCTGGATGTATTTCCGGGAATATCCACCATCAGCACAGCTGTACTGTTATCCCTTATCAAAAATGCCAATCCCCCTCCTCTCTTGCCTCCCTTTCTATCCTTCCTGTAGCATTCATATCCTGGAACATTAATCTGCCAATCCTGCTCATCCCTTAGCCATGTATCTGTAATTTCTATGATATTCCAGTCCCATGCTCCTAACCATGCCCTGATTTCACCTGCCTCCCTTGTCACGCCCCTTGCATTGAAATAAACGGAGTTTAATTTATTAGTACTACCTTGTCCCTGCCTGCTCTGACTGTTTGACTCGCTTCTGTTCTCAACTCTACTAGTGCCAGATTGAACTCTTTCCTCACAATCTCCATGAGTCCCACCCCCTCCCCACCCCCATCTTACTAGTTTAAATCCTTCCGATCAGCTCTACAAATTTCCCTGCCAGTATATTGGTCCCCTTCCAATTTAGGTGCAATCCGTCCATCTTGTACAGATCATTTATAACCGAAAGGCGATTCCAATGATCCAAAAATGTGAATCCTTCTCCCATACACCAGCTCCTCAGCCACGCATTCATCTGCTCTATCCTCTTATTCCTGCCCTCAGTAGCTCGTAGCACTGGGAGTAATCCAGATATTACTACTTTCGAGGACCTCATTTTTAAATTTCTGCCTAACTCTATGTAATCTCCCTTCATAATCTCAACCTTTTCCCTTCCTATGTCCTTGGTTCCAATGTGGACAATGTCCTCTTGCCGTCCCCTTTCCCCCGTGAGAACATTCTGCACTCTCTTTGAGACATCCTTGATCCTGGCACCGGGGAAACAACACACCATTCTGCTTTTTCGCTGCTGGCCACAGAAAGGTCTGTCTGCACCTCGGATTGCAGAATCTCGGAACACAATTGATCTCTTGGAAGCTGACGTACCCCTCGTTGCATTAGAGCCAGTCTCAATACCAGAAACGTGGCTGTTCGTGCTATGTCCCCTTGAGATTCCATCACCCCCTACATTTTCCAAAAGAGAATACGTGATTGAAAAGGGTATATCCACAAAAGACTCCTGCACTAGGTGCCTACCTATCTTAACTTTCCTGGAGTTAACCCATCTATGTGACAGTATCTGAGACTTCTCCCCTTCCTATAACTGCCAACCATAATATACTGTTGCTGTTGCAATTTCCTCATTGCTTCTAACTGTCTCTCCAACTGATCCATTCGATCTGAAAAGATTCGCATCCAACAGCACTTATGACAGAAAAAATCCGCAATAATGCTTAATCTCTCTTTAAACTCCCACATCTGACAAGAAGCACATATCACTCTATTAAAGGCAACTTTTGCTCCTTCATAATTTACAGACCCAGAAATTAGCACCGTCTTATTCATCGACAAAACACTGCCCCACACAAACTTTAGCAATTCAAGGACGTTGATGATGATTGGTTTCTCAAGGAAAAGTCTGACACTTCCACACCGATCTAGAGATGCAGATAATCACTGGAAGCATTGAAAAGTATTTACAGGAATTGTGAATGGTTTCCTTCTGTGTGGTTTGGCTTCTTTTTGTCTGAACAAACAGTGCTACTTCTTAATCATATAATGGGAATGAAGATTTCCTCATTTTTAGCGCAGCAATCACACATTATACTTCCCTGGAATAAAGAAATATAATTTTAAATTAATGTAATGTGGTGATTGGGATGTTTGAATTGGAAGTTATCAAAGATTTAAAGCTTATTTTCATGACCAATTAAATCCAGCCTCATTGGGTCACTTTAACTTCTACCAGAAGTGTCTTTAAACAACGGTTTCTCCCTTTGTTCAGGGAAGTAAAATCATTGAACCAGGGATGGTTTTTGCTTGTTAGTCAAAGATGGTAAAGAGTTTTAGCCAAAGAGAGGCCTGAGAAATTAGCGCGCAGATGCACCATGATCTAAGTAAGTGGTGGAACAGTTCGAGGGGCTGAGTGCCCTCCTCCTGCACCTTCCTATAACTGTGTCCTTCATTAGGCTAGCACTGACACTGAACACGTTTTATTAAAATATTTTAACAAATTAATTGCTTCACACATTCTTCAAAAAATCTGTTGATTATTTGGAACGGAGCATTGACATTCCCTATTTGAGTGACCAAAACAACTGCCACCCAATTACTGCAGTCACTGCATTCTGGAGTGTGTTGTTACTTCACGAAATAGTTTCTTGTGAAAATACAGTTTGAAATCATGGCACTCACATTCAATGATTTTCTGATATTAAATATCTCAGAACATTCTCAATTTCTTCAAATGCATCTTCTCTCTGAACAATTTGTTTAATCGAACAGAACTTCTTTTTAATGAAACAACAAACTTTGATTGCTCGCAAACCAAAATAAAGACAGAAGTTTCTGAAGAGTCGCAGTAGGTCTGGTGGTTCCTGTGGAGAGAAAGCTAGGTAACATTTCACGTTCCGAGACCCCCGCTTCAGAAAATTGTTTTCATGTTGTTGGCACAAAAACTCACACCTGCTGAATTAGACAGCGATTACGTTTGCTTGACTGCTGTTGGAAAAGGATTCTTAGCATAGGTACTGGATGATGTGAGATAGCAACTGAAGATTAGTTGAAAGGCTATCACCATCTGCTGCAAGTGTTGGATTCAGCGGAACCCCTACTGTACTGAACAATTAAATTCAGCCACAGCACTGGTTTAATATAAAATAAGACAACCTAGGCATAATCTCATCAAATATGCTTCAAAATAATTCATTCTGGATTAATTATACATTATATTGTTAGAATAGTAATTTAAAAGCTGGAATTTATTTGAGGAGTTACTCCATTAACCCCAGCTAGTGGTGCCCAAAAGCTTGTGAACAAATATTGATTTGGAAAAAGCTGCTAACCGCCAAATGTTTCTTTAATATCTCAGAGACACAAATCATGACTGCAATCGAATGGATTTCACCGGCCTCTGTGAATAGAATTCCAACAAACACCCAAACAACTCGATCTGCTTTTTTGCCCCGAATTAAACTGATTAGAGATGATGTTACATACGTCTCTAACAGGTTGTAAGTGAACACAGGCCACGTGGCATGGAGTCAGGGTCACTACTACAATATCACAGCAGACCTGAACACAATGACCTCGACACTATACCGGAGAACAAAGCCCATCTGTTTGACAGTGTATAAACCATGTTAATTATTAACGCGTTACAACAAACAAGGATTGTTCCAGAATGTTTACACAATGAAAGTAACATTGCAACAATTCTCCAGGAATACTTTGACTGCAGTTCTGAATTGTCCAAAGTCTATGGGAACTACAAAGGAATAAAACTAGGAATTGCACTGCCATAAATTCACTGTCACTGGACTTCAACGTTGAACTCCCTTCCTCTTACTCCTTAATGTTGCTGCACCAGATGGTCGACTTAGTTTGAAATTGATTAAAATATTTTGAAGTGTATTATGACAATTGCCAGTGACATTAAAAGCTGACAGAAGATTTTCAAATAATACGATGCAAAATAATTTCTGATCCTACATTGTTCCGTTAAACACGTCCCGGACAACCGAGGCACAAAGAAAATAAGCAGCATATTTTCCTCTGCCTCGCTTAATCATATATCCCTTGTTGCCAACAACCAATTTCAAAACACTTGCAATCTCCCTTTTGTTACTGAAGTGTTCGTTATGATAGAACAACATGGCCAGGGCTCTCAATTCTGAGGCACCTAGTCAAGTATTGCATTTCTGGCAGATAAGTGTGGTTTTGAAGCGCGAGATGAAATTGAACTGTCGGAGATTCAGGTATCAGAACCAGACAACTTACAAATGGTCAGGGCCAGTTGACAAGTTAGTCGGAGATAACACTGAAACATACTATACAATAGTCATGATCTTTGCAGATATATCTGCTCAATTCCTCACGTCCAATATATTCACTGTAATTGAACATTAAACGTAGAAATGAACCAGAGGATACCCATTAATGTGAACAAGAATGTGTTCACAATGAACATAGATAATCACCAGTTTAATCAACTTAATAAGTCATTGTAATTAACAAAATTATTGAGGTGGGATATATTGCAAATTTATGCACAGGTCTGGAGGAAATGGATTCTTCTCTCAATTATTTTTACATATTCTTAAAACATTTCTTGTACTTGAAGATTTTGCATTTCTGGACAAAGCCAATACTGCATTCCAGTGTGGACATGCGTTTCTGTTGAAACAATTAGGGCAAGTATTTACTGTCAGGTTTTCTTTACAATGGGAGGTTCAGTTTCTTGTTAGCGTATGGTGTGTAACGTACGAAAATGTTTTAAAAAGGTATGAATTGAAAACATACTTCTGTCTGGAGTTGCCCACTTTAACTGATGTCTAAGTAAATGTGGGCGGCCAAGTGAATTGCTAATGCTGAATCATCCATAGTGTTAGGTGCATTACTCTGGGGTATATATAGGGTAGGGTAATAGGTCTGTGTGAGTTAGTCTTCAGAGGATTGGTATGTAATTGTTGGGACAACGGCCAGTTTCCATAGTGTAGGAAATCGAATAGAAATGATCGCCACACTTAACTAATGTTAGGTACATTGCAATAATTGGTCAAGTATATTAATTAAAAAAATACTCTATTTTCAGTTTGAATAAACAACGTGTTCTGCTATCGTCTCGTTCATGTCTTCTGCAAATTTATGAACTCTGCATATGTCTGCACACGTCGATGTAAAATACATTCTCTGCGTTCGCAACAAGCATTCCTACTGTTTTACAGTAGATTTCCAACAGTATGGAAAAAGGCCATTACGCCCAACAATTCCCCACTGACCCTCCGAACAGTAAGTAACCCATTTGGCCTACCCTATATTTACTAATGACTAATGCATTTGACCTACACATCCCTGAACTCTATGTTCAACTTAGCACAGCCAGTCCACCGAGCCTGAACATCTTTGTGACTTTGGGGTGGGTAGGAAAAACTGGAGCACACAGAAGAATCCCGGACATGGGGAGAATGTGCAAACTTTACACAGGCAGTCACCCGAGGATGGAATCGAAATGCGGTCCCTGGTGCTGTGAGGCAGCAATGCTAACCACTGAGCCAGCAAGCCGTCCTATGAGTTAATGCGTGAATTATTTTAACTAATTAAAAATTTGGTCTTGGTCACGTAATTCCATTGTTTCCGAAAGAATGACTCTTCAGTTGATATTTTGTTGTAAAATGTAACTATTCATTTAAAACGCATGGATTGGGAACACCTGTGCAGATTAAATCATTCAGTCACTGTTTTATTTTTTTCCTGCAATTCAAGTTTCATCAGGGACATAACAATTAATTAACTCAGGTTACGTGTGAAACTGATCAAAGCAGTGAAACTGATCTGTTCTTCATCGAATTGAGCAGAATTTCCAAATGGTCTTTGCCAATGATCTTTTCCAGCCAGAAAACTCGTGTGTAGTGTACAGCCGAATTGAAAAGTGATTCTTGACTAATTATAACATAGTCATGGCATCTTTGCTCAAGAGCAAGAACTATTAGAACAACATACTTTTGAAATTGTATTTATATTTCTCTATGACTTGTAAACGTTTGGAAGACAGACCTTGTGATTGAACTGGATAGTTGAGTTGACTTTGGATTGTCAAGAGTGGATTAGATGAATCCTTAATTATTACTTCTCATTACATTTAAGTCATCATTGGACAAGCATATATTCGTACATGGAATAGTGCAGGTTAGATGGGCTTCAGCTTGGTGTGACAGGCCGGTGTAACATCGAGGGCCGAAGGGTCTGAACTGTGCTGTAATGTTCTATGTTCTCCGTAAAAATCGCACCGTAAGGTATCTGTTTTTCCTTCATTTCCAAAAACTTTTCGATTTACCTTTCACGTAATACTCGGCTTTATGAAGTTTCAATTGGCATACTGATTACATTTAATGAGACAACTGGAGCAGTTTACTATCACCAACCATGTTAACAGTGCAATAACAATGTAGAAACGAGAAACAGTTTCCCAATTATAACAAATTTAATGTTACCCAAGCACAGTCCCTCCTCAATAGAGCAAAGATCAACAAATGACAACACTGAGGAAACCGTTGTGTTTGCAGCAGAACTGGCTCTGCAAATATTTTCAACCAAGAACATGATGTAACCTCACAAAAACAAATAGAAATTTAAACAAAACTGTTTATATTCAAGAAAAATAATGATTAAATTGAATAGAAATAACAAATCTTAACAGCAGCCTTGTTTGTGAGGTGATTTGCCTAATACTTTAAGCTGTTACGTTTCCGACAACAGTTCAATTTTTTTTCCAACCTGTACACCTTTTCTGGTCATGCCATTCTTGTGCTGTGCACAGTGCAGCAGTTGAATTCATATAATGATTAATCACTTTCCGGTCAAAATAAAGTTAGTTCAATGGGCAAACATTATAACATTATAATTTTAAGATATAGCAAGTTCGTTTCAATTACGTAACCTGATCAATTCTGCAGTTTCAGATTTTAATCCCAAATTTTATTTTGAAAGATGCTACTCGAAACAAACTTGACTTAGTTTACAATTAGAACTGGGGTTATTTTTTAAAAGAAAGTCAATACACTAAAATGCTTTTTTTTCTCATTTCTTTCACTTCCGTGTTTCTGCCTTAAATTGGTTTTCAGACAGTTACAAACAGACGTAATGTTTTTAGTCAAGCAGCAAAAAATTGCCATATGAGTTTAATAAATGCCGCAACGGTTCAGCAAAAACAAAGAACCTCACAAAAATTCGAAATTAAAGTAATCCAGAGAGACCATCTCCTCACCAGAAAGAAGACATTAATTACTGGAAGTATGAAAACACAGATCAATTCCACAAAATGAATAAGAATCCAATCAACTCAATGCAACTGAATCATGGAAAATAAACTCATAATCCAATCAACTGAAAACAACAGATTTAATTGAAAGATAATCAGAATCCAACAAATTCAATTCAACAGAATCTAATAAAACAATTTCAAAAGGTAATCAATGTGATTCAACAAAACCAAGTAAAAACAAAGTCAGAATCCAAATCAACTCAATTCAACAGAATCAACCAAGACAAATCAGAATCTATCCAACAGAATATAACATAGCACCGCAAAAAAATGACATTTTCTAACCTGCTTGTCATCAACAAAATTAACAAAATAAAGGAGAAAATATAATCATGGTAAGAACATTATGTACACAGGAAATATATTCAAGAAATGAATAATGATATTTTAGCATGTTATAATCATGTTTGTTAATATTTCGAAAATCTTTTAATTCTGAGCATTTACTGTCGATAATAAAACTCACAGTTAGGGTGTCACTGACATTAAACATTATTTATACCTGACTGATCAAGGAAAATTAGGTGTTTCACACAGAATGCCCACCTGATTAAAAAAAATACACCGAGCAACTGACTCTGTCATCACCATTTTTACTATTTGCTGAACCTTAACTGAAGTCTATAATCAGCCTGAAAAATAATCAATCCGAACCAAACCAACTCAGCACAGAATGTGAGATTCACTTAATTCAGAAATTAGTCACATGAATAGAAAGTTTAAAAAAAGTCACGAAGAAAGTTCAAAGTTCTTACCTGAAGTCACTGTCACCATGGTCCCTTGGCCCCAGTAATCAAGATAGTCACAGTGTTACAGTCTCTGGACTGGTCACACTATAACTAGCTCTGCATAATAAAAAAAACAAAAATCTACCATTATTTTAAATATTCGGAATCACAGGCAAAATAAAGTCACGATATATCTTAATCACATAATTGCGCTAGTGGATTCTAATCATTCTTGACAAGTTTTTATGTTGTTTTATACTTCACAGAGTAACACGGTGGCACAGTGGTTAGCACTGCTGCCTCACAGCGCCAGAGACCCCGGTTCAATTCCTGCCTCAGGCGACTGACTGTGTGGAGTTTGCACGTTCTCCCCGTGTCTGCGTGGGTTTCCTCCGGGTGCTCCGGTTTCCTCCCACACTCCAAAAGATGTGCAGGTCAGGTGAATTGGCTGTGCTAAATTGCCCGTAGTCTTAGGTAAGGGGTAAATGTAGGGGTATTTTTGGGTTACGCTTCGGCGGGTCGGTGTGGACTTGTTGGGCCGAAGGGCCTGTTTCCACACTGTAAGTAATCTAATCTAATCTAATATGAGATGATTCTCAAAATCACCAAATGGCCTATAAATACTTATCAGCACTTATACAAATTAAACAGTGATACTTGCATAAAACCCCACAGAACTAATACTGCACTGCAAGTTAAGACGATTTGTAGAAGTAATCACTTAATAAATGCAGAAATAATGGAGGCGGAATAAGTTTCTGTATTGATCATAATTGCTGTGTACCAACAGCACTGTAATAGATGGCGGTGTCTTCGGTCTTCAGATTAATCATGTCCAACGCAAAAATGTTGTTTGAAGTTTTTATGGAAGCAGTAAATCGACCCTTAAGCGCTGGTGCACAGTTATTGTTGGGTGAAGTTTGGTAGCAAAGCAGCCACTCCAGGCGCTGCTTGGGAACTTGTCGGACCCAGTGCATGTTGCTGCTGCCAAGATTGAACTCGCTGGATTGACAGGTCAGTCTCAGGGTGCCTCCGGAACGGCCAGTCCCTGCCTCTGGCTGAGTCAAAATAACCGTCTACTGGACACCTTTAAAAAAGAAAATAAATGAACCTTGAGCATTAATGCTGATGAAATGATGGTTGAGTCGTTTACATTCCTGCAGCAGACTAACATTGAGACAGACACAAAGAGAGACTTGAACCAAAAACATTGACATGTTAAGATAGTCAGTAACGAACTGAGAAAACTTGTCGACATAATCGTTGTGATAACTTGTGGAAAACGGTTCTGTCAAGATCTTTCGAAACAAAGCCGATACAGGAGTGTTGAATTACGGTCCAGTGCCCAGGATTAATATGGCCATCGGAAGGCTCAGGCTTACAGCTTCCACCTGTTGTTTTCCTGCTGGAGGCTTAGAGCGGATCCTGGTATCAGCTTCCACAGCCCGAACAGATGGACTCATGTATTTACATGAGGTTATGCCTAAACATGGAGATATACACGTCTTGGGATATATACACATTTGTTTTGCTGAATAGCTTCTTTGGAATTTTTTTAAAACTGGTTGAAGTAAATTTGAGGAGCTTCAGGTCTGTTTCAGATATGGTTGCGAGTATTTTGTTTAAAAAAACAAAACGAATTAAATTGGAAATTAGCACCCTTCATTTCGACATTCAACCACAAGCAGATAAAACTAAAATCAAAGTTCAAAGATTTTACCAGCTAATTAAATAGTTGAGTTTTTTTTCCTGGACACTGCAATTCTCTGTCGCACTACAAAATAACATGTAATTAATGCTAAACATTTCGAAATTCAATTTAGGCAACTGAATACAGAGCGTGTACAAAGTGATTATATTTAGAATATTCAATTAGAAGTTAACTCCCTTTAATTCTGCATTCAACCACATGTAGATAAAGCTAAAAAGAACTTCAATAATACTGTTAGCCAACAAAGTTAGTGACTTTATTTTTACTGTCCCTCAAAGTCTCTCTGACATTACAAATTAACATTTCATTTCCAATCAGCATTCTAAATTCAATTTAGGCAACCTAATATGGAGCACGTCTGAAGTGATTATGTTCAGAATGTGAGTGTATGTCACTAAACAGTTTGGACCCTGAGATTAGAAGCACCTCCTTACATTGCAGAATGTCTCTCCCTGCATCTTTTATTTTCTAATTGCTACGACCCTAAAATGCATCGAAAGGAAAGCTGTGTGCCTGAGAACCAAAAAGTGATTTGGCAGTGATACAAAACACCCAGGTAACCTTTTGAAAGAGCATATAATGAACTGGAACAGGCCAGTCCATTAGTTAAAAGTAAATCACCAACATGTAAACCATTGTCGGTAACTGTCTTGTACATCAGGACTGTTTGGTTAATTTAGATAGTATTACAATAATAATTACCACGAATGTAGGTTATAAACAGTACATTACTCTGTTCCATGGTGACTCTGACAGGGGCAGTTAACTCGTAAAAATCAGCAATAACTCGGCGTTACACTACACTAGTATTAACCATGTATAAATGGCCCTCTCAGTTTTAATGAGATGCATGAATCAGAGGATGGTGCAACGAGTGGTGTGAGTTTGAACCAATTCGTGTTTGTTAATTTATTTTGAAAAAATAACAAATGTTACTGCATTGTGGGATTTTGGATCCATTAACTTCATATTCAGGAGCTTTACCGACACTCAATAGACAGGCTGAACTAACTAGAACGTCATTGCTTTCAATTTCCTGTTTTCTGATAGTCTTACAGTGAATACTGTATTCAGTGACTTCCCTTTTTAAAGAACAAATGCCACGTGAAATGTGTCCATTGTGAGTAAACGGGTAAATATAGTTTGTTCGGTAGAATTTTATCTTGGTTGATTCATTTTCCCTTTAATCTGCCAGATACAATAGTTGACAGCAATTAAGCTGACTGCAGAAAGGGTCCTTGAGTTTCCAGTTTCATTTACAGGAAGCATCTGGAATTTTTGCAGTGGATCAAAGATATTTTTGTCTCACTATTGACCAGTTGGTGGAAAGCCAACTGCGAACCATAACCACTGCCTTCGCAGTAACAAATCTACACAGGAACCATGCTGGAGAAAATTTTCTTTTTCAGTTTTGTATCTTGGAGAACTCGTCCCTCCTCTCATTGAAAGAGATATTCGCAGAGTCTCAGACACAATCTAAACATCAAAAGTTCATTCGAGGATCACTACAGCACTGTTTAATATTGAGAAAATTGTTAAATATTCTCAGATTCATGGAGTGATAAAGCATGGAAACAGACAGTTCGGTCCAACCAGTCCATGTCAGTGATAATCCCAGACTAACTGATCCCACCTATGTGTACTTGGCTCATCTCCTTCCAAACATTTGATACTGGTTTACTTATCCAAACGTCTTCTAACAGTTGTAACAATACCCACCACCAAATCATCCCACACACAAACCATTCTCTGTGAAAAAAGTTGTCTCCGTTACCTTTTTAAAACTTTTTCTCCTCTCATTGTAAAAACATGCCCCGTACTGTTGAAATCCCCCACCATAGGGAAATAACGCCAATATCTCAGTCAAAAATTGAAAACAATCCCAGCTCCAAACATTTACAAAATATCACTATGGATCTTCCTTGAGTCCAAAAAAGATTGTTCCCTTTGATCAATATTTTCTAAAATTTGCTTGCATATCTGTTGTGAAGGACGTTTTCAAATAACATCTAAAGTGCAAATTGTTCACATCAATCGGATTAAAGTAACATTTCGTGTGTTATCCCACACAAAAAAAAATCAAGGAAGTTTGTTGACACGAGTTGCTCTGAGGAAGTTTATGATGGATTCTTTTATACA
Organism: Chiloscyllium plagiosum; assembly: GCF_037043375.1. Lineage (NCBI taxonomy): Eukaryota > Metazoa > Chordata > Chondrichthyes > Orectolobiformes > Hemiscylliidae > Chiloscyllium > Chiloscyllium plagiosum. The sequence goes on from NW_028270183.1 coordinate 85,753,441, forward strand.
ACAAAATCCTTTCCAATGTTGTGAGGGCTCGTCTATCATCTGTGCAATGGTCTGAATTTTAACTTGTATCTGACTGCAGATGAAACTGACTGATCTGTGTAAAAGTACAGTTTGTGCTTTTACATTGTCAATATTTATTTCTGACTTTAGTTGAATAAATGGATGTTGTCCCTGGCATCGTCTGGCACCATTAATTACACCAATAATTTCCACATTGCTAGCTGGAATGTCAGGTGGAGTTTATTGATATGTGATATTTTTGAAATGAAAGCTTCAAAGATTTCCGGTGTGAAGCATGTCAAGTAGAGCCATTCAACTTTCCACTCATGGCTTTATAAACTTTTATGAGGTCACCGCCCGATCTCCCACCTCCAGTGAAAAATGTTCCAGTCTATCTGGATTTCCAACGTTGACTCTGTTCCCTCACATTCTGCTGTTAAAGATCCTCCTGCCACCCCAGGTCCATAGAGAGCGTCCCTTGATACTAGTTCAAAGAAAAGAAAGGAAGTTGTCCCACCATATTGTTCAACTTTATTTGGCTTCAAACACCATCAAAAATAAATGTTCATGTTATTGCTAATTTATGGGAGAATGCCATGTACACAGTATCTGCTGAAATATCTGCAGCACCATCCTGAATCTGGTTCGCAGATTCACCTGTTGCTCACAAACGCAAGTAGACATCAGGGAACAGCGAACATCGTCCACCATCCACACACGCCCCGCCCCTCCTCCCCGACCTGTACTTTGCACTTTGTGAAATCCGTATTGTCAATAATCAGTTAAAAGAAGTGTTTTTAATTTAAAAAAACTTGCTTAATTCATGTTGCTGATCTTGGCTGAATGTTGCTGTCAGCATTTCTGGGGAACTTATCTGCATTTTTTCATGTCAGTTTACATTGATGTTAAGTAACGAATCATCAAAATGTCTTGAGAAACAATGTTTAGAAATGGGGCCCATCTGCTCCTTAGGGCTGCACCAACTGTTTGAATATTGATACAGTTTTGCCCCTACTTTTTCTCCATAAAACAGGACTTACAGCATTTGAGATCATATCTATGTTGATAATGGATTAGACCCTACGCAATGATCCCGAATATTTGATTCAAGTGCTATCACCTGCAGGGGTTACAGACAACATGCTATTAAGTGGGTGTCGGCTGGAAGGGTCTGTTTTCAGGTGGCACAGGTGCGATGGGCGAAGTGTCGTGAAAACTTTCTACAACTCTAAATTCATCTTTCCTACTTTGTCTAATTAAGAAGATCTAATTCACATGGTTTATACCGGAAACATTCCAAGCATTCGTTTGAATGATATCACAAATCAATAAACACCACCTGATACTCCGGCTATTAATGGTCTAATTAATGCTGACAGATGATGCTTGGGACAACGTCCCTTTATTCAACCAAAGGCAGCATTATAAAGTAACAAGGTGAAAAGCACAAACTGTAATTTTACCCAGTTTCACCTGCAGTCAGACACAAAATTCAGACCATTGCACTGAAGGTCGATGAGCCCTCACAACATTGGAAATGATTTTGTTTGATAAAAGAATCCATCGTAGACTTCCTCAAAGCAACTCATGTCAACAAAGTTGCTTGATTCTTTTTGTGTGTGGTAACATACGAAATGTTACTTTATTCTGATTGATGTGAACCATTTACACTTCAAGTTATTTGAAAATATTCTTCACAGCAGATACTTGAGCAAATTTTATAAATCATTGATCTAAGGGGACATTTTTTCTTTGGAATCAAGGAAGATCCATAGTGATATTTTGTAAATGTTTTGAACTGTGATTGCTTTAAATGTTTGACTAAGACATTGGCGTACAGTACACAACTTCACAATTTGCTGTAACATGAAACTAGCAACCACTGTGAACCAGGAAGACGATGGTTCAGAACTTAACAAGGACCTAGCAAAGTTCGTGTAATGGACCGACGAGTTATACATGACATTTAACAAAGGCATTTATGAAATGATTAATTTTGCTAGGAAGAATGCAAAAACACAAATACACGCCTCTGGCTGCATTTCAATATACTATAAGTTACTTTTCTACTACAATCTAAAATAATTGTGTCTTTGTTTATACTTAATACACCCTATCTTGTGCCGGGGCTAAGATAGTTTCTTTATTTATTTCACTCAAGACTACAACTATTATATGCTGCATTTTGCCTCTGTTTTGACCAAACTTGGTTTGGTGTCAGCTTATATCACTCGAGCTGCTTTTTCAGGAAGTGAATCTCTCCACCTGTTATGTCAATATACTCTGTTCCTGCTTTGATCGAAATAAATCCTGTTCATATCGTTTAAATTCAGGATCAGTTATCTTGTATGTATTCATTGGAAATTAACAGAATATGACCGGCCTGTTATTGATGGAGTGGGAGAGGGAGTTAAAGTGTCCAGACAAGGGACCATGGGTTGGTTGGCGCAGGTGTCTCAGAGATGTTCTCTGAAATGATCCGCAAGTTGGCATCCTGTCTCCCTGATGTAGAGGACACCACATCTGGTGGTACAGACTCAGTAGGTGACATTTATGGAAGTATAGGTAAATTTCTGTGGGATGTGGAAGTATCATTTGGGGTCTTGACGGAGGTGAGAGGGAGGTGTGGGCGCAGGTTTTGCACTTCCTGCGGTGGCAGGGGAAGGTGACAGGGGTGGGGAGTGGGCTGGTGGCGGGCGTAGACCTGCCAAGGGAGTCGTGGAGTGAATGGTGTCTCCAGAATGGAGATAGTGGTAGGGAGGGAAATATACACCGATTGATGGGGTCTGCTTGCAGGTGGTGGAAGTGGCAGAGGATGATATGATATATGCAATGTCAGTGCGGTGGAAGGTAAGGACCAAGAGGGCTCCCTGTTGCGATTGGAGGAGTGGGTTTCAAGGGCATTGTCGACCAGGTGGGAGGGGAAATTGCAGTCTTTGGAAAATGAGGTTGTCTAGTACATTCTATGGTGGAACTGGTCCTCCTGGGAGCAGATGCGGTGGAGGCAGAGGAATTGAGAAGAAGGGATGGCTTTTTTACAGAAGGTAGGGTGGGAGGAGATGGAGTCCAAGTAGCTGTGGGAGTCAGTCAGCTTGTAGTAAACATTTAGTCGGTCACTGGAGATGGAGATGGAGAGGTCTAGGAAAGGGAAGGGGTGTCCGAGATGGTCCCTGTGAAGTTGAGGTAAGGATGGAAGGTTATAGTGAAGTTGATGATCTGTTCAAACTCCGAGATGAAATGGCGCTGATACAGTCATCAATGTAGCGGAGTTAAAGGTGGGCAACGGCACCCTTGTTGCTGTGGAAGATTGACTGTTCCACATATCCGCCGAAGAGGCAGGCATAGCTTGGGCCCATATGGGTTCCCATGGCTATCCCTTTGGTTTGGAGGTAATGAGAGGATTGGAAGTAAAAGTAGTTGACGGTTGAGCTGTTCAGCCAAGTGAATGACAGTGTGAGTGGCAGGGTAGTGCTTGGTTGGTGTGACAGGAAAAAGACGGAGGGCTTCAAGGCCTTCGTCATGGTGTTTGGATGTGTACAGGGCCTGGGCATTCGGTTCATTCTGGGGTTATCAATAGCTTGCAGTTTTTATGGAACTGCAAGGGCAATGGCTGGGAACTCAGAAAAAAACAATGTTTCAGTCTTCTGCTTGAAGCAAATTTTGACCAGAACATTTAAACACCACAAAGCTCACTGTGGGAAATGCCAGTGACACAAATTTTAATGATATTTGAAACACTGTTAAAATAGGCATTTTCAGTCGTAGTTTCTGAAAGAATCGAGAAAATACTTAGCCGTTAGAAATAGCTCTTTCAAAGAGGATTTGCAAAGTTTGAAGCTATACAGTGCTGTGCTTTATTTCAATTCAATGTCGGTCAGCGTTAGACACAGACAAGGTGATCTCTCCAGTTATGGATTCTGTCAATCTGATACACCGACATTCCGTTCTGTACAAAATTTTATTGTTTGTTTAATTGATTAAAACATATTAATAGATCAACCAGAATGTATTCAGCTGGGGAGGTGATAGATACAGAAGACAGAATCTAAAACTGGGAACATTAAATCTGAAGAGAGAGTAACAAGAAGTTACTCAAAGAGATGAATCGGTGCAGTCGATGTGTTCCAGACGTTGGTGATTCGAATGAGCTTGTTACATGGTCGAGAGACTGGTTCAATGGCGTCCTGGAATCGGACCGTGAAACAGAGATCGAAAGGTCGATTTGCAAATGTCACTTCAATGCGATCGTTTCACACTTTGTGCCCTGATATAGGCCACATTGGTAGATGTTTCCGCCAGATTGTGTCCTCTTAGTTTATTGTCTGCTGAGAAGTGAGATGTGTGGCTTGCTGCTGGCACATACAAACAGGAAGTTGTGTGCCAGCTGAGAATGATGCACCAGGCACTACATTCCGTATTATTAGCACAAACAGTCATCCTGCCTCTGAGGGTGAACACACACTGACAGTATCAAGAACAAACAGACAGATTATTACTGGCCTCAAAATTATATTCAATTCGATTCCCATTTTCCAGAATTAAAAAGTGTCAAAAGATTACTTAAGCCATAATAAATTACCTGTCAGAGAGATACGAAGAGTTATCATCGGGCCAAAGGAGGTAAATGACAATACATAGTTTCGCTCATAAATCTATGTTTAGAAGTAGAAAGCTTGAGGTAAGTTAATAATTAAATCTAAGAGACCGCATTCATTAACAGTTGGAATTGTAAGATTTAAACAATAAAATTCAGCATGGCTTTGGTGGAAGTGATATCATATCGGACATGGTTGATAGTGTTTTCCGAAGATGTAATGAGGTGTGTCACCGAGTGTAAAAAACTGGATGAAATGCTTCTTGACTTCAATTAGGTGTTTGACAAGATCTTGCATATTCAATAAGGTAAGAGTTCGTGGGATCTGTTGCACTTTGGCAAATGCATCGAAGGTTTATTTGGTGGCAGAAGGTAGAGGGTAATGGTCGAAGGTAATCTTTATGAAGACATCTTTTGTCCAGTGGCTTATTATAAGATTTGGTGCTGGATTCTTGGCTGTTTGCAGTGTATATGAATGATCTAGTCAGGAATGTAGCAATTTTGATCAGTAAGGTCAAAGATGAGGTGAAAAGCGTTTGGATTTGCAATTGATGAGGAGGAAAGCTTTGGAATACAGTATGACCTGCCTGTCGGACAGAAGAATGAATTGAAAACAGAACATTATATCCTGAAGTCTGTGAAGTAAAGCATTTTCTAGACTTACAATTTAAGCAAATATACGATGCACGGTTGGAACCTGCAAAACACAAAGGGTAAGCGATCTCTTGTTGTGCATGTCCACATCATGTGATGCGTTAGGGGTGGGCGATAGTCTCCAGATATTGTGGTTAGACTATTAATTCAGGAAACTCGGTTCTCAGCCCGCAGTGCTGCCACATCATGTCGTGAATTATGGTTGGTAATTAAACAATTCATTCGAGGAATAGGCTCCACAGATATTCCCATGCTCCGTGATGCAGAGCACAACATATCAGCGCAAACATCTAGGCTGTAGCATTCACAAAAATCTTTAGCATGAAGCGCCAATTGTATGACCCATCTTGGCATCTTCCAATGATCACCAATATTACAGATACCTGTTTTCAGGGAATTTGCTTCTTTCCATGTGATATCAAGACATTGTTGGGACACTCGTTACTGCAAATGTTATGGAGCCTGACAGAATTCTGGCAATAATACTGTTGACTTCTGCTATCCAAGCACTCACAGTACAGCTACTACACTGGCATCGACCCGACAACGTGGAAAATAGGCCAGGCATGTCCTGTGCTCAGAAAATAGGACGAACCATCCTGATGAATTACTGCCCCATCAGTCCATGCTCAATCATGAGTTAGGTGTAGGAAGGTATTATCAACAGTGCTATCAAGCAACACTGGCCCAGCAATAACCTGCTCTGTGATGCACAATGTGGATTAGAAAGGCCAACTCAGCTCATGACTGAATTACAGACTTGATGTAAACATGGACAAAGAACTGAATTCCAGAAATGAAGGGAGAGTGACAGCCTTTGACATTAAAGTCAAGTTTGACAGAGTACAGAATCAATGTTGGAAATCCAGATAGACTGGAACATTTTTCACTGGAGGTTGAGAGTTCGGGATGCGGGGGAGGGGGGTGACCTCATGTAACTTTATAAAGCCATGAGTGGAATGGCAAATAGCTCTAATTGACATGATTCATACCGGAAATTTTCGAAGCTTTCGTTTCAAAAATATCACATATAAATACACTCCACGTGTCACCAGCGATGTGTAAATTATGGTGTAAATGATGGTGCCAAACGATACCTGGCACAATATCCCTTCAATCAAATAAAGTCAGCAATAAATATTAACAATGTGAAAGACACAAACTGTACTTTTACACAAATCAGTCAGTCAGATACAACTTAAAATTTAGACCATTTCACAGAAGATAGACGAGGCCTCACAACATTGGAAATGATTTAGTTTGATAAATGAATCCATCGTAGACTTCCTCAGAGCAAATCGTTTTAACAAATTTGCTTATTTTTTTTTTCTGTGGGTTAATACACGAAGTGTTACTTTAAGCCAATTGATGTGAACAATTTGCACTTCAGAAATTTTTGAAAACGTCCTTCACAACAGATACGCAAGTAAATTTTAGAAACCATTGATCAAAGGGATAGTGATATTTTGTAAATGTTTGGAGCTGGGATTGTTTTCAATTTTTGACCTAGACATTGGCGTAGTTTCCTGATGTTGTGGGATTTCAATAGTAGGTGACATGTTTTTATAATGAGAGGAGAAAAAATGTAAAAAAATATAACGGAGACAACTTTTTTCACAGAGAATGATTTGTGTGTGGGATGAGTTGGTGGTGGGTACTGTTAAAACTTTCAAAAGATATTTGGATAAGTAAATGCATATCAAATATTTGGAAGGATATGGGCCAAGTACACACAGGTGGGATCAGTTTAGTTTGGGATAATGACTGGCATGGACTGGCTGTACCAAAGTATCTGTTTCCATGCTGTATCACTCCATGACTCTGCGACTGTTTATCATTTTTCTCAATATTAAACAGTGTTGTAGCGATCCTCTGATGAACTGTTGATGTTTAGATTGTGTCTGAGTCTCTGCGAATACTTGTTTCAATGAGAGGAGGGGTGAGTTCTCCAAGGTACATAACTGAGAAAGAAAATGTTCACCAGCATTGTTGCTGTGTCGATTTGATTCTGCGGAAGCAGTGGTTATAGTTTGCAATTGGCTTTCCATCACCTGGTCAACAGTGAGACAAAATATCTTTGGTCCACTGCAGAAACTCCAGATATTTCCAGTAAATGAAACTGGAAACTCAAGGACGTTTTCTGCAGTTAGCTTAATTGCCGTCACCTATTGTATCTGGCAGATTAAAGGGAAAGTGAATCAACCAAGATAAAATCCTACCAAACAAACTATATTTTCCATTTTCTCACAATGGACACATTCCACTTGGCATTTCTTCTTTAAAAAGCAAAGTCACTGAATACAGTATTCACTGTTTGACTATGAGAAAACAGGAAATTGAATGCAATGACGTTCTGCTTAGTTCAGACTGTTTATTCAGTATCTTTAAAGCTTCTGAATATGAAATGAATTGATCCAAAATCCCACATTGCAGTAACATTTGTTATTTTTTCAAAATAAATTAACAAACACGAATTGGTTCAAACTCACATCATTTAATGCACGATTCTCTGATTCATGCATCTCATTAAAACTGAATGGGCCCTTTATTCATGGTTAATACTTGTGTAATGTAACGGCGAATGTTTGCTGATTGTTACCAGTTAACTGTCCCTGTCAGAGCTATCAGTCATCAGAGAAATGTACTGTTTATGACCTACATTCGTGGTAATTATTATTGTAATACTCTAATATAACTAAACATTCTGATGTACCCAGACAGTTACCTGCAATGGTTTAGATTTTGAGGATTTTGCTTTAACTTATGGACTGGCTTGTTCTAGTTTATTAGATGCTCTTTCAAAAGGTTACCTGGGTGTTGTATATCACTGCCAACTCACTTTTTGTTTCTCAGGCAAACAGTTTTCCTTTGCTATGCATCTTAGAGTCGGAGCAATTCGAGAAAAAAAAAGATGCAAGGAGAGACATTCTGCTTCTAATCTCAGGGTCCAAACTATTTCGTGACATACACTCACATTCTGAACATAATCACTTCAGACATGATTCATATTAGGTTGCCTAGATTGAATTCAGAAACGCAGATTGAAAATGATATGTTCTTTTGTAATGTCAGAGAGACTTTGAGGGACAGTAAAAATAACGCCACTAATTTTGTTGGCTAATAATATTATTGAAGTTCTATTTCGCTTTATCTGCTTGTAGAATTAAATTCTAATTGAATATTCTAAATATAATCACGTTGGGCACGCTCTGTATTCAGTTGCCTAAATTGATCTTCGAAATGTTTAGTATGAATTACATGCTATTTTGTAGTGCGACAGAGAATTGCAGTGTCCAGGAAAAAAATGCTCAATTGTTTTATTAGCTGGTAATATCTTTGAACTTTGATTTTAGTTTTATCTGCTTGTGAAAGAATTTAGAAAAAAATGGGAGCTAAATTCCAATTTAATTCGTTTTGTATTTTTTTAAACAAAATACTTGCAACTATCATTTGAAACAGACATGAAGCTACTAAAATTTAATTCCACCATTAAAAAAATGCTTCCAAAGAAGCTATTCAGCAAAACAAATATCCCAAGATGTGTATATCTCCATGTTTAAGCGTAACCTCATGTAAATACATGAGCCCATCTGTTCGGGCTGTGCAAGCTGATACCAGGATCTGGTCTCAGACTCCAGCAGGACACCAACAGGCGGAAGCTGTCAGCCTGCCCCTTCCGATGGCCATATAAATCCTGGGCACTGGACCGTAATTCAACACTCCTGGATCGGCTTTGTTTAGAAAGATCTTGACAGAATCTTTTCCCAAAAGTTATCAGAATGATTGTATCGACAATTTTTCTCAGTTTGTTACTGACTTTCTTATCATGTGAGTGTTTTTTGTTCAAGTCTTTCTTTGTTACTGTCTCAACGTTCGTCTACCCCAGGAATGTCAAATACTCAGCCATCATTTCATCAGCATTAATGCTCAATGTTTATTTGTTTTCTTTTTAAAGGTGTCCAGTCGGAGGTTGTTTTGACTCAGCCAGAAGCAGAGACTGGACGTCCCGCTGGCATCTGCGACTGACCTGTAAAACCAGCGGGTTCAATCTTGGCAGCAACTACATGCACTGGGTCCGACAAGTTCCCGGCAAGGGCCTGGACTGGCTGCTGTACTACTATCGTTCATCCGACAATAGCTATGCACCAGCGATTATGGGCCGATTTACTGCGTCCAAAGAGATTTCAATCAACATTTTTGCGTTGAACATGAAAAACCTGAAGATCGAAGACACCGCCATCTATTACTGTGCAAGAGCAGTGGGGAGCTGGATTCACACTGCAATTATGATCAATACAAAAACCTTTCAGCCAGTATTGTTTGAAACAAGTCAGTGATTATTTCTACAAACCGTCTTAACTTGCAGTGCAGTATTAGTTCTGTGGGTTTTTGTGCAAGTTTAATTGGTAAAAGTGGTGATAATTATTGATACACCAATTGGTGATTTTGAGAATCAGCTCAAGTGTAACTCTGTGAAGTATAAAACAATACACTTCAATTTATCAAGAATGATCAGAATTCACTCGCACATGTGATGAAGATTTATCGTGACTTTATTTTGCCTGTGGTTCCGAAACTTTAATGGTAGATTTTTGGTTTGTTTTATGCAGAGCTAGTTATTGTGTGGCCCAGTGCAGATAATGTAACACTGTGTCTATCTTGATGACTGGGGCCAAGGGACCATGGTGACAGTGACTTCAAGTGAGAACTTTAACCTTTTTTGTGACTTTTTAAAAACTTTCCATTCATGTGACTAATTTCTGAATTAAATGAAACTCAGATTCTGTCTTCAGTTTGGTTTGGTTCGGAATGATTTTTGTTCAGGCTGATTATAGACTTCAGTTAAGGCTCAGCAAATAGTTATAATGGTTATGACGGAGTCAGTTGCTCTGAATATCTCTTTGTTTTGATTCGATAGGCTTTCGGTGCGGCTGGGTTACTTAAAACACCTAATGCATCTTAATCAGTCAGGTATAAATAATGTTTAATGTCAGTGACACTGGGACGAGGAGTTGCATTATCGACAACAAATGCTAAGAAGTTAAAGCTGTTCAAAATATTTCCAAACATGATTAAATATGCTAAAATATCATTATCGACTTCTTGAATATATTTCTTGTATACATTATGTTCTTACCATAATTATATTTTCTCCTTTATTTTGTTAATTTTGTTGATGACAAGCAGGTTAAAAACTGTCATAATTTTTTTTTTGCAGTGCTATATTTCATTCTGTTGATTTAGATTCTAAGATCGTTTTACTTGATTCTGTTGAGTTGTTCGGATTTAAAATTTGTTTTAGTTGATTCGGTTGAAATGAGTTGATTGGATTCTGACTTTGTTCTTACTTGATTTTGTTGAATTGCATTGATTGAATTTTGAAATTGTTTTATTTGGTTCTAATGAATTGAATTGGTTAGATTCTGATTATGTTTCATTTAAATCTGTTGTTTTGAGTTGATTGGATTCTGGTTTTATTTTCTTTGATTCTGTTGAATTGAGTTGATTGGATTCTTATACAGTTTGTGGAATTGATCTGTGTTTTCATGCTTTCAGTAACTGGTGTTTTCTTTCTGGTGAGAAACAGCTTTAAATGTTACGTCCCCTCACAAACAAGGCTGATGTTATGACTTGTTACTTCTTGTTTAATTTAATTCTTAGTTTGCTTGATTCTGAGCAGTTCTGTTAGACTTCAATTTGGATTTACTTGAGAGGTTACATCATGTTCTTGGTTCTGTTGAAAGTGTTTGCAGAGCTACCTCTGCTGCAAATACATCGTGTTGTGATTTCAACAGAACAACAGATCAGTTTCATTGCTTTGATCAGTTTCACAAGTAAATTGTTCTATCCCTGATTAAACTGAATTTGCTGTGAAAAAAAAAACAACTGAATGATTTAATCTGCACAGTGCTTTAGGTGTCCCCAATCCCTACGGTTAAAATAAATAGTTACATTTTACAGCACCACATCAACTGAAGAGTCATTCTTTTGGAAACAACTGCTATAGTGAATTATGTGACCAAGGCTAAATTTCGAATTAATTGAAATAATCCACTTATGCACTCACAGGGCAGCATGGTGGCACCGTAGTTAGCATCGATGCTTCACAGCGCCAGGATCCCAGGTTCGATTCCACCCTCGGGTAACTATCTGCATGGAGTTTGCAAATTCGCCCAGTGTCTGCCTGGGCTTTCTCCTAAAGATATGCAGGTTAGGTGAATTGGCAGTTCTAAATTGCACATAGTGTTCAGGGATGTGTAGATTAGGGTGCATTCGGTAGGGGTGAATATAGGTTGGGTAAATGGGTCTGCGTTGGCTCCGTACTGCTCGGGGGATCAGTGTGGAAGTGTTAGGCCAAATGGCCTGTTTACATCATGTAGGAAATGTACTCTAAAATCATGGAAGTACTTGCTGCAAAAACCGACAATGTATTTTACATCGATGTGTTCAGACATATGCAGAGTTCACAAATTTTCAGAAGACATGAACTAGAGGATAACAGAGCACGTTGTTTATTCAAACACTGAAAATAGAGTAATATTTATTTTAATTAATATACTTGACCGATTATTGCAATGTAGCAATCTGAAGGAGACTGCTCACATTAGATAAGTCTGATGGTTATTTAGATTTGATTTCCTGTAGTATGCCTTGGGCTATTTGGCCCAACAAGTCCACACCGATCCACTGAAGAGTAACCCACCCAGACCCATTCCCCTACCCTATATTTACCCCTGAGTAATGCACCTAACACCATGGAAAATATAGCACGACCAGTTCACCTGACGTGCACATCCTTGGATTGTGGGAGGATTCCCACGCAAAGTAGAGAATGTGTAAACTTCACAGAGACAGTCAAGCGAGGCTGGAACCGAGCCCGGGTACCTGGATCTGTGAGGCAGCAGTGCTCACCATTAATCCACCGCTCTGCCCACATTTGCTTAGTCATCAATTAACGCGGGCCACTCCAGTCAGAAGCATGTTTTCAATTCATACTTTTTAAAAAACATTTTCGGAAATTAAATGCTGCTAACAAGAAAATGAATTTGCCCTAATTTCTTCAACAGACATGCATTTCCACACTGTAGTGCAGGACTAACATCATGCAGTGCATGTAAAATCTCCACAGTTCAAGAAATGCTTTCAGAATATGTAAAAATAATTTAGAGTATAATCCATTTCGTCTGGAGCTGTGCTTTAATTGGTGACATACCGAATTACAACGACTTATTAAGTTTATTAACTCAGTTCATTGTGAACACGTTCTCGTTCGCATTAATCCTCTGGTTAGTTCCTCTGGTGAATGTTCAATTACAGTGAATATATTGGATGTGAGCAATTGAGCAGATATATCCGCTAGCATATAGATTGTTGTACATTTCGTTTCAATGTTATCTCCAACTAACTTGTCAACCGGTCCTGACCATTTGTAAATTGTCTGGTTTGGGTACCTAAATCTTCGACAGTTCAATTTTATCTTGCTCTTCAAATCTACTCTTTTCTGCCAGAAATGCAATATTTGATTGGGTGTCTCAGAACTGAGTGCCGTGACTAAGTTGTTCCAATCAGAACGAATACCACAGTAACAAAAGGCAGGCAGATTCCAAGTGTTTTGAAATTGGTTGTTGGCAACAAGGGATATTTAATTGAGCGAGGCAGAGGGAAACATGCTGCTTATGTCCTTTGTGCCTCAGTTGGTCCAGGACATGTAGCACAATGTAGAATCAGAAATTATTTCGAATCTTACTATTTGAAAAGCTATTAGCGTTTAATATTACTGGCAACGGTCATAACGCACTTCAAAACATTTTCATCTATCTCAAACTAAGTAGAACACCTGGGGCAGCAACATTAATAGTGGTTCTAGGGAAGGGAGTTCGAGGTTAAAATTCAGTGACAGTGAATCGATGGTAATGCAATTCCATGTTTTATTCTTCTGTAGTTCCCAGAGAGTTTGACCAATTCGGAGCTGCTGTCAAAGTATTCTTGGATAATTGTTGCAATGTTACTTTCATTGTACATACGTTCTGGAACAACCCCTTGTTGTTGGAAGGTGTCAATAATTAACATGGTTTATGCCATGTCAAACAGGTGGGCTGTGCTCTCTGAGATAGTGTGAAGCTCATTGTGTTCAGGTCTGCTGTGATATTGTAGTAGTGTGCCTGACTCCAGGCCAGGTGGTCTTGTGTTCACTTATAGCCTGTTAGAGAGGTGTGTAATACCAACTCTTATCCGGTTAATTCGGGGCAGAAAAGCAGATTCAGTTGTTAGGATGTTTGTTGGAATTCCACTCACAGAGGCAGGTGAAATCTATTTCATCTCTGTCCTGACTTTTGTCTCTTAGATATTAAACAAAATTTTGGCATTTAGCAGCTTTTTCGAGATCAATACTTGTTCACACGCTTTTGGGCACCTCTAGCTAGGGTTAATCGAGTAAGTCCTCAAATAATTCCCAGGTTTAAATTGGTGTTCTAATAATATCACGTATAAGTTATCCATAATGAATTGTTTTGAAGCGTAATTAATGAGATTATGCCTAGGTTGTTTTCCTTTATATTAAACCAGTGCTGTGGCTGAATTTGATTGTTGAGTCAGTGGGGGTTCCGCTGATTCCAATACTTGCAGCAGATGGTTATAGCTTTTCAACTGGTCTTCAATTGTTATCTCGGCTCATCCACTACCTCTGCTAAGAATGCTTTTCTAACAGCAGTCAAGCAAACGTAACCGCTGTCTAACTCAACAGGTGTGAGTTCTTGTGCCAAAAGCATGAAAACAATTTGCTGAAGGCGTGGGTTGGGGGCGGGTGGTCTCTCGACGTCAAACGTTATCCTTGTTTTCTTTCCACAGGAGCTGCCAGACCTGCTGAGTTTCTTCAGAAATTTCAGTCTTTATTTTAGTTTTCTAGAATTCCAAGTTTTTTGATTCATTTAAAAATATGTTCTGTTCGACTAAACAAGTTGTTCAGAGAGAAAATGCATTTGAACAAAATGAGAATGTTTAGAGATATGTAGTATCAGAGAATCATTGAGTGTTAATGCTCTGATCTCAAATTGTTGTTTTACAAGAAACTATCATGAAGTAACAACACACTCCAGAGTGCAGTGCCTGCTGTAATTGGGTGGGAGTTATTATGATCACTCAAGTAGTGAATGTCAATGCTCCCATTCCAAATACCTGTAATCAACAGAATTCCTTTTTAAAGAATGTGTGAGACAATTAATTTGCTAAAATATTTTAATCCAAACTGTTCACCGCCAGTGCTAGCCTAACGACTGACACAATGATGGGGATGGGGAAGAGGAGAGCACTCAGCCCTCGAGCTGCTCCACCACTTACTTAAATCATGGTGCATCTGCGCACTAACTGCACAGGCCTCCCTTTGGCTAAAACTCTTTACCACTGTTGTTTAGCAAGCAAACACTATTCCCAAATTTAATGGTTCAACTGCCCATAACAAAGGGAGACACCGTTTTTGAAAGACATTTCTGTGATTATTAAAAGTGACACAATGAGGCTGTAACATCCCAGTCTCGTATCCCACTAATTTAACATGGTATTTCTTTATTCCAAGGAAGCATAATGTGTGATTGTCGTGCTAAAAATGAGGGAAGCTTCATTCACATTATATGATTAAGAAATAGCTCTGTTAGTTCAGTGAAAACGCAGTCAAACCAGACAGAATGAAACCATTCAACATGTCATCTTGTGTGGGCACACAAGTGCCTCAAATACTTTTTTAATTCTTCCGGCTATTATTTGCATGTCAAGACAGGTGTGGAAGTGTCAAACTTTTATATCACATTGAAAAACCAGTTGTCCTCAGCTTACTTGAATAGCTGAAGTTTGTGTGGTATTAGCACATTCACAGCACTGTTAGAAAGTGAGTCCCATGGCTTTGATTGAGGAAGAGTAAAATGGCAGGGAAATAGTTGCGATTCAAGGTGGAGTCTAATTTGAAGGAAATCTTTCAGATGAAGTATTATCATGCCTGCACACCCTTATCCTCAAAGATCACAGTTTTGGAATATATTGCCAAAGAGACATGTTAGAATACAAATTAGAAGCTGAAGTAGGCACCTAGGTCCCTTTACAATGCTATTCCATTCATGGGATCATCATAAATCCTGCTGCTCACCAGCCTTTCCAACACCCGATAAAATTGAACCCGACTGTTTACTGTTCAACAAAAGAATGGTGAACCTTTGGAATTCTCCGCCACAGAAATTGATTGAGGTCAAAACATGAAGTGATTTCAAGAAGGAGATAGATTCCTTCAATTCTTAAAGAAATACTACAGATATGTGGAAAAAAGGCAAGCAGGGTAAAATATTGGTTGAAAGCCATGAGAACATCGAATGGGGCAAGGTTTGTAAGTTTGCACATGACACCAAAATTGGTGCTATAATTGGCAGTGAACGTGAGTTAAAAGAGATCTTGATCAGCTGGGCCAATGGGATGAGGAGTTGATGTTGGAGTTTAGTTTAAATGAATACGACGTGTTACTTTTTAAGAAGATAAATCAGGTCCCAACTTACAGAGTTAATGGTAGGGCACTGGGTCGTGTCGTCGAACAGAGAGACCTGGGAGCTCAGATACACAGATTCTTACAGCGTCATAGAGTCATAGAGATGTACAGCATGGAAATAGACCCTTCATTCAAACCATCCATGCCGAGCAGACATCCCACCCCAATCTAGTCCCACCTGCCAGCACACGGCTCATATCCCTCCAAACCCTTCCTATTCATATACCCCTCCAAATGCCTCTTAAATGTTGCAATTGTACCAGTTTCCACCACTTCCTCTGGCAGCTCATTCCATACACGTACTACCTTCTGTGTGAAAGAGTTGCCCCTTAGGTCTCTTTTGTATCTTTCCCCTCTCACCCTAAACCTATTCCCTCTAGTTCTGGACTCCCCGAACCCAAGGAAAAGACTTTGCCTATTTACTCTTACCATGTCCCTCATAATTTTTTAAACCTGTATAAGGTCACCCACTAAGCCTCCGACGCTCCAGGGAAAACAGCCCCAGCCTGTCCAGCTTCACCCTCGAGCTCAAATCCTCCAATCCTGGCAACATGCTTGTAAATCTTTTCTGAACCCTTTCAAGTTCCACATCATCTTTCCGATAGTAAGGAGACCAGAATTGCACGCAATGTTCCAACAGTGGCCAAAACAATGTCCTGTACAGCCACAACATGTCATCCCACCTCCTGCATTCAATACTCTGACCAATAGAGGAAAGCATACCAAACGCCTTATTCACTATCCAATCTACCTGCGACTCGACTTTCAAGGAGCTATGAATGTGCACTCCAAGGTCTCTATGTTCAGCAACACTCCCTAGGACCTTACCATTAAGTGTAGAAGTCCTGCTAAGAATTGCTTTCCCAAAATGCAGCACCTCGCATTTATCTGAATTAAACTCCATCTGCCACTTCTCAGCCCAATTGGCCCATCTGGTCAACGTCCTGTTGTAATCTGAGGTAACCCTCTTCCATGTCCACTGCACCTCCAATTTTGGTGTCATCTACAAACTTACTAACTGTACCTCTTATTCCCGCATCCAAACAAATTATGTAAATGACAAAAAGTAGAGGCCCCAGCACCGATCCTTGTGGCACTCGACTGGGCACAGGTCTCCAGTCTGAAAAACAACCCTCCACCAAGACCCTCTGTCTTCTACCTATGACAAGTTCTGTATCCAAATGGTTAGTTCTCCCTGTATTCCGTGAGATCTAACCTTGCTAATCAGTCTCCCATGGGGAACCTTGTCGAACGCCTTACTGAAGTCCATATAGATCACATCTACCACTCTGCCCTCATCAATCCTTTTCGTTACTTCCTCAAAAAATCTCAGTCAAGTTTGTGAGACATGCTTTCCCATTCACAACGCCATGTTGACTATCCCTAATCAGTCCTTGCCTTTCCAAATCCAAGTACATCCTGTCCCTCATGATTCCCTCCAGCAACTTACCCACCACCTACGTCAGACTCACTGGTCTATAGTTCTATGGTTTGTCCTTACCAGCCTTCGTAAACTGTGGCAACACGTTAGCCAACCTCCAATCTTCCGGCTCTTCACCTGTGACTATCGATGATACAAATATCTCATCAAGGGGCCCACCAATCACTTCTCTAGATTCCCACAAAGTTGTAAGCTACACCTGATGAGGTCCTGTGGATTTATCCACCTTTATCCGCTTCAAGTCATCCAGCAATTTCTTTTATAACATGGACATTTTACAAGATGTCACTATGCATTTCCCTATGTCTTTATCTTCCATATACTTTTTCATAGTAAATACTGACGCAAAATACTCTCGCCATTTTCTGTGGCTCTCCGCAAAAGCCGCCTTTCTGATCTTTGAAGGGCCCTATTCTCTCCGTCGTTACCTTTTTGTCCATAATGTATTTTTAAAAACTCTTCTGATTCTCCTTAATTCTATTTGCCAAAGCTGTCTCATGTCCCATTTCTGCACTCCTGATTTCCCTCTTAAGAACTTCCTTTATAATCTTACTGGGTAGTAATGTTGAATACAGGGACCTGGGAGTTCAGGTACATAAATTCATGAAAACATTGCCTCAAGTAGCCAGTGTGTTGAAGCTTTGGCACATGTGCCTTCATTGGTCAGAGCATTGAGTGCAGGAGTTGAATCTTCCTTCTGTAACTGCACCAGACATTGGAATGAAGTGCCAGAGGAAGTGGTAAATGCAGAGACAGGTACAACACTTAGAAGACAATTGGGCAGGTACAGGAATTGGATAGGTCCGGATGGATGTGTGCTAAAAGCAGACAAATGGAATTAGTTTAATTTGTGAACTCTGGTCAGCATGGATAACCCGTACCAAAGGAATTGTTATGTGCTATATGGCTTTATAACTCTCTGGCTTTATGGTGCAGTTGGCTCAACGTTGCAAGCTGGTAAGCAAGTGAGGGGTTAGCTTGGGAATGTGGGAGAGTTTGAGCTGGTAGGCTGTGAGGTATTGGCTGGCTGATGGGTACACTTGCATTCACCCCATCTAGCAGGGTGGCATCAACATAAATGGTAATGGTCACAAGGATAATTTGGTCGAATTGTGCTTGGTAAATGAGGGACCGTTTGAGTTGAAATACAGGAGGTCTGTCTTTGCCAAGCTTGTGAGTGGAGAGGTCGACAGGGTGCCACGCTGCTGAGTGGAGAGGTGTGCAGGGCGCCAGGCTGTTTCCAGAGCAGAAGGTCACTGTAATGAAGTGGCAGGTGGACGTGATGTCAAACTGCAAAGTTCAGAGTCTGGCAAAATGGTGATAAAGAGTCTGGTGATAAAGGACAGATGCGAATGGAGCTAGGATACAATGTGAACAGGTTGACTTGGGTAAGATGAGAGATCAGTGACCAAGGGCTGAGGTCATGCCTTGTGTAGTGGGGTTCTGACAGAGGTTGTGAAAATGATGGTGCCAGGTCCAGTCAGGGCCAGGTTCAGCATGGACCAGATGCAGGGTGGCAGCAGTGGAATTATAGAGTCATACAGATGTTCAGCATGGAAACAGACCCTTCGGTCCAACCCAACCATGCCGACCAGATATCCCAAACCAATTTAGTCCCACATGCCAGCACCCGACCCATATCCCTCCAAACCCTTCCTATTCATATACCCATCCAAATTTCTCTTAAATGTTGAAATTGTAACTGCCTCCACAAATTCCTCTGGCAGCTCATTCCATACACGTATCACCCTCTCTGTGAAAAAGTCGCCCCTTTAGGTCTCTTTTACATCTTTTCCCTCTCACGCTAAACCTATGCACTCTAGTTCTGGATTTCCCCGAACCAAATGAATCTACTTTGTCTATTTACCCTATCGATGCCCCTCATAATTTTGTAAACCTCTGGGATTGACATTATGTATCAATCTGAAATATAGAAAATGGAACATTAGACTGCAGTACAGTCCCTTCAAGCCTTTATGTTGTGCCAATCTGTGGAACCAATCTGAAGCCTATCTATCACATACTATTTCATTTTCATCCATATGTTCATCCAATGACATTTTAAATGTCCTTAAATTTGATAAGTATACTATTGTTGCAGACAGTGCCGTCCGCGCCCCTTCTACTGTCTGAGTAAAGAACCTACTTCTGACATCTGTCCTCTATCTATCAGCCTTCAATCTAGGGCTATGTCCCCTCCTGGTAGCCATCACCATCCAATGAAAAATACTCTCACTGCCTACCCTATCTAACCCTCTGATTATCGTATATGTCTTAATTAAGTTACCTCTCAACCTTCTTCTCTCAAACAAAAACAGCCTCAATAACCTTATCCTTTCTTCATGAAACCTTCCCACCATGCCAGGCAACATCCTGGTAAATCTGCTCCGAACTCTTTCCAAAGCTTCCACATTCTTCCTATAATATGGTGACCAGAACTATGCACAATACTCCAAATGCAGGCGCACCAGAGTTTTGTACAGCTGCAGCATGACTTCATGGTTTTGAAACGCAGACTCTCTACTAATGAAAGCCAACTCAATGTATGCCTTCTTAACAATCCTATCAACTTGACTAGCAACGTTTAGGTATCTATGTACATGGACACCGATATGTCTCTGCTCACCTACATTACTAATATGGATTGCCTTGGATGTGTTTCTTATGATAGGGGTGGTGTAATCCGGGCATGAATGGGTGAGTAACCGGGAAGGGTTTGTCAACATGAGTGGAAATTTAGGTCTAGACAGCGAGGGAGAGCAATGCTTAGTCTGAGAGATGATGGTTTTGGTGGTGAACTGCGTGTCAGTTTGATAGTTATTAAAGTTAAAGAGTGCTTGTTAATTTTTCACATCATATTTATGTAAATAGTCAAGTCAGTTAGCTGTAATCCTTTAACGCCTCTGAAACCTAATGCTCCTCCATTTTTCAGAGGTCTCCAGAATTCAGATAATTTTAAATTAGAAGTTTCAACTTCCAGACAATTGACATGAGTCCAGCCCTGACAGCCATCCTCCTAGTCCCAGTGCTCAGCTCCTGCCTGTGCTGCTGCTGCAGTGACCATCTTCCCAGAGAGAACATTCTGCCTTGTATTGATAAATGAAGAAGAGTCACTGGACCTGAACTATTCACTCTGATTTCTTTCCAGAAATACTGCCAGCTGTTGGGTTTTTCCAGCAATATCTGATTTTGTTTCTGATTTCATGCAGCACAGTACCTAGTCGGGCGGCACACTGTTTCCGTGGTTAGCATTGCTACCTCATAGCATTCGGGACTCGAGTTCGATTCCATCCTCGTGTGACTGTCTGTGTGGAGCTTTCACATTCTCTCTGTGTCGGTGTGGGTTTCTTCCCAAGGTCCAAGGATGTGCAAGCTGGGTAAATTAGCCATGTTGTGTTCAGGGATTGGCATGTTAGGTCCATTAGTCAGAGTTAAATGGAGAGTAATAGGGTAGGGCAATGGGTCTGGATAGGTTACTTTTCAGAGGGTTGGTGTGGATATGTTGGGCCAAATGGCCTGTTTGCCCACACTGTAGAATTTTGATGAATCCGCATTTCCTTGGTTTGTATTTTGTGAAACCTCTCTACTCTTCACTTGCAATCCAGTGAAAGTGCCAGTTGGTGAGATTTTGAAACAGTTACTAGAGTGGGATCAGCATGTTCTTCTTCCTAAATTATATGGTAATGGTCAAGGTAGAGGCCATGTTTATGAAGAGGGAACCAATAGATCATGATCAACATCTGGTAAGAAACAAAAACAACTTCCAGTTATACTGTAGACTTCAGCAGGAGCATGCTGGAAAACGTTTACAGCTGAGGATATATTTGAGTAACTGATAAGGACAAATTAACAGAAACTACTGTGCTCAATTGGTCATTCTATCCTAGACACCGTCTCCCCCCACGCTTTATGGCCTGGTCGCCTCCTGTCAGGACCACAACACCGGTTCTCTGATCTTCGGTTGTTTGGCAATGGACTATTACCCTGACGTAATCAAGATAACCTGGAAGAAAGGTGGGGAGTTAATCACGACTGGATTGAAGACTTACCGATCAGTGAGAACAAGAATGGAACCTATACCCAGAGCAGCCAGTTAACCCTGCCCGGGTCAGCAGTAGATTGTCCCAGCAAAATCTACTGTGACGTTCAACACAGCGGGTCACACAAGAGCAAAGAAATGCTATGTCCGGGTAAGTGTTGTGGGAACTGAGATCAACAGAACATCTGTGATTAACCCGAATAATGCATTATTTATAAACTTTCTCACAGAATCATTTTATACAGCACAGGAAAAGGCCCTTTGGTCCATCCAGTCCACACCTAAAAATAATAGCCGCCTAACTATTCCAGTCTCATGTGCCAGCACTTGATCCATTGCCTTGTGTGACTTGCATTTGCAAGTATGCATTTAAATATTTCACACTTATTATGAGGGGCTCAATCTCTACATAACTTGTCGGCACTGAGCTCCAGACTCACACCACCCTCTGTTTGATTTCGTTTTGACTTGAGATCCACCCTAAACCTCCTGGCCTTGCCTACACCCTGTGCCCCTGAGGCATTGATCTCTCCCTCAAGGGAATTGTTTTTGTCCAGTTCCACCTGCCTGGAATTATTTGAGGTATTGACATCGCTACCATCTTCTCCCTAATTCTCCTCTTCTCCAAGGAAAACCCCCGTCTATCTAATATTTTCATAACTAAAATACTCCAACCCAGGTAAAATCCTTGCAAAGCTCATCAATGCTGCTTTCAGCGTAATCACATTCTTTCGATAACATGCACACAACGCTTCAGTGTGGCCTAAGCAGTATTTTATTAAGTTCCAGTATCATCTCCCTACTCTTCATTGTCAATGTCTCGGCTTATAAAAACAAATATCCTCCCCACCTTCTTCGCTGTCTTTATCCAGATGACGTAGTAATATAGGGGACCAGTGGGTATGCACACCAATGACCCTCAGCCATTTCCAGGTTTCCACCATTGAAAACGTAATACCTCACAGTTTCTTCTGCCGAAGTGCATCACCTTACTCTGATCCTGAATGATTTCTATTTGCAACTTCTCTTCACGTATAATCAATCCTTGTATATCCTCCTGAAATCTAAAGCTATCATGCTCATGAATTACCAACATGACAATTTTGCTTTCATCTGTGAAGTTGCTGGTTAACCATCCTACATTCTAGTCTCAATCACTGGTATATAAGAGAAACAGCAAGGAAATCAGCACTGATCCCTGCAGAACCACATGAGACACAGATTTCCAGTCACGCAGACACCTTATGACCATTATCACCTGCTCCCCTCCACTCAGCAAATTCTCGATCCAATTTGGCAATTTAAATCTGATCCTAATGGCTCTGATTATTGCTGTCTTCTGGTCATTGAGTTGTCTATCTGAAAACTACCATCAAATTGTTAAGACATGACTTCATTTCTATAAAACCATGCTGAAAGTTGTTGATTGATCTTGCAAATGAAGACTAATTCCGCTCCTCAATAGTTCCAATACTTTCCCTACTACTGAGACTAGCTTGACAGATCTGTGTTTTCATTATTTATACCTCTTTTCGTCCTGCATAACAATGCAACGTTGGCTGATCTGCACTCACATATCACAACTCCTGTTGTCAGACAGTAATTCTAAATTATTGCCAGTGACACAACTATTGCATCATTTGCATCACTCAACAGCTTGTTATATATTGCATCTACCCTGGAAATATAACCACTTTTCATCCAGCAAGACAACAAAGAACATCACATCATCTGACCTAACTTCTGAAGGTACATCACAACACTCCTCCATGATTTCTAGCCCCACATTGTTCCTCTTACTAGTGAAAACTGACACAGCACATTTGTTTCGACCGCAACTTAATCCTCTGGCTCACACCAATAATAACATTTAATGGACATTACTGTTCCCTGAATTATTCGTTTATGAATGAGCCCATAACTTATTAAAATTGTTTCCTTTATTTTGACTGCTATTATTTTCTCATGGTCCCTTTTGCTCTTCTAATTCCTTTTTCTTGCAAATACCCACTTGCACGTTCTGTACTTCATTCTAGTTTCTATTGTTTTGAGATTTCGGGGTAGAACTGAAGCCTCCCTTATTTCCCTTCGTCTCACCTGCCATGCCCTTTTATGTTCCAGGCTCGCTGCATTCTTGGTCCCACGCTGTGGCTTCATGGGAAATGTTCTGCCTGTGCTTTTCCTATTTCTTTTTTTTTAATTGTGTCACACTGCTCTGATTTAGATTTACCAGTAAGTTTCAGATTCCAGTCCACTTTAGTCAAACCATTACCTTATCTTATTAACATTGTCCTTCCCCTTTCAGAACTTTGGGCCCATTTCTATCCCTTTCCAGAACAATCTGGATTCCAACAGATTTATGATCACCGTCTGCAAAGTGCTCCAACATTGATTTTTACCCACTCAATCGATTTCATCCCCTAAAGTTAAGTCCAGGTTCACCCCTCTCTTTCAAAGTCTGGATTAAAATTTTCTGTGTTAAACACAAACTGTGTTAAAATATTCTCCTGGGGGCATTTTCAGATGTCTGCTCCCTTGAAATTTTCCACAAAATGAATATCCAAGCCTACGCTGAGGAAGATAAAATCCTCTTTTCTCATTTCATTTACGTTTAAGTTAATTTACGTTGCTCTGAAATTTGCCCATGTCTCTGCACTTCTCAGCCTTTTGGACAAACAGTAAGGTCTATCGTGCTCTCCCAGTAGTTATGTTTGCTGTATTTTGGTTTTGAAGTACTGTTCATTTGCCTTCGTTCAAGGAGGTATCCATCATTTCATTTCTCTTTCCAACCTAAAATACTCTTGTCAGAATTACTACAGAATGGACATTTTCGACCACACACCCACTCCCCCCATCCTTTTCCATCTTACCCTGTCTCACCTTAGGGCACTAAATTCTGGAATATTGAATCGCCACTTCTGCCCCTCTCTCAACATGTCTCTGTGAGAGCAACTGCATCATTTCCTCGTTTACGCCGTTAATTCATCCGCCTTGTTCATCAAACTCTTTCATTAAAACGAATACCTCCGGTCTCCCTCCTCAGCACGGATTACAAAATCTTCGCCAGGGTGTTGTCTTCTCGCCTGGCCTCCGTGCTGGCCCACATGATTCACCCGGACCAGTCCTACACGGTCCCAGGCCGGAGGATACACGATAACGTCCACCTGGTCCGGGACCTGATCCATTTCTGTCGACGGGCTGGTCTGCCGAGCGCCTTCCTGTCTCCCGACCAGGAGAAGGCGTTCGACAGGGTCGATCACGAGTACCTGCTCGGGACTCTGCGGGCATTCGGGTTCGGGACGCAGTTCGTCGCCCGGATCCGACTTTTGTACGCCGCCGCAGAGTGTCTGGTTAAAGTTAACGGGTCCCTGACGGCGCCCCTTCGCTTCGGGAGAGGAGTGCGTCAAGGCTGCCCCCTGTCCGGCCAGCTGTATTCCCTGTGCGTGGAGCCTTTCCTGCGCCTCTTGCGGAGGAGGTTGTCGGGGCTGGTTCTGCGCGGCGCGGGCACGGGGGTGGTCCTCTCGGCCTACGCCGACGACGTGCTCCTCACTTTCACCGACCCGGCTGACCTGGGGAGGATGCGCGAGTGCCAGGCCGTGTACTCGGCGGCATCTTCCGCCAGGATCAACTGGGCCAAATGTTCCGGACTACTGGTCGGCCCGTGGCGGGTGGACTCTCTGCCGGAGGAGTTACGGGGGTTCAGCTGGAGCACCACCCATCTCCTCTACCTGGGGGTCTACCTCGGCCCGGCTGAGGAATCCTGGCCGGCCAACTGGCAGGAGCTGGAGGCCAAAGTCTCGGCTCGACTGGGCCGCTGGACAGGACTGCTCCGAGTGCTATCTTACAGGAGTCGAGTGCTGGTCATAAACCAGCTGGTGGCCGCCATGCTGTGGTACCGGCTGGTCACTTTGGTCCCTCCTCCTGGCTTTGTCGCTGACATCCAGAGAACGTTGGTCGATTTCTTCTGGGACAAAAAGATGCACTGGGTCGCCGCGCAGGTTCTGAGTCTCCCTATTGAGGAGGGCGGTCAGTCGCTGGTGTGCGTCCGCACCCAGGTCGCGACCTTCCGCCTTCAGACCTTGCGGCGATACCTTTACGTCGAGCCTCCTCCTAGGTGGTGCGCCCTGGCGACGTATTTTTTCCGCCGGGTGCGTAACCTCAACTACGACCCCCAGCTCCTGTTCGTCGACCGTGACGGTTTGGAGGTCGCCCTCAAGACGCTGCCTGTCTTTTACCAGGACCTGATCACTGTCTGGAACATGCTCGAATCGCGTCGCGCCTACCCTCCGGCTGGAGTAGCGGCTGTCGTCAGGGAGCCGTTGCTCAGGAATCCGCACCTCCGTACTCGCGGGTTCGAGTGGCTGTCGGAGGGGAGGGCCGTGGCGGCGAGGGTGACCAGGGTCGGGGACGTGCTGGGTGCTGGGGGCCTGGGCTGGACGCTGCCGCAGTACATAGCAGGCAGGGCAGCGGTAGACGTCCGGTACGTAGCCACCGCCATCCGACGCCTTAAAACGGCGGTGCTCGGACCCGACGTAGTGCACCAGTTGGAGGACGCTCAGGTGTGCGGTGGGATCCCGTCTGCGCTCACCCCAGCCCGGACGGAATTTCACATTGGCCCCAAGGTCCCGTACTTCCCGCGGGAGCCTGTGCCCCACAACCTGAGCCGCCTCCGAAATTTTAATTTTGTTTTGTTTAGGGAGGTGGAGAGAAAGGCCCTGTATCGACTGCTGCTGCACACCATCCACCTCTTCTCCCTCATCCACCGTCCGGACACGCCTTGGCGTGCCCATTTGCCACCGGGCGGTGGGGATCCCCAGTGGAGGGCTCTCTACGCGGGAGTCCTCCCCCTTTCTCTCGGGGATCTGGGGTGGAGGGTGCTGCACGCAGCAGTCCCCTGCAACCGCAGATTGTGGTGGTTCACGGACTCCCAGCCCAACTGCTTGTTCTGTGGCGCTGTGGAGTCCGTGGACCACGTATATATTGGGTGTGGGCGTTTGCACTCCCTTTTTGATTTCCTGAAAAACCTTCTCCTCTGTTTTTGGCTGCACTTCAGTCCCACGCTCCTGATCTTTGGGCACCCGGTACGGAGGAAGGAGGGCAGGTCTGAAGACCTCCTCGTGGGTCTGCTCCTGGGCCTGGCCAAACTGGCCATTAACAGGTCCAGGCAGCGGGCCGTGGAGGGGGTCGTTAGGGCCGACTGCCTGCCCCTCTTCCGCGGTTATGTTAGAGCACGGGTGTCCTTGGAGAAGGAGCACGCGGTGTCGACCAACACCCTGGAGTTGTTCAGGGAGAGGTGGGCGCCGCAGGGAGTTGGAGTGCATCATTTCTCCCTCCAACTCTATTTTGATTTAGTCCCTACCCTCCCCTTCACTGTTTTGATCACACAGCACTGCTCTTTGATGTGAAGGGCAGTGTTTGTCACTGGCCGCCCGGGTGTTTTCCTATCTTCCTGGTGATGGAAATTAAATAAAGATTCGTGCACTTTGTGTCTTCCACCGTGTCTCACACCTGCACACACACACCATGGGTGCTGGGGATAAAATAAGCACTACCGCACTTAGGTGGTAGTGTGGGGGTTTAAAATAAAAAATAAAAAAATAAAAAATAAATTGTTCTGGAGGGCTCTCTAGGAAAAAAAAACTTCCGTCCCTCCCCGCCCCTTCACTGTTTTGATCACACAGCACTGCCCTTTGATGTGAATGGCAGTGCTTGTCACTGGCCACACGGGTGTTTTCCTATCTTCAAAGAAAAAAAAAATAAAATAGGAGTGTGCGGGAGTCCTCCCCCTTTCTCTCGGGGATCTGGGGTGGAGGGTGCTGCACGCAGCAGTCCCCTGCAACCGCAGATTGCGGTGGTTCACGGACTCCCAGCCCAACTGCTTGTTCTGTGGCGCTGCGGAGTCCGTGGACCACGTGTATATTGGGTGTGGGCGTTTGCACTCCCTTTTTGATTTCCTGAAAAACCTTCTCCTCTGTTTTTGGCTGCACTTCAGTCCCACGCTCCTGATCTTTGGGCACCCGGTACGGAGGAAGGAGGGCAGGTCTGAAGACCTCCTCGTGGGTCTGCTCCTGGGCCTGGCCAAACTGGCCATTAACAGGTCCAGGCAGCGGGCCGTGGAGGGGGTCGTTAGGGCCGACTGCCTGCCCCTCTTCCGCGGTTACGTTAGAGCCCGGGTGTCCTTGGAGAAGGAGCACGCGGTGTCCACCAACACCCTGGAGTTGTTCAGGGAGAGGTGGGCGCCGCAGGGAGTGGAGTGCATCATTTCTCCCTCCAATTCTATTTTGATTTAGTCCCTACCCTCCCCTTCACAAGAAAAAGAAGATAAAACGAATACCATCAAAAGTTGTTACCTCCCTTCTAATTTAACCAGCCTATCATTTCTATGCCTCCTAGATTCCCTTGCAGTGTCCTCTAATTTTAGCCCTTCACATTGTCCTGCTGATCTTTCTGTGTGGATCTCAGCTTCTCTAGCACCCTGCACAATTATGATTCTGGTAATATCGGGGTTAGTATGATATATAAGAACTGATTGCATTTGTTATTAAATTCGTCAAATTATATATATATATATAATATATACATATGTGTGTGTGTGTTTCCTAAAGGCCGAGATGTTCTCCCTCCAACCCTTCTCCGAACTGTGAGTCCCAATGAAGAAATCGCAAGCAGCAAGTTTGCAACCGTCGTCTGTTCAATCATCGATTTTCATCCAAAGTCAATCTCCATGAGTTGGTTGAAAAATGGCCGACCTTTAGATTCTGGCTTCTTCACGTCTCCCGTGTGTGAGGCGAGCGGGAACTTCTCGGTGACGTGTCGCCTGATGGTCCGTAATAGTGAATGGTTCAACAGCGCAGTCTATACCTGCCAGGTCACTCATGGAGAGAACACTCAAAGTAAAAACATCACCGCACTCCAGGGTAAGAGACACAGACTGAGAGAGCTACAAATCATTTTGAACTCGCATGTGAATCAAACACACACTTTTATTAGGCTTAGTAAACAGCACGGTACAGCTTCTCATTTACCAAAATGCCATGTGTCTCTTATTTCTGTTTGAGTGTCGCATTAGCATTGCTCATAATTCATTATTTTAACTAATCAGAAAAGCATGTTTCCTCTTTGTTGAAGACGAATAGACAGTGAATTTTGTTAAATAGTTTGTTGGCTGACCATGCTGGGAGAGGCATTCAGAGTGCCGAGTCCTTGCCTGGTAGCGGCCGCAAGGATAATTTGGGGTCAGGGGTGTCTGAGAGGTATCTGATCGAAATCTAGAAAACACTGACAGACCGAGTTAGAGTAAACGTGGAGTAGATGTTTTGACCAGTAGGCGATAATAGGACCCACGGGTACAGTCTCAGAGTCAAAGGGAGCACCATCTGGAACTAAGATGGGGAGGAATTTCTTCTTCCAGAGGGTGATGAATCTATGGAGCGCATTGCTGCAGAGGGCTGTGGAGCCCAGACTATTGTCTGTATTCAAGACAGAGATGGATCGGCTCTTGCTTAATTCAGGGAGAAGGCGGGAGAATGGGGTTGAGAAACATATCAGTCATAATCGAATGGCGGAGAAGATTTGATTGAGCGAATAGCCTCATTCTGATCCTCTATCTTATAGTTTTGTGATCTCAAAATGACATGGTAAAAATATGCAGTAACCCTTACTTGAAAATAAATGAAAATACGTTCAATACTTCATTCCCTGCTCAGGAATGACCTGTTGGCCTTGGGCATTGTACGACACAGACTTTTTTTATATCTGGTATTGAGCTCTTCCACTTCATTTATGGGATGTGACCACAGACCAAGTGGGTTTCACATTTGATTAACTAGGATAAACGTAATCTCACTGAGCTTCTTTCAGACGTTCCCTGTAATTAGCGAATGAGGCAGGTGAATAAATTCTGGTGGGAATGCGACAATAGGGATGAATGAACTAGGAATGAATGCCAGGCTAATTCAGCCTGATTTAGGATGGAGATGTTTACATAGTGATTCGTAGACATCTGAGTAAAACTAGTGCAAATTTCCATCGAGTTTGTAGATTAATTTGAGATGTTTCTGCTTTTTTTTTCAATGAAGAAAGTAAAAAATGCAGCCTGGTAAATAAAGTGAATCTACAGACCAGTCATGAACTCTTTGAATGGAAGGAAAGACTTGAGGGGATGGGTGTTCTTCACGATGTCTAATGCTGTACTCAGTGCCTTGTTTTCAGGTCAACTCCAAATTCAGCCCACAAGGAATAATGACATAAATTAGAGAATGCTCTCACACCAATAATGCCAAGTATTTTCGATTACGTTAAATATAATGAACAGAACTTCCATGGCCATTCACCGCTCCTGTAACACTTTAAATCCTCTGCAAATGCATGAAGACTAAGAGAATAATTATGACTAATTACAATTTTCCGAAATTCGGTATCTGATTTGGCACTTAGTGTGACCAGCAACGTAACGTTCATGGTCATAGAAATGAACTCATTATATACAGATTACTCTTGCCCCAAGTATCAATAGATGGTCTTAAGTAAGAGACCAACTCTGAAAGAAATATAACCCCGTGAATTACATTATAGCATCTTCGATGATTTTACTTTTTTCACAGGTTTCACTTTTTACAAAAACAGTGTTCTTTAGGAATAATTACACAGGCTACGTTATAGGTAATCACGAATTATTTCACAGATCAAAATATATGAACAATAGTAAGTATCGTTTCAGCAAGAGTTAGAAGTTGCCATTTCGAAGGTGGTTTCTTCACCCTGTGAGGAAATAACCCGAAGAGTGGGTATGCTGATCCTAAAGAGGCATTTTACATTGATTTTGATTGCTGTTTCATAGGAGATACTGTGCGCCACGATTACACGGTTAAAATCCTCCCGCCACCAGTAGAACACGTCTTGCTGGAGGCGACGGTGACGTTAAGCTGTGTTGTGTCCAATCTTCCTTCTGGAGTCAACGTCACCTGGATAAAGGAAAAGAAGCCTCTGAAATCAGAGATTGCTGACCTGTCTGGACAGAATCCCGACAGTGTGATCAGCAAATTAGATATTTCGACTGAAGCCTGGCTGAGTGGCGTTACTTTTGAATGTGTGGTGTACCATCAGAATCTACCGACTCCGCTGAGAGACTCCATCCACAAGAAGAAAGGTGAGCGGTGATATTAAAGCACAAAGAATCCCATGTGTAATTGAGATCGAGGTACATCAATGCCAAGCTTTGATTGGTAATGAGCAAACACTGCTGGGAGCATAAATGATGCATTTGATGGCAGAAAATTTAAGTATCTGATTAAGAAAGAGACAGACCAAAGGCTATTCTATTCCGATTAAATCAGATAAGGTGGGAAGGAATCTGGGTTGTGACGTCACCATCAGCAATGACACATGGACAGAATGTCCTCGTTGTGGGCTGGAAACATGGATGCGACTTTCAAATTAAACTTTTTACATCTTTTATTGAACATAGTGTCTACCACACTGCTCCTCTTAGAAAATGAATGTGAATAAATCCCAAATTAAACATGGCATATTTTAATATTTAGTGAAATCGTGATATTGATTCTGGATTTTTATAGTTGATTTATATTTGTCTCAAATATTTTGCAGTGATTAATGCACTGGAGCCATCAGTGTCTGTGCTCCTGCCACCAACAGAAGAAATCTCCGCTAAGAGGTTTCTCTCCCTCACCTGTTTAGTGAGAGGTTTTTTCCCCCGAGAGATCTTCGTCAAGTGGACAAACAATGACAAGCCGGTGAATCCCAGTAACTACAAGAACACCGAGGTGATGGTGGAGAGCAACAACACCTTCTTCATCTACAGCCTGTTATCCATTACAGCGGAGGAGTGGGCCAGCAGTGCTTCTTACTCCTGTGTGGTGGGGCATGAAGCGATTCCGTTGAAGATCATCAACAGAACTGTCGATAAATCCAGTGGTAAACATTTTTGTATACATTTCACTTGCAATGATGGACACTGTTAATTTATGTCAATAAAAATCTCAAAGTTGATTTAATAATTCAACAAAAGTAATAAAGTATTTTTTGTTCCTCCAGTTATGAGCTAAATACACAACTGCTGAATTAATTGATTCTCATTCTTACTTCTATTCCATCTGTGCAGTTCAGATGAGATTAGATTCCCTTCAATGTGGAAACAGGCCCTTCGGCCCAACAAGTTCACACCGACCTTCCGAAGAACAACCCACCCAGACCCATTCCCCTTTATTTACCCCTGACTAATGAAACCAACACTACGGGTAATTTAGCATGGCCAATTCACCTAACCTGCACATCTTAATACTGTGGGAGGAAACTGAAGCACCTGAAGGAAATCCACGCAGATGCGCGGAGAATGCGCAAACTCCACAATGTTAAATTGTATCATTAACAGGTCTGGGAAGCGTGTTTGTGCAGTTAATGTTCCCTGCTCCGATACACCCTGGGTGAGAGACAGAGTAAAGCACATTCATTGCAGGATTCCGCCAAGTACCTCATCCATCCTAAATCCCACTGTGACGGAATCTGACAATGTCCATTCTACATCAAGGGGACAACACAAGTTTTGATCTTGGTGTTCCTGATTTCCCGATTGGCCATTCTTACAAAATTCACGTCAGTTTTAAACTGTCACAATTCACCAATTAGAAACGCAAACTAAGAGACTTTTAAAATTAATTTTGATTGGACATACCAATAGTAAAGTGTGGAGATCAATTTGAATTTAACATTTGTTTCTGAAGAAATACAAGGGATCTTGCACCAACTCATGAGTTGACAGAATGCTTCTTTAGTTTCACACCAAAGAAAACCGACAGTTAAGTTGTTGAGGAGCACAGGGAAGAGGAGAGGAGGACGATGAACGGTCTGTACTCTTACTCCCAGTGCAGAGTTTTCTCGGTGGCGGCCCTCTATAATGTAACCCAGTTACGAACAGGAACATTCAGCTTCTTGCATACTGTTTGAAATTGTAACATTTCCGTGCAAAATAATACCTTTGAAGCATGTTTGACATGACTGGCCCTGTTAACAAATGATTAACAGTGACTCCAATAATCCAGAACTGATGTTTGCATCGTCCCGGTGTGAATTTCATAGTCTTGTCTCAGTTTTCTGGAACACATAGGATCAATTATGGCATTCTAACAACTGCTGTGCCATTGTTTCAAATACAGAGCACAAGTAACTATTTTTGAATAAACATATTCAGAAATGTTACTAAACATCTCTGGGGCAGTCGGGATTTGAACTCAGGCCTTTTGTCTCAGAGACAGAAATTCTATCACTGCAACAGGAGAATCGCACATAAAACGCTTATCTCTTCACGATGACGGGAAATGTTTCCTACAACACCAAGGTCGATGTAACTGTGGGCAATCAATTAAAATTAGAACAATAAACTTAGAATAATAAAAATTGCAGTTTGGTATAAGAGCAGAAACACACACAGATACAGAGAGATGCCCACAAGTACACACGTAAAGACGCATATACAGGCTCTCACATTAAGACAAATAATTATGCACATCCACTCAGATGTGCATATACATAAGATGTCACACACGCATACACGCACAGAGCCACACATGCAAATGGCACTTGAACATTCATCTAAGCATTTACAAAAACTCACATACACCGAAAGAAAAGCTCTTACAGAAATAAACAGGGGTACTCATACATAACCATGAAAAACATAGACACACGGTAACACACAAATGGCCACAAATACATATGCATTCATACAGCACAATGCATTCCTGAAGAAGGGCCTGTGCCCGAAACGTCGATTAGCTTGCTCCTTGGATGCTGCCTGACCTGCTGCGCTTTTTCAGCAACACATTTTTCAGCTCTGATCTCCAGCATCTGCAGTCCTCACGTTTTCCTAGCACCAATGCATACAGGCATACATGCATGAACACAGATACAACATGCCAAAACTGCCCTCCTGAATGTCGATACACACAGGCACGTAAGTGCACAGAGAAAACGTTAATTTCATTATTTTCCCATTTTTATAATCACAAACATATGATGACAGAGGCAGCTTATTTTTTTATTTTGAAATCACGTTGATCAGCACATATACGCGGTCACACATACACACAAATTCAGAGTCTCACATGCAGACACGCAAGTGCACAGATCAACAAAACGTGGGGCATTTATTAAACAAGGATAATGGCACAAGCATCAACAAGCATCCACACACAATAACACAAACAAGCTTATCAGGGTATGGTTTAGGATAGATTGCCATACAAGCAGACATCATCACATAAGTATAAACATCCATCAAAACATGATGTTGCATGCTAACACTTGTTAAGCACAAACATGAAAATAACCTAGTGTAGCGAGAATCTGAAATTGACACATGAACACACATTTTAGACAGCACTAACGAAAAACGAACAGTCACAAAGACATTACGAGATAAACGTCGGCATCAATGACGTGGCATATTAGCATAATGATGCTTATACATTGTGAATTGAACAAAACTTACATGCACAAATACATGAGCACACCAGCAATAAAGGAGCATGAATATGTTTATTCATGCACAGACTCAAACATGGACAAGAGTGAAGTCAGAGTAAATCATGACCACATGCGCAAACATTAAAGGAAAACCATGCACATCAAGCAGTTGATCAAGTAAATTAAGGGACACATGCACAAAAACGTATTCCTTAACATACAGACCCTACAAACAAAAATATGAAGCAAAGTTCTTATTGAGAATGCAACTTATTTTCATAATCTACCAAGCAATTTCTCACCAATAATAAAGATGAGAATCACATTTGAACTTTTATCTAATGATGGCCACGATTTTCAACTAAACTGCTGTCACAGCTTATATTTAAAATATAATGATATAATTAAAATAATCGTGCCTAATAAGCATTCCTCAAATAATAATATCCTTCAATAATAGATTAAAAGAAAAAGTAATTTAAAATGTTGTTACAGACAGTGAAGAAGGAGCATGTGCATTTATTATTTGCAAGTTCTTGCCGAGAGTCAATAATACACTAAGAAATACAAATAGTCGCAATTGAGAAACATCTGCCTGCTTTATGAAGATGCAATGGTCTCTAGTTATATGACGTGGATGCAGATAGATCGGACTGGATCAATAAACATTTTAAATGCGTTCTCTCGGATTTATATTCATAGATTCAATGAACCACACTTGGATTGAAGACTATGAGGATGATAGTGGCAACATCTGGACAACTGCTTCCACGTTCACCAC
The DNA here is from genome assembly GCF_037043375.1 of Chiloscyllium plagiosum. Taxonomy (NCBI): domain Eukaryota; kingdom Metazoa; phylum Chordata; class Chondrichthyes; order Orectolobiformes; family Hemiscylliidae; genus Chiloscyllium; species Chiloscyllium plagiosum. The sequence goes on from NW_028270183.1 coordinate 85,787,955, forward strand.
CTTGTTCTTACTGAGTATTTTCTACAGCGCTGCTGTCACACTGGTGAAGGTGAGAATAATCACATCTTTCACATGCCAAACAGCCCAATACGTTTTGTAAAATCTCTTAGTGTACCATTGAATAAAAATTAAATCTGAATGTCCCTGATCATAAATATCTGCGTCATTGCTTTATCTCTCTTTTCCAGGTTAAGTGAATGAGTTGTGGACCCCTTTGATTTTGCTGATCTGCTTATCAAGGTCTCTGAATTCCCAATCTACAATCTGTCCTGTTGCTGACTCTAACAGTGAAATCATTTTTGCTTCTCAGCGTGTAACTGGGATAATTAATCATGGATTTTCCTTTTCACTTTGATATCGTCGAGTTGATTGTAGTTGAAAAAAAGTGTAGCTGCCCAGTTGTTTAAAACCCATTTGTTTTTCTGTTAATTTGTTCCTTATTCAGAATGGTTGCCTACCCTTTATGATGAGATATTGTATTCCTTTTCTGTTGATGGTTACGATGTATAGAAACTCACAGCTCCGAGTGCACACGATCTCGTCTCAATGTGGCATCCAGCCATTGTATTCACGTCTGTTAACTTTAACATTAACGTTTGGATAAATTGCTTACTTAAATGGTGAATAAATCTCGAATGAATATGCACTAACCTTGAGTTTGCTTAATTCTTTCTTCAAGTCCAGTCAGTAATAAGGGCAGATTCTCAGAACTGGAGTTTTTCTCGCAAATAAATCTCATGGAGCATAAGTCTTGGGATCTATTTGACACACGCCTGTCAAATCCCACGAAATCAGACTGAGATCTATCAGACGCAGGGATATTACTGAACAGCAACCCTCAAAAATAATAAATTTTTGATCAGGCAAGGCAGCGCTCAGAAGTACTGGAAATATTCAGCAATTTGGATCTATGTGACGCAATATGGAATTGAGAACCAATCATAGCAACTGTTCCCAGCGTCTGGAAACTATCAGCAGAGGGGAACAGCCCCAATTTCTCAGTGTGGGCGCGGTACATCATCCCGGGAACAGTGTTGTGAATCAGTTACGCATCCTATCTCATAACTTTGCATTTTTCCAAAAATGTGGCTTCTGAAACTGGACGCAATATTCCAGGTCAGACAAGCGACTGTTTTATTTCAGTTTAACATAATTGCTTTGCGTTTGTTCGGTACAGCGTACTTGAAGTAAGGTTTATTTGCTCTTCTGTCCACATGTCATGGTAAATTCTCTCATTTGAGCACATATACATGGAGGACCCTCTGCTCCTGCACCCCTTTGGATTTACACCCTTGTTATTGTATGTTCCCCTGAGTTCATCACAAAATAAAGAGGCAAGTCACACACTCCTGACACTGAGATCTATCTGACACACCAATATTAATGAATATGAATCCTCAAAATTATAAATCACAGATTGATTTCGATCAGGGATGGCAAAGATCAGAAGCACTGGAAACCTTGCTGCTTTCCATGTCCTTTCCCACAAACTCTCTGCAAAACATTGAAGCTCTTAGCTTGTCTTCCAATACCCTAATATTTTACCTTAAATTGCTATTAATATATTTCTGTAATTTGCCTTATAGACCAAAGCACAGCTTGAAACAACAAGCACTCCAAATACTGAATTCCGAGAGTGTACACGATAAGGCGACCTACATTCTGAAACGGCAAATACCCATTAACAAATGGCTGACAAGTACAAAACAGCGGGTGAGATGAATTTGAAATAATCAAAATATATGGAAAATATCCTGAAGCTACAACGGTGTAAGCAAGACCTGAGCAGACAGAATGGTTTCGTTTTTTTTTTAAATTGTTATTTATATCCAGAATTTTCCTTCCAATATATAACTTTTTATTTCCCATCACCAAGTCACCCATAGCATCTTTATTTTCAGCTACTAACCATCACCAGTAAATTGAATAATTTATGTTCAAAGCCCCTCAAGGACAACCGACACCATCAAAGGTACGGCAGAAGTAGGAAGACCCAAAAGGAGATTGGAGTCAATTTTTCTAGTGGTGAAATATTAGTGCTGTTCTGACAGAAGGTATTTCTGAGGGATGGTCCAGTAAAGCTATGTGGGTGGAACTCAGAAATAAGAAGAACATGATTATTTTGAGGCAATTGTAATAGTCTCCCCAGTAGTCAGAGTGAAATTAGATAGTAAATATTTTGAGAGATCTAATTTGTGCGTAAGAGTAATAGGAGTGTAATAATAGAAAATTTTAACCTTCCAAACATAAAGTGGGACAGTCATGGTCTTAAGAGTTTGGATGGTGAGGAATTTGTTAAGTGTTGAAGAAATTTTTCTTCATTAATATGCAGATGAAACGACCACAGAAGGAGCAAACCTGTTCTACTCTTGTGAAATAAGGCAGGGAAAGTGACTGAATGGTTAGTAGGAGAGCAGTTTGGGTCAGGGGTCATAATTCAATTAGTTGCAAAATACCTATGGAAAGGATTGGCATTATATATAAGATAAAGTTCTGAATTAGACGAGGGAAAATATTGACAGTATAAGACAAAAACTTTCAAAGATTGATTGGAGTAGACTGTATGCAGCGAAAGGGACAGCCAGCAAGAGAGGGGCTTTCAGAAGTGAGATAACGAGAGTTCAGAGGCGTGATATTCCTGTTAGAGTGAAGGTAAGGCTGGTAAGAGGAGGGAACACTGGAGGAATAAAGATGTTGAGGCTCTTGTTAAGAATAAGAACAAATCATATATTAGATATAGACAAATGAGATCAATTGAATCTCGAAGAGTACACGAGGTGCACGGACATTCTAAAGAGGGGAATGAGGAGGGCACGAAAGGAAAATGAGATAGCCTTGGTTGATAATGTTAAAGACAATCCAAAGAGATTCTACTCGTACATTAAGAGCAAAGGAGTAGAGATGTACAACATGGGAACAGTCCTTTCGGTCTCATTTTCCCATGCTGACCAGATATCCTAATCTAATCCCATTTGCCAGTACTTGGCCCATATCCCTCTCAACCCTTCGTATTCATATACATACTAAGATGCCTTTTAAATATTGAAATTGCACCAGCCTTAACCACTTTCTCTGGCAGTTCATTCCATACACACACCATCCTCTGCATGAAAAAAGTTACTCCTTAGATACTTACAATTTTTCCCCCTCTCACTCTAAACCAAGACTCACGAGTATAGGTTTAGAGTGAGACTCTACCCACCACAAGGAAAAGGCCTTATCTATTCACTGTATCCATACCTCTCATGATTTTACAATCATTTATAAATTCACCCCTCAGCCTCCAACGGTCCAGGGAAGTCAGCCACAGCTCATGCAGCCGCTGCCTATATTACTCTACATGGCTGTGAATATGTACAGCCTCGAGGGATGGATTCTTAAATCATGTTGCATTTTATATTTTTTTTTACTATTAGTTACTTTAAAATGGAGGATGTGTGCCTTTTAAATTTGATACCAGTAGCACAGACCTGGGGAAATAAACTGCAACCAAAAGAAATGGAAAAACGTAATTGCAGTCCGGATAATCTCACCATATCATTCGTGTAAAAAGTAGTTCCCTGCTTTGACCTTGCAGTTAATAGAGCCTATTAATTAGTCCTGTGTTTGTAATAATTCTCATTTATCTGTCATTCTACATTTAGTTGTTATAGTTATCATGTGGATTACTGCACCTCTCTAAGTGTTTTAGCAAAAATTCAAACCAAACAAAATAAAACTGCAAATTAAATATTGTCTCTAATTATTACAAAAAAGCTATTCAATGACACCAAATTGGAAGAGGAATGTTGAAATATAGTCAACTCTGAGGACCAGAAGACGTTGCAAGAGATTATTAATTAATTTATGGTACGGTCAAAAAATTAGCAAATGAAGATCCACACAGATAAACGTAAGGTGTTACACCTTGGTAGGAATAATGTGCAGGTCACGTATTCAAAGATGCGTATTTAAGTGTGGGAGACAACCAAAGGGATCTCAGACAATTACATCAGTCATTAACCATTTCACCACAGATTCCGAAGGCTATAAAAATGCAAACAAAGCTCTGAGCCTTATCTCTAAAGGGATAGATTTGAAAGTAGGGTCCCTATAAATATTTGATTGACTATAATTATGAGTATCGCCTGTAGCTCCAATTGACATATTATAGAATGTACGAGAGAGAGTGAAGAGAAGATGTACAAGAATAATAAACAAATTTCTGACTGTGTATATCAGGGAAGAATTGTCGTGCTGTTCACTTCTCTCTTGAAAATAAGGTTGACAGTTCTGAAATTATGAAAGGTTTTGAAAAGAGAAGGTACAGATAAAACATTTCTCAATGGGGTGGAACATAACTAGAGGCTGTCAATGGAAGACAGTACCTCTAGAAATCCAAAAGGGAATTCAGAGGAAACTTCTTCACTGAAAGAATGATGAGAACGGGGAATATGTGATCAGCCAGAATAGTTGAAATTAATAGTTTAGATGTATTTCAAGGAAACCAGGTGAGCACTTGGAATGGATGAGAATAGAAAATTACAAAGGGCGACTTACATGAGGAATGATGTGAAACAGCTTGTGTGGAACATAAACACTGGCATGAGCTGATTGCGCAAAATGGTCTGTATTTCCTCTGTAAACCTATGTAGAAAATCACCGTTGTATGAAACAATCAGTGCATTAAGATCATGTAGAGGAATTATAAAGTTTCTCACAAAAAAAGTCTCAAGCATTCAGCACTGAATGTAAATGATTTTATCACATGCCCACTCTTTACTATTTGCTTGCTCTCACTGAAACAGCAGCAATCACAATACTCTTACTCGGATTAGGAATAACCCTTTGTCCATGCACCAATTGGGGGATTTTAATGACTCATTAATGGCCTCAATAGGATGTGCCAACCTGGTTCTGGGAATGTTGTGTACATTCTAGCACTTACGACTTCTTTCACTCACTTACTTTGATTTACAGTTCCTGTATTGATCGCCACCATGGACAGGAGACTGTTCCAGTATGCAGGTGGGATACCCTGTTGTGAGCAATGAGGTACTTCTTTGGGAGGGACATCGAACAAGCGTGTCTCTAGGACGCAGGAGGAGGTCTCCCACATAATGGAGGACCCGTCTGCTGCTAATAAACTGCCAGAATTGGCGGGAATAGACTCAATATGGACCACCTGAATAGCCATCCATTCCCTTTTTTGGGATCAATAAAATACTACGGAGGTGGAAATATGAGAGGCACTGAAACTTCTTCCTTCCCTGGTCATCTTCCACCGTATTATCCACCTATCCAGCTTGCAGCCTGTCCCTAAAGGGCTGATAGAACCCAGTCCCATTCCAATATTCCAGCACAAGAAGGGCTGGCAAACTGGTCAAAATTGATAAAGCTCAACATAGAACAATCTTGACCTGACTGACAAATTCCAAAATGTTACTTGAGATGAGTTCACCAAAAATGACAGAAGTACAGAAACAGGAGAAGGTTTATTTTATGTCTCAGAAGAGTTAGGAATGATGACCAGAAACACGAAACAGACATTTCCGCCACATCCCATTGGACCCCACTACCAGGGATATATTTCCCTCCCCACCCCTTTCTGCCTTCCGCAAAGACCATTTCCTCCGTGACTATCTGGTCAGGTCCACGACCCCCAACAACCCACCCTCCCGTCCTGGCACCTTCCCTTGACACCGCAGGAATTGTAAAACCTCCTCCCTCACCTCCATCCAAGACCCCAAAGGAGCCTTCCACATCCATCAAAGTTTTACCTGCACATCCACCAATATCAATTGCACCCGATGCGGTCTCCTTTACATCAGGGAGACTGGACGCCTCTGAGCAGAGAGCTTTAGGGAACATCTCTGGGAGATCAGCACCAATCAACCACACCGCCCTGTGGCCCAACTTTTCAACTCACGCTCCCACTCAGCTGTGGACATGGAGGTCCTGGGCCTCCTTCAACGCCGCTCCCTCACCACCAAACGCCTGAAGGAAGAATGCTTCATCTTCCGCCTCGGAACACTTCAACCCCAGACCATCAATGTGGACTGCACCAGTTTCCCCATTTCCCCTTCCCCCACCTCACCCCCATTCCAAACTTCCAGTTCAACACTGTCCCCATAACTTTCCCATCTTCCTTTCCACCTATCCACTCCACCCTCCTCTCTGACATATCACCTTCATCCCCAGCCCTATTCGCCGATTGTACACTTTGCTACCTTCTCCTATCCTCCTCCCTGACCTATCTTCTCAATCCCAACCTCCAATTATCTATTGTACTCCATGCTGCTTTCTCCCTACCCCCACCCTCCTCTCTTTATCTCTCCACCCTGCAGGTCCTCTGCCTCTATTCCTGATGAAGGGCTTTTGCCTGAAACTTCGATTTTCCTGCTCCTCTGATGCTGCCTGAACTGCTGCGCTTTACCAGCACCATCTAATCGAGAATCTGGTTTCCAGCACGTGCAGTCCTTGTTTTTACGTAGTTGTTTTTTACATTTTTCTTGAATGCCCGATCTGTGAAAGTGCAATTGATCAATAACCACAAAATTAAAATCAAGTTAAAATGGTCGCTGGGTCTTCAATGTATTGCCAGACATTAAAATAACAGAAGTCGCACAATATTGCATTTCAAGCACTGATCAGCTAATTTAATGAAACAAGGTCATACTTCAAATTAAAAACGGCACACGATGGTGAATACTTCTTTAAAATTCCTCAATACGTTTACAAGAAATGACACTGAGGGCCAAAGCAAATTGCCAACTGTGGTGGCAGCAGGTGCCAACAGAGAAAAGGAGCAGGCGCAAGGAGTGAAACCACTTCTTCAACACTTTGCATTTGCCACATAGTCTAGAAATTTCAGTCTGAGATAAACTCAACACTTTAACGCTCTACTGCTGCTTGTCCTCCACTAAGTACTCAGCACTTCTTGTTCAAGGGAGTAGGGAGAAAATGTGTCAATAATTGAGAAGCCATTTTTCTTGAATGTACTATGATCGGGAGTTGTGTCCATGTCATTGTTTCTGTGATATGTCTTATCGAGTAGCATACAGCACTGAAACATTTACATCTTCATGAAACGATTTCTGATGGTCAAACATATGGCCACCAGCTCTACAGAAATTCCTTTGTCACCTTGCTGTTTTGCAAATGAAGCATAACATGGTCATACATTGGATCAAACTTACTTTTTGACTTTCATTTTCTTTTCTTTTGAACTTAAATTGTCAACTTCCTCAGAACTTAGACAGAGTTTGGACTCCATGTTTGTTTCACAGCTTCAATTGAACGCAAGAACAAATTTAGGAACTCCAAGAAAGCGCTTTCAACTACAATTAAAGAGGCGACTTGATATAGCACTTGTGGAAAATGGGATCGAATATTATGGGGAGAAAGGTATTGAGTTGGACAATCAACCATGATGGTGATGAATGGCACAGCAGACTCGAAGGATTGCATGGCCTCCTCCTGCTCCTATTTTCTATGTTTCTAAACTGGTTTAAATACTCAAGAAAAACCTGAAGTTTCAGAATTATAAGCCTTCATCACATGATTTAGGTGAACGGGTTACACACTAGATTATTTATTTAGCATATAAAGTTAGTCCATATGATCTCTCAGTATTGTTGCTTGAGGCTGAGATTACAGTACATTAGAAGCTTTCCCACCACTGAGATGAATCTGTTTGCTGGACTCATCCAGACAATTTTGAAGAAAAATATTTTAACGAAAAATATTTTAACTGTTGTGATTCTCCAGTCTCTGATTCCATACCTGTATTTGAACAGGATTAGGTTGTTGTGGACATTACCGCTGCAGCTTCAATATTACTTTTCTCTATATCCGAAGTTGTCTCCAATTCAGTTGTTATCAGTTACCAACACTCTATGAAAATCAGCCTTTCTAACTGAAGCAGAAATTGCAGCAGAATTCTACTTTCCTGCCACAGATGCTGCCAGACCTGCGGAGATTTTCCAGCAGTTTCATTTTTGTTTCAGATTTCCAACATCTGCAATTTTGTTTTATTTTAGCCTTTCTAAAATTCTGTCAAACTTCATCTCATCCAAGTATCAAGTACATTTTTTCACCATGAACTGGACATCAATTTCCTCTTCATAATGCCTCAGCCAGATCCCTGCCCCTATGCAGTATAAACATGGGATGGATGATAATTGGCCCCAATCATTCTTTTGCTTCGCTTTCACTTTTTGTGACTAAGGCTGACTTTTGGATTCCCTTTTAATGTTAGTTGCCAGTCTCCTTTACTCTTCATGTCCCCTCTGAACTGTGTATATTTAGCACGGTTCTCACTGGGGTTATCAATAATCCGTATCCTTTGCAAAATCATCCAGGCAATTTTTGTTCTTGTCTTTGCCAACGTTTCCTGCTTGTGGAAACGATAAGCTGCACTGTACAGCTGAAGTTGAACATTGCCCAAATTTGTGCTTAAATGTCTTTGTTCAAATGCCCTCTTGCCCCATTGAAATCAGACCTCCTCCAACTCAGAATTATTCTGGATTGTTCTTTGTTCATTTTATACACAAGCTAACATCTTTTGCTACAATGATCAATGCTTCCTTAAGTGATCCCAGTCTAATATTTAATGCAGTTTATGAATGTTTTGTGTATGCACACAGATTATGAAGTTGGCAGTGCGGATTGCTATATCATTAGAATTCTGAACTTTTTAAATAGGGCCGTCACATTCAAAATAAGAAAATTGTGACAAATGTTTATAAAACGCCCTGCTTTTCCAACACAGCTAGTATTTATGCTGCATGCTTCAGGAAGGGATTTGAGAAGGTGCACAAAAAATCCACAAACATGTTACCGGAGATGAACAACTGCACAACTGTGTGGCTAGTTTGAAGAAGCTCGGGCTGCTCTTTATGGAGAAGAGAGGACGAAGAAGACATTTTACAAGTTTTCAAAGTCATGAGGGATTTCGATAGAGTAGAGTAAAAGGGTTTGGGAATGCATCTGGATTGTTTACTCTTTGGAGGGTTGTTGCGGACTTTTAGGGTCAAGTGGCCTGTTTCCATACTGTTTGGATTCTTCTTTAAAAAGTGCTGAGAAGAAAAGGACACTAATTTAAGATTATCAGCAAATAAAAACGGTTGCAAGCAATTCGTTTTTGAAAGAAACAGCATAGTTTGGAAACTGGAATGGTCTGCCTAACAGTGTAGTGATGGATGCAGCTTCGACTGAGTTGTTCAAAAGGAATCCACAATTTTCATAAAGAGACGTTTTGCAGTATCAAATAGTAAAAGGACTTGGTAGCGAACGTCCCACGCTCAACGACCACGCCGCATGTGTCTCTGCTCCCACCCCGATCCCCGCCCCCACGCCTAACGCCGTCCCGGTCCCCGCCCCCACGCCTAACCCCGCCCCACGCCGATCTCCGTTCCCACGCCTAACCCCGCCCCCACTCCCAGCTCCAGTCAAATACCAGGTCCGAGCTCCGAGCTCCCAGCCCTGCCGTATTTTCACCATCCCTCCAGACCTCCCCCTCTCTGAGGATGAAATATTAGTCCTCAGCAGAGGCCTCACCTTCATCCCCCTATGCTCCCGGATTAACGAATTCAACACGTGGCGAGGCATCGAGCATTTCTTCTGCCGCCTTCGCCTCTGCGCCTACTTCTTCAACCAGGACTCCCACCCACTCTCTCACGACCCCTTTTCCCGCCTCCAACACACCCCACCCACCTGGACACGCCGTGCTGGCCTCTTACCTGCCCTCGATCATTTCATAGCCAACTGCCACCGTGACATTGACTGCCTCAACCTCTCCACCCCTCTCACACACTCCAAACTCTCACCCTCGCAACATGCAGCTCTCCACTCCCACCGCTCCAACCCCAAACTCACCATCAAACCGGCAGACAAGGGAGGCGCGGTGGTAGTTTGGTGCACCGATCTTTATACTGCTGAGGCTAAACACCAGCTCGTGGACACCTCCTCCTACTGCCCCCTTGACCATGACCCCATCTCCCACCACCAAAACATCATCTCCCCGACCATCCATAACCTCATTAACTCAGGGGATCTCCCATCCACCGCCTCCAACCTCATAGTCCCACAACCCCGCACCGCCCGTTTCTACCTCCTGCCCAAAATCCACAAACCTCTCTGCCCCGGACGACCCATTGTCTCAGCCTGCTCCTGCCCCACCGAACTCATTTCTGAATACCTTGACACGGTCCTGTCCCCCTTAGTCCAAGAACTTCCCACCTACGTTTGGGACACCACCCATGCCCTCCACCTCCTCCATGATTTTCACTTCCCCGCCCCCCAACGCCTTATCTTCACCATGGACATCCAGTCCCTATACACCTCCATCCCCCATTACAAAGGCCTCAGAGCCCTCCGCCTCTTCCTTTCCCGCCGAACAAACCAGTATCCTCCCGCTGACACCCTCCTTCGACTGACTGAACTTGTCCTCACTCTTAACAATTTCTCTTTCCAATCCTCCCACTTCCTCCAAACCAAAGGAGTAGCCATGGGCACCCGCATGGGCCCCAGCTATGACTGCCTCTTCGTTGGACATGTGGAACAGTCCATCTTCCGCAGCTACACTGGCACCATCCCCCACCTTTTCCTCCGCTACATCGATGACTGTATTGGTGCTAACTCGTACTTCTACGAGGAGGTTGAACAGTTCATCCACTTTACTAACCCCTTCTACCCCGACCTCAAATTTACCTGGACCATCTCAGATTCCTCCCTCCCCTTTCTAGACGTCTCCATTTCTATCTCGGACGACCAACTCAACACGGACATTTACTATAAACGGACTGACTCCCACAGCTACCTCGGTTACACCTCCTCCCATCCTGCCCCCTGTAAAAACGCCATCCCATATTCCCAATTCTTTCGCGTTCGCCGCATCTGCTCCCAGAAGGACCCGTTCCAATACCAAAAAACCCAGATGGCCTCCTTCTTCAAAGACCAGAATTTCCCTTCAGACGTGGTTGACGATGCTCTCCAAAGCATCTCCTCCACTTCCCACTCCTCCGCCCTTCAACCCCGCCCCTCCAATCGCCACCATGACAGAACCCCACTGGTCCTCACCTACCACCCCAACAACCTCTAGATACATCTTGTCATTCTGCGTCATTTCCGCCACCTCCAAACAGACCCCACCACAAGGATATATTTCCCTCCCCACCCCTATCAGTGTTCTGAAAAGACCAGTCCCTCCGCGACTCCATCGTCAGATCCACACCCCCCACCAACACAACCTCCACTCCCGGCACCTTCCCCTGCAACCGAAAGAAATGCAAAACTTGCGCCCACACCTCCCCCCTCACTTCCCTCCAAGGCCCCAAGGGATCATTCCATATCCGTCAGAAATTCACTGCACCTCCACACATATCATTTACTACATCCGCTGCACCCGATGTGGCCTCCAATACATTGGGGAGACAGGGCGCCTACTTGCAGAATGTTTCAGAGAACACCTCTGGGACACCCGCACCAACCAACCCAACCGCCCCGTGGCTCAACACTTTAACTCCCCCTCCCACTCCGCCAAGAACCTTGGCAGTTCCTTGGCCTGCTCCATTGTCAGACCATGGCAACACGACACCTGGAGGAAGAGCGCCTCATCTTCCATCTAGGAGCCCTCCAACCACAAGGGATGAATACAGAGATCTCGAATTTTCTCATTTCCCTTGCCCCCACCTTTTCTCAGTCCCAACCCTCAGACTCAGCACCGCCTTTTTGATCTGCAATCTTCTTCCCGACCTCTCCGTTTCGACACCCTCTCCAGCCTCTCGCACTACCTTTTATCTTAGCCTGCTTGGCCCACCCTCCTCATTCCTGAAGAAGGGCTCATGCCCGAAACGTCGAATCTCCTGTTTCTTTAATGTTGCCTGACCTGCTGCGCTTTTCCAGCAACATATTTTTCAGATCTGATCTTCAGCACCTGCAGTTCTCACTTTCTCTTGGTAGCGAACGTCGGTAAGTTCCTCTTTGAGAGCTGGGCCGAACATGATCAAATCATTGTCTCCGAGCTGTTACCATTGATGGTTGTTTAACATTGCACAAACTGCCAGCTCTCCAGTTATTTCCTAATGGTTTGTCATTTTATCAAATAATGACTAACTTAGTCATGCAGTCAACTAAACTTACTTTGCAATTTACTTCACTTGATCCAGGAGAACCTGCATTCCCATTTTCCTCACCGTTTGCTAAGACAATGTTTCCAGATCTGTAATTCATCAAAGTGCACAAATTAAGTCATTTAACATAAGTAAACTTATCCAGAATTAACTCCAAAGCAGTTCAACAACAAAAAAAAAAAATCGCAGACTTGTCAGTCAGTATTCTACGCCTGGTCAACGAGTTTTCTTACGTTCGTCAATGACTGTGCAAGATAGTTGTGTTGGTATAGGGTTCTTTTCATTTCCACAAGATGTCTACAGTACAACACAATGAGGCAATGCTGGGGCTGGGGTGTGGAAGAGATAGCACAGAGGGAAAAGATGAGAACACCATTTCTTCAGCATGTCACCCTTGTTCATAGCCATTTCTTGGCTATGCAAGACCTTCATACTGAAAGACAAGCAAAATTCAACCGTCCATTGAAAAACTTTGGATGTTTTATGCCGATTCAAGTTAGATCTCTTAAAATGTGCCATCATTTCTGAACTAGTCAAGCAGTTGTTTTCTGTGATTGTTCTCACCTGTGCTGGTGTTCACCACGCTGCCATGGGATGCCTTGGTGAGGCAATCCTGACATAATCTTGCAATTACTGCCAGAACTTTCCTTTCACATTATTGATACCAAATATAGCAGATTTCATCTGACCTCAGACCAAACATACTTCCCAATCCAGTTCCTTTTAGTTCTGGCAAACGTCGGTTTCCACCGAATTCATGGTGTGATGTGTCAACATTTTCACAGCTGCAACTGGTCATAAAGTATCAGTTAAATCATTTTTAGTATGTCCATGATCACAATGTTAATATTTGGCACTTCATATCACCATCCAGAGTTTTGGCTGTGAGGGCAAGAGCTGGTGGGTGTGGAATAAAGAGGTCAAATAAAGACTTGTCTGCACTGGAACAGAGGGAAAACATCCCAAATGCAAGAATTTACGTTTAAATTCATTACCTCGGAAAACGAAACTCAAGACTTTATACACTATTGCTAATTTATCCCTTTCACGAACAAATGTTTGGTTCAGAATGCGAATATAGTAATTCGTCATTATTCAAATTCACTGAAGCTTCATGTCATATTAGCCAGTATTGGCTGTTTTGTTGAAAAGAGAATTTCATTCCTTTTCCTTTCCTGCTCCTCCATCCGTTCGGACTTTACTGTAAGATCTGGCCATAATAAACACAGGAGTAATTACACATCTCCGACCTAGAGCAGTGTAATGACCTCAGTATTTAGACTTCTAATAATTGATGACATCAGTGAAACGGTGTGGACGTGCTGCTGCCTGGATTGAATTCGCCATGAAAGACGTTTATAAGCTTGCTTGATTCAAACAAATAACAATTACTTGGGAAACTGCTTGACTCCGTGGATACGCATGGCAGCTGGCCAACTTAGATTATAAAAAATGCAAAGCATTCAATGGCAACACTCTATGGGAGATAGACCAAGGTGAGGGGACCAGGAGTCGGTCACAGTCTGCAGCCATATTTCTTCAAATGTCACCAAACTTTGGAGGCCATGGCAATGATTTTGGAAGTAGTATGTAGAGGGGGTGGGGGAGTGAGTATGAGCAGGAAAGAGAAACAAAGAGAAACGATGAGGTCGGGTGAAGGAGAGGAACTCATTTCTTTATTATTTTCACTATGGCTGCATTGTCCAGAAATATAACCTCAATATTGATCAGCAAGGAATTTCCCGTCTCAGGCTTTTCGATACTTCGATGTTGGTACAAATGCTTAAGACAACTCTGTTGCAAATATTAAATTCCTCAGGAGGCAGTCCAGCAGCCACTTTAATATAGTTGCTGTTGTCTGGACTGTCATTCATAGCATTGCACAATAGATTCTGAAGGAATCAATGGTTCTTCAAAATTCCCTTTTCAATTTGTTGTATTCCAAATGAAGCATAACCAAACCACATCAAAATCCGATCAAATGAAACTTGCTTCCTCATGTTTACCCTCCTGTCTGGCAAACTTTGATTCCCATCCTCCTGATAATCTGGTCTGTCAAAATGTCCCCAGCTACAAGTCAACATGAAGCACAAATTAAACAAAGTATTTACACATATAAATGACTTGCAAGCATTTGAAAATAAACCCTGAAGATCAAAAGGCTCTTTTGAACTGATACGGCTTTTTTTTTTTAAAAAGGAATCACTCTAATCACCAGGAATAATACAAATTTTGGGAGAGGCTGTGGTCTGGAATGGTGGTGTTTGCTATAGCACTGGGAGATGCTGTCAAGAGGAAGTTCCTCCAGAAATCTTAGAGAAATGTCTGCTCTCCAGAAATTCCTTTTCACATTACATTCTGTTAAAAAAGGTCACTTTCAAAAGATATGACTGCCATATATGTTGACTTTTTAAAAAGATTCACAGCGGTTTGCAGGACACCATGGTCTATTCTATTTTGAGAGATGGGGTGAGGGGAGGTGTCTGATGTAATAGTATTGGGAAGCAGAGTTAGGTAGTCGATGAGTCTTCAATTTGTTTCCCCTCATTGCACAGTCTAGTACTTGTAAGTAAACAACTGAAGACGTGAACATTGAAGGGCTCGAAATAATTATTGAAAGACTTTGCGTTAATGAATGCTCAATTATTCACCGGCTTTTAACTGGGAGGTGTTAAGATTGGGAAAATGACAGGGAAGGAGTCTGACACCTTCCCATTGCTAAGCCATGCTGACATCGACCTGTTCTCTTTGACGTCTTGACTCTTCATGATCTCTCAGGCCTGCCTCCCTCATTTCCCTGACAGTGCCCACCTTCACAGCCTCAGCGATCATCAGCACGAACAGTAGGGCTCAGAAATGTACCGATCTGTCTTCCCCCTCACTGGACCAGCAGCTCTTGAATCTACGCCACACCGTCAACTGATGGGAAACAACTGATAACACATCATCCTTGGCAAAGTTCAAAGTCTCCAGGATTCAGTTCCAGCATTAGGTCTGCAGCATTAACTGCAAGATGCCACCTAAGATTTCTTTTTACAACACTCGCAAAAATTTTACAAAAATTAGAATGACAAGTCAATAATTTCTTTAACATTACACTGGAAAATTAACATTTATTGCGAAATCTTTGCAAAGTGAATACTTTGCAAAGTCTTGCAGGCAGGCAGAAAAGCAAAGTCATGGAAAAATGAATTGTTTAAACCAGACTCACAGTAGACTCACAAGGACAGTAAACTACTATATCACTATTCAAGAAATGAGAAAAGAAACAACTCCATATGTGGAAAGAAACTCGAATGTTCTAAGCTCTTGTTCTTGAGATGTGATATGAGTAAGCATAGTTTAGTCTAAAGGGAAAATGTGAAAGCTATCCAGGCACCCTGACATGAGGCATTTTGCCAAAAGTATTGGGTCCACCCTGCAGGGTCCGAATAAACGTTTTCTTTGCTCTTGCTCGCATTTGAGTCGAGTTGATTTCATTTCCACGACGAATATAAAAGAACGGACTATAAAAGCGACAATCTGAAAGAAAAACAGAAGTTGCTGGAGACACTCAATAGTTTTGCAGCATCTGTGGAGAGAAAGCAAAGTTCATGTTGAGTCTAGTGACCCTTCTTCATAGAGATCTGCAGTTCTGAACAAGAGTCATTCAAGTAAAAATATTAACTCTGCTCTCTCTACACAGATGCAGACGACAAGCAACATGAATTTGACTGGGACAACACTACCATTATAGGACAACCGAAATAAAGAACAGCCAGGGAATTCCGAGAAGCATGGCACTCATCCACAAACTCCATCAACAAACACATAGACCTGTTCCCAATATACCGGCCACTCCAGTGGACAGCTGAAACTGACAACCGGAAGCGGCAGGGACAGGCCACTATAAATGCCGGAGGAAACACCACAGAAGCGCTTCACAGGAGGCTCCCAAGCACTGAGGATGTCACCTAGACAGGGGCCGAAACGTTTGCAACAAAAACTTCCAGCTCGGCGAACAGAACCACAGCAAAAAGAGTAAATGTTGGAAAATCTCAACAGGTTTTGCAGCATATGTAAAGAGAGAAAATAGCTGACGTTTCGAGTCAGCTATTTTCAGCTGAGTCAGCTATATGTGAAACGTCAGGTCTT
This sequence comes from Chiloscyllium plagiosum, assembly GCF_037043375.1. NCBI lineage: Eukaryota > Metazoa > Chordata > Chondrichthyes > Orectolobiformes > Hemiscylliidae > Chiloscyllium > Chiloscyllium plagiosum. The sequence goes on from NW_028270183.1 coordinate 85,804,202, forward strand.
CTCTCTCCTTACAGATGCTGAAAGACTTGCTCAGATTTTCCAGCATTTTCTCTTTTTTGGTAACATGGACAATCTGAGCAATGGGAGATTCTGACAGTAGAGAAGCAACAGGAAGATTCTGTGTGGAGGCTCAGGCAGGGACAGCTGGAAGACAGTATGGCCTGGTGGTTTGGGTATGTTATCTAACCAGCCTATTCAAAGATGCTGTTACTCAACTCTGGACCCGATATTCCTGGTCCAGAAGTAAGGACGCTGCCACCATTTCTTGGTGGGCTACAGGAAAGAAGGGAATCTTTTCTCAATCTCACTCACATGGAAACTCATGTTTCTCACACTGTATGCGGTGGGGATGGAGGACACAGAGCAGATGGGAGGGGGTTAGGGATATTGTGACTATCTTTCAAAAGGAACTCACCTGTGTTGGTGATATTAACAAGACTCAATACACAGTCACTAACACAAAACAGGTGTACGTGAACTTTATCCAGAATATTAATACCTATAACATATTAACACCTATGCAGACCCCAATGTACAGGGTTAACTCCTGGATATTAATAACAGCTTTGTGCGTGGGAAATCATGTCTCTTGAAGTGGTTTGAGTTTACCAAAAAAGTAACAAAGAGGATTGATGAGGGCAGAGCGGTGAACATGATCTACATGGACTTCAGTAAGGCATTCGACCAGGTTCCTTACGGGAGATTGGTTAGCAAGGTTACATCTCATGGATTACAGGGAGAACTGTCCATTTGAATACAGAACTGGCTCAAAGGTAGAAGACAGAGGATGGTGGAGGAGGGATGCTTTTCAGGCTGGAGACGTGTGACCTGTGGAGTGTCTCAAGGATCGGTGCTGGAACCACTATTTTTCGTCATTTATATCAATGATTTGGATGTGAACATAAGAGGTATTGTTAGTAAGTTTGCAGTTGACACCAAAATTGGAGGTGTGGTGGACAGTGAGAAAGATCACCTCAGAGTAGAAAGCGATCTGGATCAGATTCGTGACTGCGCTGAGGAGTTCAGTTTAGAAAAATGTGAGTTGCTGAAATTTTGAAGAGCAAACCTTACTGTTAATATTAAGTTCCTGGGGATTGTTGCGAAGCAAAGAGACCTTGGAGTGCAGTTTCATTATTCATCTAAAGTCGAGTCGCAGGTAGATAGGCTAGTGAAGAAGGTTTACTTTCCTTTATTGGTCAGAGACCTTTGTATTGGGATTGGCAGGTCATATTGTGGCTTTACAGGACATTGATTAGGCAACTTTTGGAATATTCGATGCCATTCTGGTCTCCTTCCTATCGAAAGGATGTTCTCAATCTTGAAAGGGGTCAGAAAAGAATTGCAGGCTTCGATAGGGCATTTTTCCTTCGAGCTTCGGATGCTAAGGGGTGACCTTATAGAGATTTACAGAATCAGGCCGGGAATGGTTGGGGAATTGGCAAGGTCTTTTCCCTGTGGTAGGCGAGTACAGAACTAGAGGACAGGGAAGGGAGGGTAGTCTGAGAGGGTGTTGGGAAACAGGGAGTGTGGGGAAACAGGGAACGGGGAACAGGAGGCGGGGAAACAGGGGCGGGGGAAACAGGGCGCGAAACAGGGGCGGGGAAACGGGATGAGGGAAACGGGGGCGGAGGAAACAGGGGGCTGGGAAACAGGGGGCGAAAGAGAGAGAGGAGAACAGATAGCGGGGGAACAGAGGGGGGAACAGAGGGGGGCGAGTACAGCGGGCGAGTACATGTGGGAACAGAGGGTTACAGAGTGGGGAAACAGAGAGGGGGAAACGGGGGGAACAGAGAGAGTGAGTAACAGAGAAGGGGGAACTGAGAAGGATGGAACAGAGTGGGGAAGGGGGGACAGAGAGTGGGGGAACAGAGATCGGGGTTAACAGAGAGCGGGGGGCAGAGAGCGGGGAACAGAGGACGGGCGGAACAGAGAGGTGTTTGGAGAGTTATTTTATAGATCTACAACTCAATCTTGTTCCTGTTCTCTCCTCCTCACCTTAAATCCCTCTGAGGGGTCAGAACTATTACACAGTTCCTGGAAAGTAGAGTTTCAGGGAGATCAGGTGCTGAAGGCTGCATTTGTAATGCTGACTTTTATTGGTCTGTGCACAGATCAATAAATGAACCTGGGTTCGATAACTCTCTGTGTGATGTTTGCGCATTCTCCCTCTTTGAATCTCCGTGGGCTTCCTCTGAGTGCTCTGGTTCCCTCAAACAATCAAAGACGTGCAGGTTAGGTGGATTGGCTGCAGGAAATGCTTGGTTACATGGTTCAAGTGGGATGCTGTTCCGATGGTTGGTATAGTCTCATGGGCTGAATGGCCTGCTTCCACACTGTAGGGATTCTGTGACTGAGTATCGGAGTTAGGAGGTCACGTTCTGGATGTATAGGACATTGGTGAGACCAGTTTTAGAATATTGCACTCAATTCTACTCTCCCTGATTTCGGCAAGATGTTACCAGGATAGGTCTCAACCTCATAATGGCAAGTTCCTGGGAAGTTTTAACGAACAAATAGACCATGGAGTGTGGGTTGATAGTTCCTTGAAAGTGGGCTTGTAGGTAGACAGGTTAGTGATGGTGGTGTTTGGTATGCTAACTGTTTCTGGGCAGTGCATTGAGTATAAGAGTTGGTTGTAACATTGGAATGCCCAGACTGCTGTCAATTCTGGTCTTCCTGCTATAGGAAGGATATTGGGAAACTTGAAAAAGTTCAGAAAAGATTTACAAGCGTGTTGCTAGTATTAGAACTTTTGAACTATAGGGAGGGGCTGAGGATATTTTCCCTGGAGCACTGAACTTATACAACTTTATAAAGTTGTGAGGAGCAACGACGGGGTAACTAGTTACGGGTTCTTTATTCCCAGTATAGGGGAGTCCAAAATCAGAGGGCATAGGTTTAACGTGAGAGGGGAAAGACTTCAAGGGAACCGTTGGGACAACTTGCTTCACGCAGACAGAAGTTGATGCATGTATAGATTGGGCTGGTTGGCATGACAAGTAGGACAAAAGGGTTTGTTTCTATTCTGTACATTTCTACGACTCTGTTTTGCTAAACCTGAACGGTTTCAGAAAATAACTACACGATTATTATTAGGACTGTGGAGTTAAGGGGAGAAGCTCAATAGGCTGGGGCTTTTCCCCTGGAGAGTCAGAGACTGAGGGGTTATCTTGTGGAGGAGCATGATAGGGTGAATACCCAAGGTCTTTGTTTCATCCAGTGTCGGGGAGTTCAAAATGTCAGGGCATTGGGTTTAAGGAGAGAGTGGAAAGATTTCAAAGGAAACTAAGGGGCAAACGTTTTACTCAGATGTTGGTTGGTGTATGGAATAAGTTGCCATAGGAATGATGGACGCAGGTCTAATTACAACATTTAAAAGGCGTCATGAGGGGTACATGAATAGAGTGTGTTCAGAGTGATATTCGGCAACTCTCCCAAATGGGACTGGATCAGTTTAGGATATCTGATCGATATGGACGAGTTGGACTGAAAGGTCTGTTTCCGTGCTGTATAAGTCTCTGACTCTAACTGCTTCAGCAAAATGGTGAAAATCTGTAATAAAAACAAAAAGTGCTGGAGATCCTCAGCAGGTCTGGCAGCATCTGAAATGGTGACAGATGCAGGAAACATTGCAGCCTTGAAGAAGCGTTTAAATGTTCATACCAGGCATGTGCGCTTCATGATCAGTATGGATATGATGAGGGCATTGTGTTCAGTAGCTTTATACAAGAGACCCTGACTCCATTTTATCCTGTATTTCTCTGTGATTCCCTCCATTCAGAAGCAGGCCGGATTGGGAAGCAATAGGGAATGTGAATGAGATGTGAGCTACATAGTGAGTACAGGAGCAGGGATAAATTTCTGGAAGGGCCTTGGTGAGACCACACCTGGAGTACTCCGTGTACCTTTGTGCTCCTTTCCCATTTCTGGACATCACAGTAGAAAGAAAGGACAAGGGGGAATTACAAACCTGCATATGCAGAAAACTGACAAACACTGACCAAATACTTAACTACACCAGCAACCATCCCAACACACACAAAGGAAGCTGTATCAGAACACTATTCCAACGAGCCACCACACACTGTAGCACAAACGAACTTCGAAAAACAGAGGAGAGCCATCTATACGACGTATTCAAGAAGAACGGATATTCAAAAAACACAGTGCGCAGATTCCTCAAGAACAAACCACGACAAGCAGACAAAACACAGCCAGAAACCCTTACCAAATTACCATATATCAAAGAAGTTTCAGAAATGACAGCCAGACTACTGAGACCCCTCGGAATCCTAGTAGCACACAAACCACCAACACTCTCAAACAAAAACTAACAAACTTAAAAGACTCAGTAAAAACCCATGGACAAAACCAACGTCATCTATAAAATTCCATGCAAGGACTGCCACAAACACTACGTAGGACAAACAGAAAGAAAGGTAGCCACCAGGATACATGAACACCAGCTACCCACAAAACGACACGACCCCCTCGCCCTCATAGCCCTACACACGGATGAAAAAAAAACACAATTTCGACAAGGCCAACACATCTATCCTGGGAATTCGTAGAGTGCCAGAGAATTCGTAGAGGCCTGGCACTCCAACCACAACGCCATAAACAAGCGCATAGATCTAGATGCCATCTATCAACCCCTCAGAAAACGAACAGGAAATGACGTCACCACAAACCCCAGGAACTCCATCCAGGAGAAAGATATAAATAGAAAGCAGGAGACAACAGCTTCGCTTCACTTGGAGGTCGCCACTGATGATGTTACCTAGCCAGGTAGTGAAACGTCTGGATATCAAACCTACAGCTCAGCGAGCAAACCTATAGCCTAGATTTCTCCCAGCTCTGCCCAGGGATAAACGGTCAAGCTTGTGCAGGTCCCACCTAACCCAGAAACGGTCCCAATGCTTGAAGAATCTAAACCCTTCTCTGGTACACCATTTCTCCAGTTACACATGCAGCTGATCTACCCTCTTATTCCTGCTCTCACCAGCACATGGCACTGGGATCAAATCTGACATTATTACATTTCAGTATCTATATTTTAATGTAAGTCTGATTTTCCTTTATACAGCTTTTAGGCCCTCATCCCTTTGTTTAGCGATGTCGTTGGTGTCTGTGTGTTCCACGACCACAGGCTGTTTACCCGCCAGCTCCAGAATGTCCTATAGCCGCTCCATGATATCACGAATCCAGGCACCAGGGTGGTAACATACCATCCTGGATTCATGTCTGTGGCCACAGAAGTGCCTGCCTGTACCCCTGACTATTGAATCCCCTGTCACTATAGCCCTGTCACTCTCTTTCCTCCCGTTCTGCGCAGAAGAGATACTGTGGTTTCATTAACCTGGCTGTTGCTGATTTCCTTTGAGGCTATGCCACCAGTAACCCCACCCCAACAGAATCCCAAGCGGTATATCTGTTTCTGTTTGAGAAGGGGATAACCACTGGTGACTCCTGCACTCGTTTCTTGTCTATTTGCTTGATTTGATTGTTACCCATTCCCTTTCTGCCTATGTAACCCTCACCTGCAGTGTGACTAACTCACTAAACGTGCTGTCCATATCATTGTCAGTATCACAGATGCTCCACAGTGAGTCCACTCACAGCTCCAGTTCTGAAAAACAGTTTCCCTGTAGCTGCATATGGCACACTTCCTGCACACATAACCGTCAGCGGCACTGGAAGCGGCCCTTATTTCCCACATTGTACAAGAGCACACCACGGGACTGAGTTCTCCTGTCACACCATCTCTCTACATTCAACTGGTTACTCCCATTAAGAGAAATCAAATGAGCTATCAATTTTCTTTCACTTCAAACATTTCGATTATAATCAAAAGCCCAGATCTTTACTTAAGTTGATATGTTATACTTTAAAAACTGTTAAAAAATACTCTGCAGTATCACTTACAAAATGCCTATTCCCATTGGGACCAAGTGATTTTTTTGAATGGCCTGAACTATAACTGAGTTCCAGCTTCACCTTCTCCCTGTCTCAACTCATTCTGTTTTCACCCAACTCCAAAACACTCTCAATGAGCCAAGCAGCACTCACATTGCAGCTCTGCCATTTCATTGTTTGCTCACACCTGCACTGCACTTTGCCTCCTGTACTTTCCAATGAGCACTGCTGCCTCACAGCGCCGGAGACCCGGGTTCAATTCCCGCCTCAGGCGACTGACTGTGTGGAGTTTGCACGTTCTCCCTGTGTCTGCGTGGGTTGAGTCCGAGTGCTCCGGTTTCCTCCCACAGTCCAAAGATGTGCAGGTCAGGTGAATTGGCCATGCTAAATTGCCCGTAGTGTTAGGTAAGGGGTAAATGTAGGGGTATGGGTTGGTTGCGCTTCGGCGGGTCGGTGTGGACTTGTTGGGCCGAAGGGCCTGTTTCTACACTGTAAGTAATCTGATCTGATCTAATCTAATCTGAATCTCAATGGGAGCTCAAGAACAGCATTTCATCTTTCTATTCAGCCCTTTGTAATCCCAGAGACAACACTGAACAGTTTCTAGATGAATGCATAGTTGTCAGAATCTGGAACATTCCTCCTAAAAAGGTGCTGGAACTTGTATCATTAAGAAATGTTATTGAGTTATGGGCTTAGGAAATGTCACTTTTCTCTACAAAACAAGTAGACTAGGTAAAATTGAAGACTGCAGATGCTGGAAACCAGAGTTTAGATTAGAGTGATGCTGGAAAAGCACAGCAGTTCAGGCAGCATCCGAGGAGCAGGAAACGTTAGAGTCAGGGCAACAATGAGATGCTTCAACAGGAGTTGAACAGGTAACTCAAAGAAAACCGTACTCCTTCTCACTTATTTTCACCTCCAAAACCAAGGGAGTTCCAGAAAAGCACCTCTGTATCCAACCACAGCACTTTGCCCCACAATCATGGCACACGTAGAAGTGGAACAGTCTGTACTGGGACCCACTGGGACCCTGAAACACTTGGTAAAGACTAAACTCATCTGAGCATTGAGAGCCCCACCACATTGCATGCATTTTCTATTGTTTTCACACTTTGCCTGACTTCCCTTGTATTTTTCCTAATGAACCTGTTCAAAGTTGTTATTGCACACACCTGCACCAGTTGTGAATTGAACCCAGGCCTTTCGGTCCAATATAAGGGACATTTACACCGCATCACAAGGCATCGTCTCTAACTTCCCTTGTCCCTTAACGTTTCTGGTGTTTAGCTGCAGAGTCACGCCTGAATCAACTCGGCTATTGGGAGGAAAGGGCGAAACTGGAGGTCGGAGCAGCGGCCGCTCCGCCAACCAGGGTGAGTGAGAAGCGGAGCCAAAGCATGCTCGAGGAGTGACCGCTTCAGGATTGGTCAGAAAGCAAACTATTTTGCAGGATTGATCATTCTCACTACACAGTGGAGAATTGAAACTCTCTCATAAATCAATGGGAGAATATAAGAAATAATTGAAATGTACATCTGATATTGTACATATTTCCAATCGATTTACACAACTCGAGTAAGAAACTTCATTTCAAACTCCCAGAACGATTGGCAACTTACATACTTGGCTGGTATGGTTGAATTGTAATGAACATTCTGTATGCATGCGAGACATCGCTACGACTGTAACTCGACAGAGCAATTGTTAATGACTAATATTTTACTCACGATTCTGTGCAGAAATGAATATTCTCTATAAACTCACCGATAATTTCAGACGTACGCGCAGTTGGGTTTCTATGTGGGGCATGTGTAGTGTCACATTGGTCAGGACAGTGCGAGACATGGAGCAGCTTTCTTCAGCAGCGGCTGCAATAGGCTTCAGAGAGCAGCGCTCGGAGCCTGTGTGTGGGAGCCTCGCTGGGAGAAATGGGAGGAGAGACTTCACATGCCTGGATATAGGTTAAAAAAATATAAAAGACCCTCCAGGCCTGGGTAAGGAGAAGGCGGTCTCTGATCAGGGAAGAGGCCCATGTTTACGGCCGCCATTTGTTTGAGCGAAGAGGGATCGCGGGCTTCAGGTCCGTCATCTTGAGAACGTCAAGTTGCAGGAGGGCGAGGCTATCGGAGTCTATAGGACCATCAGAGGAAAGGGAACACGCATTCCTCCTCTTTCAGCTTCCTTTCTGTCCTTCCTACAGCATCTTTCCCTGGAACATTGAGCTGCCTGTCCTGTCTCTCCCTCAGCTGTGTTTCTGTAATACCTTTGATATCCCAGTCCCATCTTAGATTAATTCACTAAAGACATGAATGCACCCGATGGAGTTTTCGTAACTTCAGCAATTGTATCTTTTTAATTGCATCTATTTTGAAGCATTTAACTCACATTCAACCATTTGTAATGGTTGGATTTGAACCTGTGTCCAGAGAACATTTGCTGGTTTTCTGGAAAAATAGGTTCACAGTAAGTCCACTAGGCCATCACTTCGCCTGCTCACAGATTGTGCATTCCAGTGCAACATCAAGCAAAGCCCTTTCGTCCTGCACAATTGTTTGATCCTACACTCTGGTGATATCACTCAGTATCTCTCCATGTGGTATCCCTCACTGTGTGGGTCTAATTGCTGCCTCTGTCAGCGTCTCACTCTTGCAGCTACTCCAGATCCTGACACAACAGAATTCTCCACTCCAGAGATGAGGCAGCACACGCCAGGAACGGAGACTGGGATTTTCCAGATCTCTGTGGGGCTCAGTGCCATTCTACATGTGTAACCCTCACAGCATCAGTCTAATTTCCCATTATGCCTATTTCCGTGTCTTCCACAGGTACTCAGGAAGTTCCTGGCTCAATAAACTTGCCAACTGCTGGTTGAGAAGATGGTTGATCAGCTAGAGAGATAAAGGTCAGGGAAGTCGGGAGCCTTCAATAAATCCTGCCGTCAGGCAAGATCACTCCAGTGCAGAGGGCAATGAGAGGGCTCCAAACATCAGCTAACAAGACATGATATAGATATAGTGCTGGAGGGGAACACAGTACACCACCCCTTCTTTAAGTTTTGCTGTACTGAGGCAGCATCGGGAGTACCAGTTTTCAATCCAGGCATGTGTTGTCTTGGTGAGCACCTGGACAACAGAGGGGAAAACAGGCCTGCCAGGAGAGCGTGGTAATGCTGCCTGGGATTTTCTGTTGCCTATTCTCTCTTCAACACCGTATCTATGGCTTGTCTTGTGGGCGAGTGTCTTCAATCATTCTAACTCCTATAACATTTCCTATCTCTGTCATCTCCTCCCCCTCACCAATTACTTCACATACTTGTAACCTCCAGTCCAGACGATCTTCCGTAGCGCTGTAACTTGCTTCAGTCTCTACAACATGCCTTGTCTCGATAGTCTCCTCCTCCAACAAGAGGAGACATAGGGTCTGTTTCTGTGCTGCATGACTCTTCGGCTGAGGTTTCCTAAATGGAATGTGTTTGGCCCATATCATTTCAAATCTTCTCCTCTCAATGTATCTACCCAAGTGTCCTTTCCATGTTGTAATTGTTCTTGTTTTTACCATTTCTGTGTACCATCCTCTGTGGAAAATGTTGCCCCTCAGCTCCCTCTTTAAATCTTTGCTCTCTCACCTAAAGTTTAATCCTCCAGCGTTGGACTCACCTACCCTTGGCCATTCACCTTACATAGGCCCTACATGGTTTCGTAAACCTTTGTAAGGTCACCCCGTGACCTCCTCTGCCCAGGAGAAATATTGACGACAATGTTACAAATATCTCCAACTCATGCACTCAATGCCCAGCCAATAATGGAAAGTGTGCCAAATGATGCTTTCAACATCCTGTCCACCTGTGATGCCATTTCCAAGGAACTATGTAAGTGCACCTTTTCTCTCCCTGTATTCGACAACACTGTCCTGGGCCATACCATTAACTGTGTTAGTCCGCCCTGGTTTGTCTTAACTAAATCCAAGATGGAAATGTGTTGCTGGAGAAGCGCAGCAGGTCAGGCAGCATCTAGGGAACAGGAGAATCGACGTTTCGGGCATTAGCCCTTCTTCAGGAATGAGGAAAGTTTGTCCAGCAGGCTAAGATAAAAGATAGGGAGGAGGGACTTGGGGGAGGGGCGTCGGAAATGTGATAGGTGGAAAAAGGTCAAGGTGAGGGTGATAGGACAGATTGGGGTGGGGGCGGAGAGGTCGGGAAGAAGATTGCAGGTTAGGGAGGCGGTGCTGAATTTGATGGATTTGACTGAGACAGGCTGGGGGGAGGGGAAATGAGGAAACTGGTGAAATCCGAGTTCATCACTTGTGGTTGGAGGGTTCCTAGCCGGAAGATGAGGCGTTCTTCCTCCAACCGTCGTTTCGCTGTGGTCTGACGATGGAGGAGTCCAAAGACCTGCATATCCTTGGTGGAGTGGGAGGGGAAATTGAAATGTTGAGCTACAGGGTGGTAGGGTTGGTTGGTCCGGGTGTCCCAGAGGTGTTCTCTGAAACGCTCCGCAAGTAGGCGCCCTGTCTCCCCAATATAGAGGAGGCCACATCGGGTACAGAGGATGCAATAGATGATATGTGTGGAGGTACAGGTGAATCTGTGGCGGATATGGAAGTTTCCTTTGGGGCCTTGGAGGGAGGTGAGAGGGGAGGTGTGGGCGCAAGTCTTGGACCTCCTGCGGTTGCAGGGGAAGGTGCCGGGAGTGGAGGTTGGGTTGATGGGGGGTGTGGATCTGACGAGGGAGTCACGGAGGGAGTGGTCTTTACGGAATGCTGATAGAGGAGGGGAGCGAAATATATCCTTGGTGGTGGGGTCCGTTTAGAGGTGGCGGAAATGACGGCGGATGATGCGCTGTACATGGAGGTTAGTGGGGTGGTAGGTGAGGACCAGTGGGGTTCTGTCCTGGTGGCGGTTGGAGGGGCGGGGTTCAAGAGCGGAGGATCGGGAAGTGGAAGAGATGCGGTGGAGGGCATCGTCGATCACGTCGGGGGGGAAATTGCGGTCCTTGAAGAAGGAGGCCATCTGGGATGTGCGTTTTTGGAACTGGTCCTCCTGGGAGCAGATGCGGCGGAGTCGAAGGAATTGGGAGAATGGGATGGCGTTTTTGCAGAGGGCAGGATGGGAGGAGGTGTAGTCCAGGTAGCTGTGAGAGTCGGTCGGTTTGTAGTAGATGTCCGTGTTGATTCGGTCGCCTGAGATGGAAATAGAAAGGTCGAGGAAGGGGAGGGAGGAATCTGAGACTGTCCAGGTGAATTTGAGGTCGGGGTGGAAGGTGTTGGTGAAGTGGATGAACTGTTCCACCTCCTCGTGGGAGCACGAGGCGGCGCCGATACAGTCATCGATGTAGCGGAGGAAAAGGTGGGGGGTGGGGCCAGTGTAGTTGCGGAGGGGTAATGAGGAAACTGGTGAAATCCGAGTTCATCCCTTGTGGTTTGAGGGTTCCTAGGCTGAAGATGAGGTGCTCTTCCTCCAACCGTCGTGTTGTTGTGGTCTGGCGATGGAGGAGTCCAAAGACCTGCATATACTTGGTGGAGTGGGAGGGGGAGTTGAAGTGTTGAGCTACAGGGTGGTTCTGTTGGTTGGTCCGGGTGTCCCAGAGGTGTTCTCTGAAACGCTCCGCAAGTACTCCCACAGCTACCTGGACTACACCTCCTCCCACCCTACCCCCTGTAAAAACGCCATCCCATTCTCCCAATTCCTTTGTCTCCGCCGCATCTGCTCCCAGGAGGACCAGTTTCAAAAACGTACTACCCAGATGGCCTCCTTCTTCAAGGACCGCAATTCCACCCCCCCCCCCCCACCCACCCCCTCACCCCCCCGACGTGGTCTACGATGCCTTCCACCGCATCTCTTCCACTTTCTGCTCCTCCGCCCTTGAGCCCCGCCCCCCCAACCGCCACCAGGACAGAACCCCACTGGTCCTCACCTACCACCCCACCAACCTCCATGTACAGCGTATCATCCGCCGTCATTTCCGCCACCTCCAAATGTACCCCACCACCAAGGATATATTTCCCTCCCCTCCCCTATCAGCGTTCCGTAAAGACCACTCCCTCCGTGACTCCCTCGTCAGATCCACACCCCCCACCAACCCAACCTCCACTCCTGGCACCTTCCCTTGCAACTGCAGGAGGTGCAAGTGTTGCGCCCACACCTCCCCCCTCACTTCCCTCCAAGGCCCCAAAGGAAACTTCCATACCGGCTACAAATTCACCTGCACCTCCACACACATCATCTATTGCATCCGATGCACCCGATGTGGCCTCCTCTATATTGGGGAGACAGGCCGCCGACTTTTTTTAACCATGCTGTCTCTCCATCTGCAAACTTCAAAAAATTATGTACCTCAACACCGAGGTCCCTCTGTTCTACAACACTACCATTAATTGTGTAAGTCCTGCCCGTGTATATTGCACCAAACGCATTATCTCGTATTTATTCAGATTAAACTGCATCTACAGTTTTCCAGCCATTCACGTATTTCATCAGGATCCCTTTGTAATCTTAGAAAACCTTCATCACTGTCCACAATGCCACCCTCCAGTCCACCAGCCTATCACACATAGCTCTCTATGGTACAAATACCTCTGCTAGGGGCCCTTAAATTTCTTCACCAGCTTCCCACAATGTCCTAAGATACATTTAATCAGATCCTGATGATTCATGCATCTTTGTGTTTTAAAGTCTCCAGCACCTCCTCTTGTACCATGTGGACTCATTTCAAGACATTGAGTCATAGAGACGTACAGCATGGAAACTAATCCTTCAGACCAACTCCTGCATGACGTATCTATTCACATTTGCCAGAACTTTGCCAATATCACTCGAAACGCTTCCTATTCGTATACCCATCCACATGCCTTTTAAATGTATTTCTATCAGCTCCACTATTTCCTCTGGCAGCTTATTCCATACACTGTGCAGGAAACTGTCCTTGAGGACCCTTTGAAAAGTTCCCTCACACTTTAAAGTTGTGCCCTGTCGGTTTTGAGTCCCCCAGCCTGGGGAAAAGACCTTGTCTATTTACCCTATCGATGACAATCATGATTTTAAACACCTTTATCAGTTAACTCCTCTGCCTCCCATGTTCAAGTGAAAACAGCCGATTCAGCGTTTCCCTTTAGCGCAATCCCTCCAACTCTGGCAACATCCTCGTTCATTTCTTCTGAACCCTTTCATGTTCCACAACATCCTTCCTATGGAATTGAGACCAGAATTGCACACAGTATTCCAATAGTAGTTAGGCCAAACACTGTTTAGTTCCCTGAGCGCCCCAGTGAAATATTTCTTTCGGATCTTGGTAGTTTCAGACATTGTTGCCTTCGTTGATCATTAAGGATACCGGTTTTGTCCCTAGATCTTTTTTTGCTCTTAGTACACTTGTAGACTCTCGTTGGATTCTCCTTAACTTTTTTCTGCCAAAGCTATCTCATGTCCCATTTTTGCGTTCCTGATTTCCATCCTCAGTGTATTTCCACAGCCCTGATATTCCTAAAGGGATTCACTTGAGTCAGCCACTTATATCTGACACGTGCCCCCTTTTTTCTTGATCAGAGCCTTGAAACTCAGCCAGTGTTTCCTAATTCTGTCAGCATTGAACTGGATACTAAGAGGACCATGCTGGCGCTGAACGCTCTTTTTATCTCGGTTTTAAAATACTCCTACTTGCCAGACGTTCCTTTACCTGCAAATAGCCTCCACATATCTACTTTAAAAAATAATGTCTAATACTATCTTGCTCTATTGTATAACTTGAACTTGTGGACCAGGCCTGTCCTTTTCCATCGCTATTTTCAAACTAACCTAATTGTGGCGACTTTCCAAAGTACTCCCCACTAGCACCTCAGTCCCATTCTCAACCTTGATTCCCAAGGGGAGGTCAGATTTAGCCCCATTCTCCAGTTGGGCGATTTAAATAATGACTGGGAGGTTCTGAAAAACACTTAACAAATTCCTTCCATCCAATTGCTTAACACAGTAGCAATCCCAGTCCAGGTTTGGAAAGTTTAAAATCCCCTAACGTTACAACCCTTTTATTCTAACAGATATCTGATTTCTCCTGGCATATTTGCTCCTCCATCCCCCATTGCCTATCGCTGTAGTACAATCATAGCAACCTTTCATGTCACCTGTAAACCTACTAATGACTCCTTCTGCTTTCACATTCGAGATATTAATGTACATAATAACCAGCAATGATTCCTGCACAGATGACCTTTTTTTTATTTCTCAGTTCCACTAATATCACTTAACTGGGCGATCCAACATGAATACTCTCTCTAGGTACTGCTGCGACATATTCCCCAATAAAAACCACCAGCTCTCCTCCTGTTTTGCCTACTGTTCCATCCTTCCTGTAACAGCTGTCCCCTGGAACATTGAGCTGTCAGTCCTATCCCTGCCTCAGCTGTGAATCTGTAATACCTATGGTATCCCAGTCCCATGTTCCCATCCATGCTCTGGGTTCATCTGCCTTATCTGTCCGGCCCTTTGCATTGAAATAAATGCAGTTTAATTCATCAATTTTCCCTCATTGTCTGCTATGTTATTGCCTTCTTTGTCTATTTATATTGCTCTCTTGAACATCTGTACCAGCCTCAAACTTATTTCTGGCCTTACGACGGTTTGGGATCCTACAGACCTGCCAGACTAGGTTAAATCTCTCGAGCAGCTCCAGAAACTGTTCCCACCAGGATTTGGGTCCCCCTCCCGCTCCCAGTTCAGGTGCCTTTCCCACCCTGTCTACCTATGCTTACACCTTTAGGGATCTCGGAACTTGCCCACCAAGGTCCTTGTGTTTTCATGACGTATATCGTTCGTTTATTAGACATCCCACAGTGCGTTAACTCACAGTAATGAGAAGTAAACTCCTTCTGCCATTACTCTGTCCAGTTTATTATCTGATCGATATCAGAATGCAACCTGAGATCATCCCCCTCACTGTGAACAACACCCTGACCTTTCATGTCACCTGTAAACCTACTAATGACTCCTTCTGCTTTCACATTCGAGATATTAATGTACATAATAACCAGCAATGATTCCTGCACAGATTCCCTGTGGTACACCCACTGGACATAGGCTTTCAATCACATAAACAACCCACCCCCAATTTGCATCCAATTTGCCAACTCACTTTGGATCCATTGGGCTCTTCTCTTTTCGACCAGTCTTTAATGTGGAATCTTGTCAAAGGCCTTCATGAACGCCATGTTAACCACATCATCTGCACTGCGCTCATCAATATCACAGGGCAGTCCTCTACCAAATCCAGACAGGCAATCCCTAATGTATTCCTGTCCTTTAGAATGTTGATTCATCATACCCCTCAGGATTGTTCCCAATAATTTCCCTCCCACTGCTGTCAGATTATCTACTCTGTAATTAACTGGCCTATCCCCGCTGCCCTTTTGGAACAAAGGAACCACATTAGCTATCTTCCAGTCACTTGGCACTTCACCTGTGGCCAGGAAAGTATTAAATATATCCGCCAGCGCCCCAGCAACCTCCCATAGCAGCCTGGGTGCATTTTATACTTACTGGGAATTTTTCCAACTTTTTGTCTGTGAAAATATTCAATGCCTCCTCCTTATTGATCTTAAAATATTCCAGAACCTCACTAAACCGACTAAAATCCCCGGCTACAATGCCTTTCTCCTGTGTGAACACAGATGGGAAGTTTTTAACGAAGACCTCACCTACTTCCTCTGGCTCCAAGCACAGATTGTCCCTTTAGTTCTAACAAGCCCCGGTGTTTAGCAGGTGCCTCTTACTCTCGCTGCACTTATTAAATACCTTGTGGCTTTTCTTTAACATTATGTGCCAACGATATTTTGCGACCGTTGTTTGACTGTTGATTTTTAGTCCCCCCCCACCCCCCCCCCCCCCCCCCCCCGCCATCCACCGCACTGTTTAAGTTTTTGAAGCAGTTCGTCTATTTTTATTGCTCTGTATTTTCTTTTTCAAACTCACAATATCGCTTGATCAGTATTTGCAAAATGTGCTGCCTTAGCCAATCACACCTCGCTCAACACACTGGCTCTGAATTCTCACTGCATCACATTAAACATCTCCCGTGTTCCAAATGGAGACTCCAACAAGTTTAGTTCCTTGCAGTCTCGGTTTGCCAGTCTAATGATAATGATAACGTCGATTGAAAATGATAATCTAGTGATAAATGTCCTCCTCAAGTTTAGATACTTAGCTTCTGCATTATCATTATCTCTTTCCATAATGCCTTTGAAGCCAACAGTTATTGTCTCTGTGCTCAAAAAAGCTCCATAAATCCTGATCTCTATCATCTTGTCCAGAACCTACAGCCCAACCTGTCTGTAACATTCTTCAGTCCTTACCAAACTCCCCATCTGTGCATCTACCTCTAGCCTCTGGAGCACATGATATCACTGTAACCTTCTCTAGTCCCCACAGCACTCATGCATTCACCTGTTTACAATGGTGGGTTTTGAAATTTGCTGAGTTTCTGGATAAATAGCACAGCAATAATACGACAAGGCCAACACTTCGCCTTCTCAGAGTTTCCCACCCCGGATCACTGACGCCAGTGGCACCATGAATCAAAACCCCTTCTTCCGACACAATGATTTAATCCTGATATCTTCCTGCACTCTGCTGATATCACTCAGTATCTCTCCATGTGGTATCCAGCACTGTGTGGTCTAATTGCTGCCTCTCTCAGTGTCTCTCGCTCTTGCACCTACTCCAGTCCTGAGCCAACAGGATTCTCCACCCCAGAGAGACGCACAGCACAGGCCAGGGATGGAAACTGGGATTTTCCAGGTCAATATGGCATTTATTACCATTCTGGATGTGTTTCCATCACTCCAGTTTCAGAGTCTGTTTATTTCTTTGTCTCCTGTAGGTATTTAGGAAGCTCCTGACTCAATAGACTTTCTAATTGCTGGATATCTTGTCCATCACATCATTGAGGAGAAAGTGAGGTCTGCAGATGCTGGAGATCAGAGCTGAAAATGTGATGCTGGAAAAGCGCAGCAGGTCAGGCCGCATCCAGGGAACAGGAGAATCGACGTTTCGGGGCTTATGCCCGAAACGTCGATTCTCCTGTTCCCTGGATGCGGCCTGACCTGCTGCGCTTTTCCAGCAACACATTTTCATCACATCATTGAATATGGTTCGTCAGCCAGAGAGACAAAGGGAAGCCTTCAATAAATCCTGCAGCGAGGTAAGGTCACTCTGAGCCAAAAGAGGAAAGGAAACAAACTGCACACAAGAAAGGAAAGCCCTAGAAAACCTCAAAAAAGACAAAAAAACATTGTTATATTACCTGCAGACAAAGGTCGGCTCACAGTCATCCCGAACAGAAAGGACAACACAGAGAAACCAATGCACTACACGCAGACACCAACACCTACCAACAGGTGGTGCTAGACGCGACCCCACAACTAGGAAACAAAATTACATATCTCCCAAAAACATTGCACAATTCCGGACCATTATACAAGTCGGAATTCCAAAAAATGAAACCAGACGGGACCAACACCCCACGATTCTATGGACTACCAAAAATCCATAAACCAGGAGCCCCTCTCAGACTCATAGTCTCACTACCCAGAACACCAACTTACATACTGGCTAAAGAACGACACGCAAGACTGAAATACCTAGTAGAAGAGTCACAGCACTCCATCCACTCCACCCAGAAATTCGTAAAAATCATCAAAACACCAAAATATAGGAAGACGAAACAATGATCCCATTTGACGTAACAGCACTGTTCACCTACATCAACATCGACCTGGCAAAGGAAATACTTACACACTTTTAGAAGAGACCATCACAAACACCCAACCGCCATCAATCACATTACCAACGAAAACGTCATGAAGCTAGTGGACCTGTGCCTCACCACCCAATTCACCTTCAACAATATAATCTACAAACGGCACACCCATGGGATCTCCGCTATCAGGATTCATAGCAGAAGCGGTAATGCAAAGACTAGAACAAATAGCCCTACCAAGTAACAAACCAAAAATCTGGGACAGCTACGTAGACGACACCTTTGTCATCACAAAACGAAACAAGATGGAAGAGACATTTAACATAATCAACATCACACTCACAGGCATAATGTTCACCAAGGAGGAAGAAACCGACAACAAACTCGCATTCCTGGACGTCACAGTCGAATGAACGGACAACGGAGAACTACAAACCTGCGTATACAGAAAATCGACAAACACAGACCAAATACTTAACTACACCAGCAACCATCCCAACACACTAAATCGAAGCTGTATCAGAACGCTATTCCAAAGAGTCACCTCACATTGCAGCACAGACGAACTTCGGAAAACAGAGGAGAACCACGTATACAATATATTCAAGATGAACGGATACTCAAAACATACCATCCGCAGACGCCTCAAGAACAAACCATGACAAGCGCACCAAACACAGCCAGAAACCCTAACCACCTTACCATACCTCAAAGAAGTTTCAGAATTGACAGCCAGACTACTGAGACCCCTCGGACGCCTAGTAGCAAAAAAACCCACCAACACTCTCAAACAAAAACTCACAAACTTAAGAGACCCAGTACAACCCATGGACAAAACTAACGTCGTCTACAAAATTCCATGCAAGGACAGCCACAAACACTACGTAGGACAAACGGGAAGAAGGTTAGCCACCAGGATACACGAACACCAGCTAGCCACAAAAAGACACGACCCTCTCTCCCTCGTAGCCCTACACACGGAAGAAAAAAAGCACCATTTAGACACATCAGCACATCAATCCTGGGACAGGCTAAGCAAATACATGCCAGAGAAGCCTGGCACTCCAACCACAACGGCATAAACAAACACATAGATCTAGATACCATCTATCAACCCCTCAGAAAACGAACATGAAATGGCATCACCACAAACCCCAGGAACCCCATCCAGGACAAACATATAAATAGAAAGCAGGAGACAACAGCTTCGCTTCACTTGGACGTCACCACTGATGCTGTTACCTAGCCAGTTAATGAAACATCTGGACATCAATCCTACAGCTCAGCGAGCAAACCTACACCCTAAACCTCAACCTGAGCTACAAACCTTCACAAACCTTGCAAATAAAAAGTAAGAACACTCTGAGTGCACAGAGCAGATAGCAATGGGATGGCTCCAAACATCGGCTAACAAGACATGACACAGATGCAGTGCTGGAGCGGTAGCACAGTGCAGACACACCCCAGGCTCAATAACCACCCCTACTGTAAATTTTGTTGTAATGAGACAGTATCGGGAGTTCACAGTTATCAATCCGGGCCTGTGCTGTCTTAGTGAGCATCAGGACAACAGAGGGAAAAACCTCCCACAAAGGGTAGGAATGCTGCCTGAGATCTTTGTGTTCTGTATTTGCCCCCAACATAGTATCTATGGCATGTCTTGTGGACCAGTGTCTTCAATAATTTTAACTCCCATAACAGTTCTTAACTTTGTCCTCTCCTCCTCTCTCTACAGTTCCTCCCCAAAATTGAAACGTACAGCATTCCAAATTACCGTCCCTACCTCTGTAACTTGCTTCAGTCTCAACAACATGCCGTGTCTCGATTGTCTCCTCCTCCAATAACTGGAGACAAAAAGTCAGACAGCATGGAATCAGACCCTTCAGCCCAACCTGTATATGCTAACCAGGTTTCCGAAACTGAAACGAGTCTAGTTTGACTGTATTTGATCCATGTTTCTTCAAAACTTCTACTCTACCTGCCCAAATCTCTTTTCCATGCTGTAATTGCACTTATTTCTAACATTTCCTCTGGCAGTCTGCCAATGCACGATCCTCTGTGGATAATGTTGCCTTTTGGCTCCCGTTTTAAATCTTTGCTCTCTCACCACCTGTTTATACCCTCTGGTTTTGGGCCCACCTGCCCTTGGCTATTCACCTTCCTTGTGGCCCGCATAGTTTTGCAAACGTTTTGTAAGGTGACCCGTGGCCTCCTACGTCCAATAAAAAGATTGAGGGCAATATTACAAATAGCTCCAATTCATTTATTCAATCGTCTGTCCAACGTATATAGAACAAAGTACATCACAGCGCAGTACAGGCTCTTCAGCCTCTATGTTGCGCTGCTCTGTCATACTAATCTGAAGCCCATCCCACCGCCATTATTCCATGTACGTCCATATGCCTGTCCAAATGACGACTTAAATGCGCTTAATCTTGGCGAATCTACTACCGTTGCAGGGAAAGCATTCCATACCCTTACTACTCTCTGAATACAGAAACTACATCTGACATCTGTCTTATACCATTCTCCCCTCAATTTAAAGTTGTGTCCCCTCGTGTTTGCCATCCCCATACTTGGATAAATGCTCTCCCTGTCCACCCCATCTAACCCTCTGATCAAGTCACCTCTCAACCTTCTTCTCTCTAACGTGAACAGCCTCAAGGCCCTCAGCCATTCCTCGTAAGACATTCCTTCCATACCAGGCAACATCCTAGTAAATCTCCTCTGCACCCTTTCCAAAGCTTCCACATCCTTCTTATAATGCGGTGACCAGATATGTGCACAATACTCCAAGTGTGGTCGTACCAGAGCTTTGTATAGCTACAGCACAACCTCCTGGTTCCGGAACTCAATCCTTCTATAAATAACGGCCAAAACACTGTATGCCTTCTTAACAACCCTGTCAATCTGAGAGGCAACTTTCAGGGATCTGTGTACATGGACACCGAGATCTGTCTGCTCATCTGCACTCCCAAGAACCTTACCATTAGCCCAGTACTTTGCATTCCGATTACTCCATCCAATGTGCATCACCTCACACTTGTCCACATTAAACTCCATTTGCCACATCACAGCCCAGCTCTGCATTCTATCTATGTCTCTATGCAACCTATTACATCCTTCGTCACTATCCACAACTCCACCGACCTTAGTGTCGTCTGCAAATTTACTAACTCACCCTTCTAAGCCCGCATCCAGGTCAGTTATAAAAATGACGAACAGTAGTGGACCCAGCACCGACCCTTGTGGTATGCTGCTAGTAACTGAACACCAAGATGAACATGTTCCATCAATGACAACTCTGTTTTCTTTCAGCAAGCCAATTACTGATCCAAACTGCTATATCTCCCATAATCCCATTCCTCTGCATTTTGTATAACAGCCGACTGTGGGGAACCTTATTGAACGCCTTGCTGAAATCCATACACACCACATCAAAGGGTTAATTTTAATCTACCTGTTTGGTCACTTTGTCAAAAGTCTCAGTAAGATTCGTTAGGCAAAACCTACCCTTCACAAAACCGTGCTGACTGTCCCTGATCAGTATTTTCTAGATATTTATTAATCCTATCTCCTATAACCTTTTCCACCACTTTACCAACAACTGAAGTGAGACTCACTGGTCTGTAATTACCAGGGTTGTCTGTACTACCCTTTTTGAACAAGGGAACTACATTTGAGATCCTCCAGTCGTCAGGCACTATTCCTGTATACAATAATGATTTGAAGATCAATGCCAACAGGCTCGGCAATCTCTTCCCTTCCTTCCCAGAGGAACCTAGGATCGATCCCATCCTGCCAGGGGACTTGTATATTTTCACACTTTGCAGTATTTCTAATACCTCTTCCTTGTGAAACTCAATCTCTTCTAATCCAGATGCAAGTATCTCTGTATTTTCCTCGCCAATATTTTCATTTTCTATAGTGAACACTGTCGAAAAATATTTATTCAGTGCTTCCCCATCTCCTCTGTCTCCACACACAATTTTCCACTATTATCCTTTATTGGCCCTAATTTAACTCTTGTCATTCTTTTAGTCCTGACATGCCTATGGAAAGCCTTAGGGTTAACCCTGATCCTATCCGTCAACAAATTCTCATGTCTCCTACTGGCTCTTCTGAGCTCTCTTTTTAGGTCTTTTCTGACTTCATTTTAACCTTCAAGCGCCCTAACTGAGTTTTCACGTTTCGTCCTAACATAAGTCTTCTTCTTCTTCTTGACCAGGGATTCCACTTCCTTAGTCGATCACGGCTCACGCGTTCTGTCTTCCTCCCTGCCTGACAGGTACGTACTTATCTCGGACACACAGGAGCTTTTCCTTGAATAACCTCTACTTTTTTAATGTGTTCATTCCCTGCAGTTTCCTTCCCCATTCTACGCTTCGTAAATCTTTCCTAATTGCATCGTAATTTGCCTTCCCCCAGCTGTAACTCTTGCTTGGTGGAGTACACCTATCCCTTTCCATCACTAAAGTAAATCTGACAGAATTGTGATCGCTGTCTCCAAAGTGCTCACCTACTTCCAAATCTAACACCAGCCCAGTTTCGTTACCCAGTAGTAAATCTAAAGTGGCTTCGCCCCTCCAGGCCTGCCTAGATACTGTGTCAGGAAGCCCTCCTGCACACACTGGACAAAAACTGACCCATCTATAGTGTTTGTAGTGTAGTGATCCCAGTCAATATTTGGATTGTTGAAGTCCCCCATGACAACTACCCTGCCTCTCTCACTCCTATCGAGAATCATCTTTGCTATCTTTGCCTCAACATCTCTGGGACTATTCGGAGGCCTATAGAAAACTCCTAGCATGGTGACTTCTCCTTTGCTGTTCTAACCTCAGCCAATACTACCTCAGTTAACGAATCCCCAAACATCATTTCTACAACTGTAATATTGTCCCTGAGCAACAATGCCACAGCTCCTCCTCTTTTACCATCTTCTATGTTTTTACTGAAACATCTGAATCTCGGAATCTGCAACAGCCATTCCTGTCCCTGCTTTATCCATGTCTCCGTAATGGCCACATAAAAGCGCTGGCCAATGATAGCAAGTATGCCAAATGCCTCAATCCCCACCCTGTCCACTTGTGATGCTATTTCCAAGGAACAATGTAACTATATCCCTTGGTCTCTCTCTGTTCAATAACAATGCCCAGAGCCCTACTGTTAACTGTGTTAGTCCTCCCTGGTATGTCCTAACAATATCCAATACCTGAATTCAACTTCATCTTTCATTCCATCGCCCATTGGCCTATTTACTGCACAGGAGACCACAAATTTTGGTATTCACAAACATAACAGCAGTAACTCCTATATTTGCACCCAAAACATATCAGTCTACAGTTCCTTGGCTTCCACTTGCAGTCTTTCTTAACTATGGGCACAGCATTATTTTCATAGTCATACAGTCATACAGCATGGAAACTGTTCAGTTGATGCCGACCATAATCGAAAAATAATATCGTCCCTCCTGCGTGTTCCTGGATCACATCCATTCAAACCTTTCCTATTCCTGTACCAATCCAAATGGATTTTAAACATTGTAATTGTCTCTACATTCACCCCTTTCATGGGAATTTCATTCCACACCCAAAACACACTCTGTGTAATAGTGTGAACCTCATGTTTTCTGTTTTTGAATGTCTCCCTTCTACCCTTAAGAAATAAAGCCCCTAATCTTGAAACTCCCCTACCCTAGCGAAAATACAAGTCCCATTAGCGCTACCTATAACCCTCATTATTTTATAGACTTCTATACAGTCACCTCTCAAACTCCAGGCTCAAGTGAAAAATGTCCCAGCCTATCCAGCCTTCCTTTATAACTGAAACCTTCCATACCCATCACCGTCCCGGTAAAAGTGATTTGAACCCTCTCCAGATTAATAATATCCTTCCTATGACTGGGTGACCATAACTGGGCACAATATTCCAGAAGAAGTCTCATCATTGTCCTGTACAATCTACACACGATTTCTCAACTCCTATACTCGAAGGACTGAGCAATTAAGGCAAGTGTGCCGAGTACCTTTTATAACCATTCTGTCTCTCCTTGTTGAAAACTTCAAAGAACTATGTACCTGAACCCTAAAATCACTCTGTTCTACAAAACTACCGAAGACCCTACAATAAGTGTGAAAGCTCGACCCCTGTTTGTTGTAACCTAAATGCATTACCCTGTATTTACCAAAATTGAACCCCATCTGCAGTTTTTCAGACATTCACGCATTTCATCAAATCCCTTTGGAACCTCAGAAAACCTCCGTCACTGCACACAATGCCACCCTCCAGTCTTCCAGCCCATCACACGAGGCTATCAATGGCTCAAATATCACTGCTCAGGGCCCTACAATTTCTTCCCCAGCTTCCCACAATGTTCTGAGATACACTTGATCAGGTCCTGGGGATTTATCTACCTCTATGTTTTAAAACGTCTAGTACCTCCTCTTCTGTAATTGAACTCAGTTCAAGACAGCGTGTCATAGAGATGTACAGCATGGATACTGACCATTTGGTCCAACGCCTCCATGATGTTTCTCTTCCCATTTAGCATAACTTTTCCAATTTATATGCCCATCCAGATGCTTGCTAAATATATTTCTATCAGCCTCCACCATTTCCTCTGGCAGCGTATTCCATACATGCACCATCCTCTGTAGGAGCCAACTATCCCTTAGCTCATTTCTAAATCTTTCCCTCGCACACTAAAGCTATATCCTGTAGGTTTGGACTCCCCGCAGACTGGACAAAATTCATTATCTATTGACCCTATCCACACTCATCATGATTTTAAAAACCCTTTATAAGATAACTCCTCAGGGTCACATGTTAAATGAAACTAGCCACAGTCTATTCAGCTTTTTCCTGTAGTCAAACGCTCCAACCCTGGCAACATCCTTTTTCATTTCTTCTGAACCACAACATTCTTCCCATGGCGTTGAGACCAGAATTGCACACAGTATTCCAATAGTTGTCAGGCCAAACACTGTTTATTTCCCTGTGCGCCCCAGTCCTTATCCACAGTAAGCTCCAAAGTGAATTTTGTTTCGGATCTTGTAGTTCACATGTCGTTGGCTTTGTTGATCATTAAGGATGCCTGTTTTGTCCCGTGCTATTCCTTTGCTCTTAAAAAACTTGTAGAACCTCTTTGGATTCTCCTTCACCTTATCTGCCAAAGTTATTTCATGTCTTCGTTCTACATTCCTGATTTCCATCCAAAGTATATTCCTACAGCCCCGATGCTCCTCAGGGATTCCCCTGAGCCACCTGGTTATACCTGACATGTTCCCGATTTAGGAGAAAGTGAAGACTGCAGATGCTGGAGATGAGACTTAAAAATGTGTTACTGGAAAAGCGCAGCAGGTCAGGCAGCAACCTGAAAAAGGACTTATGCCCGAAACGTCGATTCTCCTTCTCCTTGGATGCTGCCTGACCTACTGCGCTTTTCCCCATTTTTCTTGATCAGAGTCTTAGTAGACAGCCAGTGTTTCCGAATGCTGTCAGCATTTACCTGCACATTAACAGGAACATGCTGGTGCTGAACGGTCCTTTTAACTCACACTTTAAATATTCCTAATTGACAGAATTCCCTTTTCTCCAAGTAGCGTCCCTGAGGCGGCACGGTGATTCAGTGGTTAGCACTGCTACGTTGCCTCGGTGACTGTCTGTGTGGACTTTGCACATTCTCCCTATGTCTGCGTGGGTTCCCCCCCCCCACAGTCCAAAGACGAGTAAGCCAGGTGAATTGGCCATGCTAAATAGCCTATGCTGTTAGGTCCATTAGTCAGAAGGAAATGCGTCTGGGTGGGTTACTCCGTGGATGCTCGGTGTGGGCTTGTTTCTACACTGTGGGGAATCTAATCAACTTCTAAAAAGTAAATGTTTAATAATATCGAGAATTTTCTTGCCCCATTTTAACTTTTGGGCCAGGCCTGTCATTCAGCAAAGCTATTTTCGAACTAATAGAATTGTGGCCACTTTGCTGAAGTGCTCCCTCACTAACACCTCACTCCCGTTCCCTAACTTGTTTCCCAAGGGGAGGTCAGGTTTAGCTCCTTTTTCCAGTTGGGTCATTTACATATTGACTGGGAGTTTCTGGAACACACTTAACAAATTCCTTAGACCCAAACGTTAACCGCTGTGGCAGTCCGAGTCTCTGTTTGTAAAGGTTAAAATCCCCTTGTGTTACAACCCCGTTCTTCTAACAGATATGTGAGATCTCCTGACATATCTGCTTCTCAACCTTCCATTGACTATCGCTGTCGTACAATCGTAAAAACTGATGACCAATTTCTATTTCTCAGTTCCACCAATATAGCTTAACTGAGCGATCCCGCATGAATATCCTCTCTAAGTACTGCTGCGATGTTTCCCCCAGTCAAAAGCGCCAAAACTCCTCCTTTTTTGCCTCCTGTTCTCTCCTTCCTGTAGCATCTAACACCTGGAACCATGAGTTGCTAGTCCTGTCCCTCTCTCAGTTGTGATTCTGTAATACCTATAATATCCCAATCCCAAGTTCATTTCCATGCCGAATTCATCTGCCTTACGTGTTCTGCCCCTTGCACTGAAATACATGCCGTTTAATCCATTAGTTTTCCCTCGTGCCTGCTGTTCTCTTGCTTGCCTTATCTATTAATTTTGCTCTCTTGAACATCTGTGCCAGACTCAAACATCTTTCTGGCCTTACGACATTTTAGTGTCCTACAGACCATCCACAGTAGCTTACATCCTCTGGAGTAGCTCTAACAATTATCTCCACCAGGATATGGTCACTCTCCCGCTCCCAGTTTAGATGCCTTCCTCACCGTCTGATACCTTCAGGGTTCTATGGACTCGTCCAGCAAGCCCCCTATGCTCCTCATTACTCCACAGGATCATTATGTCTGTCCTTCCATTTCATTCTTCCCACAGAGTATGACCTCACACCGATCAGAAGTAAACTCCATCTGACATTACACGGGTCAGTTTATCATCTGATCGATATCGGACTGTAAACTGAGACCATTCCCTCACTATGGAGAACACCCTCCGCTTTCATATCATCTGCAAACCTTCAACTGATATCTTCTGATTTCACATCCAAGTTATTACTGTACATAGCAACCAGCAATGGTTGCTGCACAGGTCCCTGTGGTACACCCGCTGGGCAAAGGCTTTTAATCACAAAACTGACCCACCATAAATTTTTGATCCGATTTGCCAACTTGCCTTGGATCCTGTGGACTCTTCCCTTTTGCCTACCCTTCCATGTGTAACCTTGTCAAAGGCCTTTCTGAACTCCATGATAATCACGTCATCTGCATTGCTCTCATAAATATTTTTAGATGTCATTGCAAAAATCTCAACTGAATTCATCAAACAGGATCTTCCTTTCCCAAATCTGTGCTGCCTATCCTCTATCCATTTCAATGTTGGCAACACTCCTCCATCTTATCCTACAGCATCTTACTCCCTCTAATATCCATCTAAACCTCCTTATCTGTATAAACCTCTCCAGTCCTTACAGTCGGTCCCTCCCATCCTCCCTTTATGTAACATTATGAAGCCAAGTGACCGTTTCTCAGATCTGTAACCTCAAACAATCTCTGCTAGCTTCTCTACCTCGGTGACGCCCTCCGATCACTACTAGCCTTCTTCACTCTGTAACCTCCTGCAGTCACTAAAATCATCTAAGAATATGTATCATCCTATTGAAGGCTGTCATCCCTTCCAGTCCCGTCAACTCTCACTGCCTGTAGCCTTGCCCAGTCTGGAGAGACCTTGCGAACTCTGCAACCCTCAGTATTGATAACTTCATCCAGTCGAGACAACCGAGCAGAGAGCAATAAGAGTTCTCCAAACATCTGTTAACAAGACATGACATAGATACAGATCTGGAGAGGGAGTACAGTACAGACACACCCCACCCTCAATCCCCTCCCCTACTTTAAGCTCTGTTGTACTAAGACTCGCTTCTCTCCAACACTGCATCTATGGCATGTCTTTTGGACCGGTGTCTACAATAATTTGTAACTCCTATAACTGTTCCTGTCTGTGTCACCTCCTCCCTTCCCGACAGACCTCCACATATTTGATATGTACTGCATTCCAGACGAACATCCCTATTGCTGTAACTTGCTTCAGTGTCTACAACATGCATTATCTCAGTCGTCTCCTCCTCCAATAACTGGAGACAGAATCATGCAGCACGGAAACAGTTCCTTCAATCCAACTAGTCCATGCTGACCAGGGTCCCTGAACGGGTCGCGTTTCCCTGCATTTGACACATATCCCTTCAAACCTTCTCCTCTCCATGTATCTGCCCAAATGTATTTTACATGGTGTTATTGTACTTTTCTCTACCACTTCCTCTGGAAGTTCATTCCATACCTGCACCATCCTCTGTGTGAAAACAAAAGTGTCCTTCAATCCCTTTTAAGTCATTCCTCTCTCATCTCATATTGATGCCCTAGAGAACATAGAATATGACAGTGCAGTACTGGCCCTTCGAATCTCGATGTTGCACCAACCTGTGGAGCCAATTTGAAGCCCAGGTAACCGACACTATTCCATTCTCGTCCAAATGATTTCCCAATGACCATTTAAATGCCCTTAAGGTTAGCGGATTTACTCCTGTTGCAGGCACTACGTTCTATGCCCCTAATACTCTAAAGAAAGTATTTCTGACATCTATCCTACATCTTTCATCTTTCAATTTAATGCTATCTCGCTTCGTGCTATGCATCGCCATCTGAGAGAAAAGGCTCTCACTGTCCAATCTGTCACGCTCTCTGATCATCTTCTATGTCTCAATTAATTAATCTCAAATATCTTCTTCAAATCCCTCAGCCTTTCCTCATAGGACCTTCCGTCCATACCAGGTAACATCCTAGTAAATCTCCTCTGAACCCTTTCCAAAGCTTACACATCGTTCCTCTAATGTGGTGACGCGAACTGTACGCAATACTCTAGGTATGGTCACACCAGAGCTTTGTACAGCTGCAGCATTTCAATTTTCCGAATCTCAATCCCTCTACCAATAAAAGCTAACACATCGAATGCTTTCTTAACAACCTTACCAATCAGAGTTAAAACTGTCAAGGACCAATGTACATGAACACATGGATGAATCTGTTCATGTACACTCCTGAGAATCTTACCATTAGCCCGCTCTGTGTTCCTGTTACTCCTTCCAAAGTGAATCACCTCATACTTTTTCACATTCAATTCAATTTGTGAGCTTTCAGTCCAGCTATGCACTGCCCTCATCAATATCCTCAATCGTAATTTCAAACAAAAATCTCAGCTGAATTTCGGAGAGTGTCTTACTCGACTAAATCCATGCTGGCTACGCATAATTGATTCCTACCTTTTCAATGTTGATACTTCTTGTCCCTAAGATTTGTTCCCAATAATTTCCCTCCCCCTGCTGTCAGATTATCTTCTTAGTAATTACCTGGCCTATCCATGCTGCCCTTCTTGAGCAAAAGAACCACATTAGCTATCCTCCAGTCAGTCGGCACTTCACCTGTGGCCAGAAATGCATTAAATATATCCGCCAGGGCCCCAGAGATCCTCCCTTACCTCCCAAAGTAGCTTGGGTTTACATTTCATTCAGAGGGAAGGGAGATCCGGAGTTTTCAAGAAATCCTGCAGTGAGATAAGATCACTCACAGTGAACAGAGCAGAGAAAATTTAAGGTATCGAACTTTGGTCTGGAAGGCACGACATCGATACAGAGTTGAAGGGTGAACCCACATTATGTTGTCCCAGGCTATATCCCCAAGCGCTTGTTTACTTTCACCTCTGCTGTACTGAGCCTTCCTGTGTCAGTGTAGGAAGTTGACAGTTATCAATCCAGACCTGTGCTGCCTTAGTGAGGATTAGTATAACAGTGGGGAAAGCCTCCCCCAAGGAGATGGTATTAAATCCTGGAATGTTGCTGTTCTATATTTCTCTCACGCTGTCTCCTGTCATGTGATAGAGTCATTCAGCAAGGAAACATACCTTTCAGTCCAACTCGGCTGTGCCAGGGTCTTGAGTGCTTGTAATTCCCAGGAAAGTTCATATTTCTGTAACATCCACCACTCCCACAATCCCGCTAGTAATTTGAATCCTCCTCCAATGTTGACGACTCTCCCTATTTGTAAATTGCTCGAGTCTTGATAACATGCCCAATCTCAATAATCTCATCATGCACTCAGTACAATACTCTCTATTTCTGTAGTTTTTCACAATAGCTACAGTACACCCTGCCTCTGTAAAATCCTTTTCAGACCATTTTCCAGCCGCAACAAAACTTCACAACTCTGTTTGCTCATCCGAGTACCTCAAACACTCTCTCTTTATGTAGCCAATACTGTGCGAGAATAATCCTGTGTCCTGAGGATGGTCAATACTATGTGTGAATAATCCTGTGGCCCGAGTATTGTGAATACTGTGTGAGAATAATCCTGTGACCTGAGGATGGTCTATTCTGTGTGCAAATAATCCTGTGGCCTGAGGACGGTCAATACTGTGGGTATGAATACTCCTGTGGACTGTGCATGGTTAATACAGTCTGTGAATAATCCTATGGACTGACGGTGTCTAATGCTGTGTTAGTAATCCTGTGACTTGGGGAGGGTCAACACTGTTAGTGAAAAATCCTGTGACCTGTGAATGGTCAAGACAGTGTGTTCAATAACCCTGTGGCTGTAGCCTGGTCAATACTGTGTGTGAAAAATGCTGAGGCCTCATGAACTTCAATATTGTTTGTGATTAATCCTGTTGCCTGAGGATGGTCAATACAGTGTGTTCAATAACCCTGTGGCTGTAGCCTGGTCAACACTGTGTGTGAAAAATGCTGAGGCCTCATGAACTTCAATATTGTGTGTGATTCATCCTGTTGCCTGAGGATGGTCAATACAGTGTGTGAGTAATTGTGTGACCTGTGAATGGTTAGGACAGTGTGTTTAATAATCCTGTGGCCATAAGCTGGTCAATACTGTGTGTGAAAATGCTGTGTCCTGAGGATGGTCAATAATGTTTGTGAATAATCCTGCGGCCTCAGAATGGCCCATACTGCGTGTGAATACTCCTTTGGTGTGAGGATGGTCAATACTGCGTGAGAAAAATGCTGTACCTGAGGATGGTCAACACTGTGCATGAATAATCTTGTGGCCCGAGGATGGTCAATAATCTGTGTGAATAACCCTATGGATTGAGAATGGTCAATATTTTGTATGAATAATCCTGTGGCCTGACTATGGTCAATACTGTGCGTGAATATTCCTGTGTACTGTGAATCGTCACTACTGTGTGTGATTAATCCTGTTGCCTGCGGATGGTCTATACTCTGGGTGAATTACGGTGTGGCCTGAGGATGGTCAATACTGTGTGTCATTAATCCAGTGGTATGAGGACGGTCAATATTGTGTGTGATTAATATGTTGGCCTGAGATGCTCTATACTGTGAGTGAATAATCCTGCAGCCTGTGAATCGTCAATACTGTGTGTAAATAATCCTGTGGCCGGAGGACGATCAATCCTCTGTGCGAATTCTCCTGTAGCCTATGTCTGGTCAATGATATGTGTAAATAATGCTGCAGACTGTGTGTGGTCCATACTGTGGGTGCAAAATCCTGTACCAGAGGACGGTCATTAAAGTGTGTGAGTAATCATGTGTACTGAGGATGGTCAATACTGTGTTTGAATAATCCTTTGGATTGTAAATGGTCAATACTCTGTGTGAATAATTCTGTGATCTGAGGATGTTCAACACTGTGTGTGAATAATCCTGTGGCCTGAGAATGGCAAGTACTGTGTTTGAATATTTCTCTGGCCTGAGGATGGGCAATACTGTGGGTTATTAATCCTGTGGCCTGAAAATAGTCAGTACTGTCTTTAAATAATTCTCTGGCCTGAGGATGGGCAATACTGTGGATAAATAATCCGGTGGCCTGACGATGGTCCATTCTGTGTGTGAATAATCCTGTATCCTTAGCATGGCCAATGCTGTGTGTGAATAATCCTGTAGCCTTTGGAAGCTCAATACTGTGTGTGACTAATAATGTGGCCTGAGGATCGTCAATGCTATGTGTTAATACTCCTGTGGCCTGAGGATGGTCAGTACTGTGAGTGAATACTCCTGTGCACTGTGAATGGTCAACACAGTGTGTGAATAATGCTGTTGTCGTCAGCTGGTCAATGCTGTGTGTGAAAAATGCAATGGCCTGAGGATGGTCAATACCGTTTGTGAATAATCATTTGGACTGTGAATGTTCAATACAGTGTGAATGCTCCTGTGGCCTGAGGATGTTTAATACGGTGTGTGAATAATCCTGCGGCCTGAGGATGTTCAGTACTGTGTGTAATTAATCCTATGGCCTGAAAATGGCCAGTACAGTGCTTGAATAATTGTCTGGCCAGAGGATGGGCAATACTGAGGTTGAATAATCCGGTAGCCTGAGGATGGTCACTGCTGTGTGTGAGTAATCCTGTGTCCTGACGATGGTCATTTCTGTGTGTGAAAAATCCTGCGGCCTTTGGGTGCTCATTACTGTAGTTGAATAATAATGTGGCCTGAGGATGGTCATAACTGTGTGTTAATAATCCTGTGGCCTGAGAATTGTCAGTACTATGTCTGAATACTCCTCTGCATTGTGAATGTACAATACATTGTGTGAATAAACCTGTTGCCTGAGGTTGGTCAATACTATGTGTGAATAATCCTGTGTCTTGAGGAAGGTCAATACAGTGAGTGAATAATCCTGTGAACTGTGAATGGTCAAGACAGTGTGTTCAATAACCCTGCTGCTGTAGGCTGGTCAATACTGCATGTGCAAAATGCTATGGCCTGAGGATGGTCAATACAGTGTGTGAATAATACTGTGACCTGTGAGTGGTCAAGACAGTGTGTTTAATAATGCTGTGGCTGTAGGTTGGGCAATACTATGTGTGAATAATCCAGTGGCCTAAGGATGGTCAATACTGTGTGAGAACAATCCTGTGGCCTTTGGATGCTCAATACTGTGTGTGAAAAATCATGTGGCATGAGGATGATCAATTCTGTGTGTGAATAATCCTTTGGCCCGAGGATGGTTAGTACTCTGCGTGAACACTCCTGTGCACTGTGAATGATCAATACAGTGTGTGAATACTCCTGTGACTAGAGAATGTTCAATGCTGTGTGTGAATACTCCTGTGGCCTGAGGATGATCAGTACTGTGTGAGAACACTCCTGTGCACTGTGGATGGTCAGTGCAGTGTGTGAATAATCCTATGGCATGAGTTTGGTCAATACAGTGTGTGAATAATCCTGTGACCTATGAATGGCCAAGACAGTGTGTTAAATAGCCCTGTGGCGGTAGGCTGGTCAATACTGTGTGTTAAAAATTCTGTGACCTGAGGAAATTCAATATTGTGTGTGAATAATCATGTGGCCTGAGGAGGGTCAATACAGTATGTGAATAATCCTGTGAGCTGTGAATGGTCAAGACAGTGTGTTGAATAATCCTGTGGCAGTAGGCTGGGCAATACTGTGTTTGAAAAATGCTGTGGCCTGAGAATGGTCAATAATGTGCGTGAATAATCCTGCAGCAGGAGAATGGTCCATAATGTGCGTGAATACTCCTGTGGCGTGAGGATGGTCAATATTGTGTATGCAAAATGCTGTGGCTAAGGATGGTCAACACTGTGTATAAATAATCCTGTGGCCCGAGGATGGCCAATACTCTGTGAATAATTGTGTGGTCTGAGGATGGTGAATAATACGTGTGAATAATCCTGCGGCCGTAGAATAGTCCATACTGTACGTGAATACTCCTGTGGCGTGAGGATGGTCAATATTTTGGGTGAATAATCCTATGGACTGAGAATGGCTCATATTGTGTGTGAATAGTCCCATGGCTTGAGGATTGTCAATGCTACGTGTGTACAAACCTGTGGCCTGAGGATGGTCAATACTGTGTGTGAATATTCCTATGTACTGTGAATCGTCAATACTGTGTGTGATTATCCTGTGGCCTGAGGTTGGTCCATACTCCGTGTGAATAATCGTATGGACTGATGATACTCAATACGGGGTATAATTAATCCAGTGGCCTGAGGATGGTCAATACTGTGCGTGAATACTCGTGTGAACTGAGAATTATCAATACTGTGTGTGAGTAATCCTGTAGGCTGAGGATTGTGAACACTGTGTGCTAATAATCATGTGGAATGTGAATGGTCAATACTGTGTTTGAATAATCCTGTGGCCCGAGGATAGTCAATAAAGTTTGTGAGTAATCCTGTGTACTGAGAATGGTCAATACTGTTCGTGAATAATCATTTGGACTGAGAATGTTCAATACTGTGTCTGAATACTTCGGTGGCCTGAGGATGTTCAATACTGTGTGTGAATAATCCTGTGGCCTGCAAATGGTCAATATTGCGCGCGAATAATCTTGTAGTCTGAAAATGGTCAATACTGTGTTTGCATAATTCTCTGGCCTGACGATGGGTAATACTGTGGTTGAATAATCCGGTGGACTGAGGACAGTCAATATTGTGTGTGAACAATCCTGTGGCCTTTGGAAGCTCAATACTGTATGTGAATAATAGTGTTGCCTGAGGATGGTCAATGCGGAGTGTGAATAATCCTTTGCACTGCGAATGGTCAATACTGTGTGTGAATAATCCTGTGGCCTGAGAATGATCAATACAGTGAGTGAATAATCCTGCACTCTGAGGATGTAGAATACTGTGTGTGAATAATCCTACGGCCTGAGGATGGTCTGTACTCTGTGGTGAATAATCCGTTGGACTCTGAATGGTCAATACTGTGTATGAATACCCCTGTACACTGCTTGCTCAATACTGTGTGTATATAATCCTGTGGCTTGAGGGTAGTCAATACTGTCTGTGAATAATCATGTGGCCTGAGGATGGACAATACAGTGTTAATGATCCTGTGGGCTGTGAATGGTCAATACTGTTGGAATAGACCTTTGGCCTGAGGATGGTCAATGTTGTTTGTGAAAAATACTGTTGCCTCTGAATGGTCAATACTGTGTGATTAACCCTGTGGCCTAAGGATGATCACTACTGTGTGTGAATAATTATGTGGCCTGAGGATTGTCAATACTGTGTGTGCCTAATCCTGTGGGCTGAGAATGTTGAATATTGTGTGTGAATATTCCTGTGGCCTTAGGTTCGTCAATACAGTGTGTGAATAATACTGTGGCCTGAGGATGTTCAATACTGGTTGTGAATAATCCTTTGGGCAGTGAATGATCAATACGTTGTGTGAATAATCCTCGGGACTGTGAATCGTCAATACAGTGTCTGAATACCCCTTGGCCTGAGGATTGTTAATACTTTTGTGAAGAATCCTGGGCCCTGAGGATGAGCAATACTGTGGGTGAATAATTCTGTGGCCTGAGTTCGGTCACTGCTGTGTATGAGTAACTCTGCGGCCTGTGAATGTTCACTACTGTGTGGGAATAATCCTGTGTACTGCGGATAGTGAGAACTGTCTCTGAATAATCCTGTGGCCGAAGGGTGCTTAATACTGTGTGTGAATAATCATGTGGCTTGAGGGCTGTCAATACCGTGTTCAAAAATTCTGTGGCTATTGTCTGGTAAATACACAGTGTGAATAATCCTGTGGACTGAGGATGGTCAATAACGTGGGTGAATAATCCTGTGGCCTCAGTATGGGCCATACTGTCGGTGAATAATACAGTGGCCTGAAGATGGTCCATACTGTGTGTGAATAATCCTCTGGCTCGAGGACGGTTACCGCTGTGTGTTAGTAATCCTGAGGCTTGAGAATGGTCAGAATTGTGCGTGAACAATTCTGTGGCCTTTGGATGCTCAACAGCGTGTGTGAATAATAATGTGCCCTGAGGATGGTCAAAGCTGTGTGTTAATAATCCAGGGGCCTGAGGATGGTCAATACTGTGTGAAAAAAGCCTGTGGCCTTAGATTGGTCAATACCGTGTGTGTCTAATCCTGTGGGCTGAGAATGGTGAATTTGTGTGAATATTCCTGTGGCCTGTGGTTGGTCAATACAGTGTGTGAATATTACTGTGGTCAGAGGATGGCCAACACCGGCTGTGAAAAATCCTTTGGGCAGGGAAAGATCAATACCATGTGTGAATAATCCTCGGGACAGTGAATCGTCAATACAGTGAGTGAATACCCCTTGGCCTGAAGATTGTTAATACTTTTGTGAAGAATCCTGGGCCCTAAGGATGGGCAATACTGTGGGTGAATAATTCTGTGGCCTGAGTTCTGTCACTGCTGTGTGTGCCTAATCCTGTGGGCTGAGAATGGTGAATATTGTGTGTGATTATTCCTGTAGCCAAAGGATGGTCAATACCACGTGTAAACTATTTTCTGGCCTGTGAATCTTCAATACTGAATGTGAATACCCCTTGGCCTGACGATGGTTAATACTGTTGTGAAGAATCTTGTGGCCTGAGGATGGGCAATACTGTGGGTGAATAATCCGGTTACCTGAGGATGGTTCATACTGAGTGTGAAAACATCTGTGGCCTGAGGACGGTCACTGCTGTGTTTGAGTAATTCTGTGGACAGTGAATTGTCGATACTGTGTGGGAATAATCCTGTGGCATGAGGGTGGTCAATACATTGTGTGAAAAACCATGTGGCCTGAGGATTGTCAATACTGTGTTCAATCATCCTGTGGCTGTAGGCTGGTCAATACTATGAAATTTGTCTGAAAATTCTGTTGCATGAGGATAATCAATTCAGTGTGTGAATAATCCTGTTCCCTGAGGATGTTAAATAATTTGTGTGACTAATCTGGTGGACTGAGGATGGTCATTACGGTTGTGGTAATATTCCTGGGGCTTGAGAATGGTCAATACTGTGCGTGAATAATCGTGTGGCCTGAGGATATTCAATATTGTGCGTGTGAATGATCCTGTGGCTTGAGAAAGGTCAATACAGCGTGTGAATTACCCTTGGTCTAAGGATGGTCAATACTGTGTATGATTAACATTGTTGTCTGTGGATGGTCAATACTGTGTGCAATTAGTCCTGTGACCTATGGACGTTCAATACAGTATGTGAATAATCTGTGGTCTGTGCATAGTCAATACAGTTTGTTAATAATACTGCGGCCTGTGGATAGTCAATCAAGTGTATGAGAAATCCTGTTCACTGCGAATTCCCAATACTGTGCGTGGATAATCCTGTGTACTGAGGATGGTCAATACTGTGTCTGAATAAACTTGCGGCCTGAGTTTGGTCAATACAGTATGTGAATAATCGTGCTGCCTGATAATGGTCAATAGAGTGTGTGAATAATCCTGTCGTCGGAGGATATTCAATACTGTGTGTGAATAATCCTGTGGCTTGAGGAAGGTCAATACAGTGTGTGAATAATCTTTTGGAAAGTGAATGGTCAGTTCCATGTGTGAATAATTCTCTGGCCTGTGAATCGTCAATGTTGTGTGTGAATATACTTGGTCTGAGAATTGTCAATACTGTGTGGGAATAATCCTGTGTCCTGAGTATGGTCAACACTGTGTGTGAATACTCCTGTTGCGTGAGGATGGTCAATACAGTGTGTGAATAATCCTGGTGCCTGAGGATGGTCAATACAGCATGTGAATTTATCCTGGTGCCTGAGGATGTTCAATAATGTTGTGACTAATCTGATGACGTGAGTGTGGTCAATACTGTGTGTGAATATTCCTGTGGTTTGAGGATATTCAAAACTGTGTGTGAATAATCCTCTGGACTGTGCATGCTCAATGCTGTGTGTCCATAATACTGTGCCCTGACGGTAGTCAATACTGTGTGTGAATAATCATGTGGCTTGAGGATGGACAATACTGTGTGTGAATGCCTCTTTGGCCTGATGATGTTCAATACTGTGTGTGAAAAATACTGTTGCTAGTGAAGGGCCAATGCTGTGTGATTAATTCTGTGGCCTGAGGTGGTCAATAATATGTGTGAATAAGCATATGGCCTGAGGATGGTCAATACACTGTGTGAATATTCCTGTGGCCTGAGGATGTTCAATAATGTTGTGACTAATCTGATGACGTAAGGATGGTCAATAATGTGTGTGAATATTCCTGTGGCTTGAGGATATTCAATACTGTGTGTGAATAATTTTCTGCACTCTGCATGCTCAATACTATGTTTCCATAATACTGTAGCCTGAGGATAGTCAATACTGTGTGTGAATAATCATGTGGCTTGAGGATGGACAATACTGTGTGTTAATAATCCTGTGAACTGAGAATGGTCAATACTGTATGTGAATACCTCTTTCGCCTGATGATGCTCAATACTGTGTGTGAAAGATACTGTTGCCTGTGAATTGTCAATGCTGTGTGATTAATTCTGTGGCCTGAGGTGGTCAATACTGTGTGTGAATAATCCTATGGCCTGAGGATGGTCAATATTGTGTGTTCCCAATCCTGTGGGCTGAGAATGGTGAAAATTGTGTGTGGATATTCCTGTGGCCTGAGGTTAGTCAAAACAGTGTGTGAACATTCCTGTGGCCTGAGGAATGTCAATAACATGTGTGAGTAATCCTGTGGCCTGAGGTCTGTCATTGCTGTGTGTAAGTAATTCTGTGGACTGTGAATGATCAATATTGTGAGGGAATAATCCTTTGGACAGTGAATGGGCAATACCATGGGTGAATAATCATCTGGCATTTGAATCGTCAATACTGTGTGTGAATAACACTTGGCCTGAGAATGGTCAATTCTCTGTGTGAATAACCCTGTGGCCTGAGGATAGTCAATACTTTGTTGAATAATCCCGTGATCTGTAAACGGTC
Organism: Chiloscyllium plagiosum; assembly: GCF_037043375.1. Lineage (NCBI taxonomy): Eukaryota > Metazoa > Chordata > Chondrichthyes > Orectolobiformes > Hemiscylliidae > Chiloscyllium > Chiloscyllium plagiosum. The sequence continues at coordinate 85,842,632 of NW_028270183.1, forward strand.
ACGGCAGTGGGTTCAAACATCCTGTGGCCGTAGGCTGTTCAATATAGTGTGTGAAAAATCCTGCTGCCTGAGCCTGTACAATACTTTGTGTGAATAATCCTGTGACCTGAGAATGTTTAATGATGTGTATGAATATTCCTGTGGCCTGAGGTTAGTCAATACTGTATCTGAATCATCCAGTGGCTTGAGTATGGTCAATACAGTGTGTGAATAATCCTTTGGACAGTGAATGGTCAGTTCCATGTGTAAATAATTCTCTGGCCTGTGAATCCTCAATACTGTATGAGAGTAATCCTGTGGCCTGAGTACAGTCAATACTGTGTGTGAATAGTCTTATTGCCTGAGGATGTCCAATAATGTGTGTGACTAATCTGGTGGCCTGAGGATGGTCAATACTGGGTGGTAATATTCCTGTGGCATGAGAATGGTCAATACTGTGTGAGAATAATTCTGTGGCCTGAGGGTAGTCAATGCTGTGTGTTAATAATTATTTGTACAGCAACTGGGCAATATCATGTGTGAATAATCCTCTGGCCTTTCAATCGTCAATACTGTGCGTGAACAAGCCTTGGCCTGATGATGGTCAATACTGTCTGTGAACAATCCTCTGGACGGACGATAGTCAAAACTGTGCGTGATTAATACTGTTGCCTGAGGTTGATTCAATACTGTGTGTAAATAATCCGGTGGCCTGTGAAACGTCAATACTGTGTGTGAATAACACTTGGCCTGAGAATGGTCAATGCTCTGCGTAAATAATCCAGTGGGCTGAGGATGGCCAATAATATGTGTGAATAAGCCTGTGACCTGTAAACGGTCAAGGCAGTCTGTTCTAAAATCCCGTGGTCGAGTGTGCGAATAATCCTGCGGCCTGAGGATGGAGAATACTTGTATGAATAATGCTGTGGACTGTGCATTGTCAATATTGTTTGCGAATAATCCCGGGAACTATGAATGCTTAATACTGTTTGTGAATACTCCTGTGGCATAAGGACGGTCAATACTGTGTGCGAATACTGTGTGCAAACCTGAGGTTTGTCAATACTGTTTGTGAAGTCTTCTGCGGCCTGAGGATGCTCAATACTGTGTGTGAATAATCCTGTGGCCTGAGAGTGGTCAATACTGTGGGTGTATAATCCTTTGACCTGAGAATGTTTAATGTTGTGTGTGAATATTCCTGTGGCCTGAGGTTAGTCAATTCTGTATGTGAATAATACAGTGCCTTGCATATGGTAAATATAGTATGTGAATAATCCTTTGTACAGTGAATGGGCAGTTCCATGCGTAAATAATTCGCTGGCCTGTGAATCGTCAATACAGTGTGTGAGTAATCCTGTGGCCTGAACACGGTCAATACTGTGTGTGAATAATCCTATTGCCTGAGGATGTCCAATAATGTGTGTGACTATCTGGTAGCTTGAGGGTGGTAATATTCCTGTCGCATGAGAATGATCAATACTGTGTGTGAATAATCCTGTGGCCTGAGGGTAGTCAATACTGTGTGTTAATAATTATTTGTACAGTAACTGGCCAATACCATCTGTGAATGATCCTCTGGCCTTTGAATCGTCAATACTGTGCGCGAATAACCCTTGGCCTGTGGATGGTCAATTCTGTCTGTGAACAATCCAGTGGTCGGAAAATATTTAAAACTGTGCGTGATTAATACTATTGACTGATGTTGATTCAATACAGTGTGAATAATCTGGTGGCCTGTGAATGGTCAATGCTGTGTGTGAATAGTGTTGTAGACTGTGAATGGTCAGTACTCTGTGTGAATATTCCTGTGGTCGTGGGATAGTCAATGCTGTGTGCGAATATTATTGTGGCCTGAGGTTGGTCAATACTGTGTGTGAATAGTTCTGTGACCTGAGGATGCTCAATACTGTGTGTGAATAATCCTGTGGACTGCGGGTGATCAATACTTTGCGTGAAAAATCATGTGGCCTGAGGATTGTCAATACTGTTTTCAAGCATCCTGTGGCTGTAGGCTGGTCAATAATTAGTGTGAATCATCCTGTGGACTGAGGACTGCCACTGTCTTGTGTGAGTAATTCTGTGGCCTGTGAATGATAAATACTGTGTGGGAAAAATCCTTTGGACAGTGAATGGGCAATACCATGGGTGAATGATCCTCTGGCCTCTGAATCGTCAATGCTGTGTGTGAAGAACTCTTGTCCTGAGAATGGTCAATACTATGTGTGAATAATCCTGTGAGCTTAGGTGGTCGAAACATTGTGTGAATAACCCCGTGACCTGTAAACGGTCACGACAGTGGGTTCAAAAATCCTGTGGCCGTAGGCTGGTCAATACAGTGAGTGAAAACTCCTGCTGCCTGAGGAAGTACAATACTATGTGTGAATAATACTGGCGCCTGAGGATGGAGAATACTTGTGTGAATAATGCTGTGGACTGTGGATTGTCAATACTGTTTGTGAATACCCCCAGGGATTATGAATGCTCAGTACTGTTTGTGAATACTCCTGTGGAATAAGGATGGTTAACACTGTGTGCGAATATTATTGTGGCCTGAGATTCGTCAATACTGTGTGTGAATGATCCTGTAGCCTGAGGATGGTCAATACCGTGTGTGAATAATGCTGTAGCCTGATGATGGTCAATAACGTTTGTAAATAATCCTGCGGTTTTAGGATATTCAATATCGTGTGTGAATAATCCTGTTGTATGAGGATGGTCAATATAGTATGTGAAAAATCCTGTGGACTGATGATGGTCAATATTATGTGTGAAAATAATCCTGTGGCCTGAGGATGGTCAATACCGTGTGTGAGTAATCCTGCTGCCGGAGGATGGTCAATACTGTGTGTGAATAATCCTTTGTCTTGAGCATCGTCAAAACAGTGTGAATAATTAATCCTTTGGACAGTGAACGGGCAATTCCATCTGTGAATAATCCTCTGGCCTGTGCATCGTCAATACTCTGAATAACACCTGGCCTGAGAATGGTCAATACTGTGTGTGAATACTCCTGTGGCCTGAGTATGGTCAAAATTGAGTGTGAAAAATTCTGTTTCCACGAGGATGGTCAATACATTGTGTGAATAATCCTGTTGTCTGAGAATGTTCAATACAGTGTGTGACTAATTTGGTGGCCTGGGAATGGTCAATACTGTGTGGTAATACTCCGATGGCTTGAGAATGGTTAATACTGCTTTTCAATAATCCTGTGGCCTGAGGGTATTCAATACTGTGTGTGAATAATCCTGTGGCTTGAGGAAGGTCAATACTGGGTGTGAATAAACCTGTGCAATGTGACTGCTCAGTACTGTGTGTGAAGAATCCTGCGGCCTGAGGATGGTCAATACTCTGTGTGAATATTCCTGTGACCTGAGAATGTTTCATGTTGTGTGTGAATATTCCTGTGCCCTGAGGTTAGTCAATATTGTGTGTGAATAATTCAGTGGCTTGAGTATGGTCAATACAGTGTGTGAATAATCCTTTGGACTGTGAATGGTCAGTTCCATGTGTGAATAATCCTCTGTCCTGTGAATCGTCAATACTGTGCGTGTATAATCCTGTGGCCTCAGTATGTTCAATACTGTGTGTGAGTAATCCTCTTGTGTGAGAATGGTCAATATTGTGTGTGAATAATTCTGTTGCGTGCGGATAGTCAATACAGTGTGTGAATAGTCCTATTGCCTGAGGATGTCCAATAATGTGTGTGATTAATGTGGTGGCCTGAGGATGGTCAATGCTGGGTGGTAATATTCCTGTGGCTTGAGAATGGTCAATACTGTGTGTGAATAATCCTGTGGCTTGAGGATAGTCAATACTGTGTGTTAATAATTACTTGTACAATAACTGGTCAATACCAAGTGTGAATAATGCTCTGGCCTGTTAATGGTCAATACTGTGCGTGAATAACCCTTGGTCTTAGGATGGTCAATACTGTCTGTGAACAATCCTGTAGCCGGACAATAGTCAAAACTGTGCGTGATTAATACTGTTGCCTCAGGTTGATTCAATACTGTGTGTGAATAATCCGGTATCCTCTGAATGGTTAATGCTGTGTGTGAATAACACTGTGGACCGTGAATCGTCAATACTGTGTGTGAATAATCCTTTACACTTTGAATGGTCAATACTGTGTGTGAATAATTCTCTGGTCTGCACTTGGTCAATACTGTGTGGGAGTAACCCATAGCCTGAGGATAGTCAACACTGTGTGTGAAAAATTCTGTGGCCTGAGGATTGTAAATACTGTGTGTAAATAATCCTCTGACCTGAGGGTAGTTCGTGTGTGAATAAGGCTCTCCCCTGTGAATGGTCAGTACACTGTAGGAGTAATCCTGTCGCCTGTGGAGATTGAGTACTGTCTGTGAATAAGCCTGTGGCCTGAGGACGGTCACTGCTCTGTGTGAGTATTTCTGTGGCCTGTGAATGGTCGATACTGTGTCGGAATAATCCTTTGGACAGTGAATAGTAAATGCCACATGTGAATAATCCTCTGGCCCGTGAATCGTCAATACTGTGTGTTAATAACACTTGGCCTGAGAATGTTCAATACTATGTGTGAATAATCCTGTTGGCTGAGGATGGTCAATAATTTGTGTGAGTAATCCTGTGACCTGTAAACGGTCAAGGCAGTGTGTTCAAACATCACGTGACTGTAGGCTGGTCAAAACAGTGTGTGAGGAGAAAGTGAGGTCTGCAGATGCTGGAGATCAGAGCTGAAAATGTGTTGCTGGAAAAGCGCAGCAGGTCAGGCATCATCCAGGGAACAGGAGAATCGATGTTTCGGGCATAAGCCCTTCTTCAGGAATGAAGAAGGGCTTATGCCCGAAACGTCGATTCTCCTGTTCCGTGGATGCTGCCTGACCTGCTGCGCTTTTCCAGCAACACATTTTCAATACAGTGTGTGAATAATGCTGAGGCCTGAGATTGTACAAAATGTGTGTGAATAATCCTGCAGCCTGAGGATGGAGAATATTGTGCAAATAATGCTGTGGACTTTGAATTGTCAATACTGTTTGTGAATACTCCTGTGGCATAAGGACAGTCAATAATGTGCACATACATTATTGTGACTTGAGTATGGTCAATACTATGCGATAATAATTCTGTGGATGCTCAATACTGTGTGTGAATAATCCTGTGGCTGTGGGCTGGTCAGTACTGAGTGTGAATAATCCTGTGGATTGGGGATGGTCAATTACGTACGAGAATAATCCTGTGGTTTGAGGACGGTCACTTCTGTGTGTGAGTATTTCTCTGGCCTGTGAATGATCAATATTATGTGGGGATATTCCTTTGGACAGTGAGTGGTTCATACCATGGGTGAATAATCTTCTGGCCTCTGAATCATAAATACTGTGTGTAAATAACATTTGGGCTGAGAATGGTCAATACTATTTGTGAATGATCCTGTGGTCTGAGGATGGTCAATACTTTGTGTGAATAATCCCGTGACCTGTAAACGGTCGCGGCAGTGGGTTCAAAACTCCTGTGGTTGTAGGCTGGTCAATACAGTGAGTGAAAAATCCTGCTGCCTGAGGATATACAATACTGTGTGTGAATAATCCTGGGGTTTGAGAATGAAGAACACTAGTGAGAATAATGACTGTGGATTGTCAATACCGTTTGTGAATACACCCAGGGACCATGAATGCTCAATACTGTTTGTGAATACTCCTGTGGAATAATACTGTGTGCGAATATTATTGTGTCCTGAGGTTGGTCAATATTGTGTGGGAATAATCCTGTGGCCTGAGGATTTTAAATACTGCGTGTGAATAATACTCTGGCCTGATGATGGTCAATGTAGTGTGTAAATAATCCTGGGGCCTTAGGATGTTCAATATTGCGTGTTAATAATCCTGATGCGTAAGGGTGGTCAATAATGTGTGTGAATAATCCTGTGGACTGATGATGGTCAATATCATGTGTGAAAACATCCTGTGGCCTGAGAATGGTCAATACGGATTGTGAGTAATCTTGCTGCCAAAGGATGGTCAATACTGTGTGTGAATAATCCTTTGGCTTGAGTATGGTCAAAACAGTGTGAGTGAATAATCACTTGGACAGTGAATGGATGTTCCATGCGTGAATACTCCTCTGGCCTGTGAATCGTCAAAATTGTGTGTGAATAACAATTGGGCTGAGAATGGTCAATACTGTGTGTGAATAATCCTGTGGCCTGAGTATGGTCAATATGGAGTGTGAAAAATGCTATTGCGTGACGATGATCAATACAGTGTGTGACTAATATGGTGGCCTGGGAATGGTCAATACTGTGTGTTCATACTCCTATGGCTTGCGAATTGTCAAACACTGTTTGTGAATAATCCTGTGGCCTGAGGATATTCAATACTGTATGTGAATAATCCTGTGACCTGAGAATGTTTAATGCTGTGTGTGGACATTCCTGTGGTCTGAGGCTAGTCAATTCTGTGTGTGAATAATCCTGTGGCTTGAGTATGGTCAATAAAGTGTGTGAATTATCATTTGGACAGTGAATGGGCAGTTCCATGTGTGAATAATCTTCTGGCCTGTGAATCGCCAATACTGTTTGTGAATAATCCTGTGGCCTGAGTATGGTCAATACTGTGTGTGAATAATCCTGTTGCGCGAGGATGGTCAATATTGTGTGGGAATAATTCTGTTGCATGGGGATGTTCAATGCAGTGTGTGAATAAACCTATTGTCTGAGAATGTCCAATAATGTGTGTGACTAATCTGGTGGCGTGATAATGGTCAATAATGGGTGATAATATTCCTGTGGCATGAGCATGGTCAATACTGTGTGTGAATAAGCCGGTGGCCTGAGGGTACTCAATACTGTGTGTTAAAAATTATTTGTACAGTAACTAGGCAATACCATGTGTGAATAATGCTCTGACCTGTGAATCGTCAATACCGTGCGTGAATAAGCCTTAGAATGAGAATGACCAATTCTGTCTGTGAACAATCCTGTAGCCGGACGATAGTCAAAACTGTGCGTGATTAGTACATGTTGCATGAGGTTGATTCAATACTTTGTGTGAATAATCCGGTGGCCTGTGAATGGTCAATGCTGTGTGTGAATAATGCTGCGGACTGTGAATTGTTAATACTGTGTGTGAATCATCCTGTGGCCTTAGAATGTTCAATAATGTGTGTGAATAATTCTGTGGACTGAGGATGGTCAACACTGTGTGTGAATACTCATTTACACTGTGAATGGTCAATACAGTCTGTGAATAATCCTGTGGCCGGAGGATGTAGAATACTGTTTATGAATAATCCAACCGCTTGAGGATGGTCAATACTGTGTGTGAATGATCCTGTAGCCTGTGAATCTTCAACACTGTGTGAGTAACCCTTGGCCTAAGGATGTTCAATACTGTGTGTGAATAATAATGTTGCCTGTGGATGGTCAATGCTGTGCGTGAATAATCCTTCGCACTGTGCATGCTCAATTCTGTGTAATCTTCTGCTCAGCGGATGGTCAATACCGTTTGGGAATAACCCTTTAGCCTGAGGATAGTCAATGGTGTGTGAGAAAGATCCTGTGGCCTGAGGATTGTGAATCATCTGCGTGAATAATCCTGTGGCCTGTGAATGGACAATACTTTGTGTGAGTAATCCTGTGGCCTGAGGGTAGTCAATACTGTGTGTGAATAAGAATGTAGCCTGTGAATGGTCAGTACTGTGTAGGAGTAATCCTGTCGCATGCGGAGAGTGAGTGCTGTCTGTGAATAATCCTGTAGCCTGAGGACGGTCACTGCTCTGTTTGAGTACTTCTGTGGCCGGTGAATGGTGGATACGGTGTGGGAATAATCCTTTGGACAGTGAATGATCAATGCCACATGTGAATATTCCTCTGGCCTGTGAATCGGCATTACTGTGCGTGAATAACTCTTGGCCTGAGAATGGTCAGTACTATGTGTAAATAATCTTGTGGTCTGAGGATGATCAATAATTTGTGTGAACAATTCCGTGACCTGTAAACGGTTAAGGCAGAGTGTTCAATAATCCTGAGACTGTAGGCTGGTCAATACAGTGCGTGAATAACGCTGAGGCCTGAGGATGTACAATGCTGTGTGTGAATAATCCTGCAGCCTGAGGATGAAGAATAGTGTGCGAATAGTGCTGTGGACTGTGGATTGTCAATAATGTTTGTGAGTAATCCCGGGGACTATATATATGCTTAATACTGTTTGTGAATACTCCTGTAGCATAAGGACGGTCAATACTGTGTTCAAACATTACTGCGGCCTGAGGTTGGTGAATAATCCTGTGGCCCGAGGATGTTCAACATTGTGAATGCATAATCCTGTGGATTGAGGATGGTCGATACAGTGTGTGAATAATTCTGTGGCCTGAGGATGGTCAATACCGTGCGAAAATAATCCTGCGGCCTGAGGATGGTCAATAATGTGTGTAAGTAAAACTTGGCCTAAAGATGGTCAATACTGTGTGTGAATAATAAAGTTACCTGTGGATGGTCAATGCTGTGTGTTAATAATCCTGTAGCCTGTGAATGATCGATACTGTGTGTTAATAAATTGTGGCCCGTGCATGGTCAATACTATTTGTTAATAATACTGTATTCTGAGGATGGTCAATACAGTGTGCTAATAATCTGTGGCCTGTGCATGGTCAATACTATTTGTTAATAATACTGTGATCTGTGGATGGTCAATACAGTATGTGAATAATTCTGTGGCCTGAGGATGGTCAATACTGTGCGTGCATAATCCTGCGCCTTGAGGATGGTCAATACTCTGTTTAAATAATCCTGTGACCAGTGAATGGTCAGGACAGTGTGTTCATTAATCCTGTGGACGTACGCTGGTCAACAGTGTGTGTGAATAATCATGTGGCCTGAGAATGCTTAATATTGTATGTGAATATTCCTGTGACCTGAGGTTAGTCATTACTGTGTGTGAATAATCCTGTGGCTTGAATATGGTCAATATTGAGTGTGAATAATCCTGTTCTCTGAGGATGTTCAATAATGTGTGCGGCTAATCTGGTGGCCTGAGGATTGTCAATATTGCGTGCTAATATTTCGGGTGCTAGGGAATGGTCAATACTGTGTGTGAATAATCCTCTGGCCTGTGAATCGTCAATACTGTGTGCGCATAATCCTGTGGCCTGAGTATGGTTAATACGGTGTGTGAATAACACTTGGCCTGTGCATGGTCAATACTGTTTGTTAGTAATACTGTGGCCTGCGGATGGTCAATACAGCGTGTGTATAATCCTGTTAACTGCGAATTCTCAATACTGTGTGTGAATAAACCTGCGACCTGAGGATGGTCAGTACTCTTCGTGCATAATCCTGTGGACTGAGAATGTTCAATAATGTGTGTGAATGAAACTGCGGCTTGGGGATGGTCAGTACTCTGTGTAAATAATACTGTGACCTGTGAATGGTCAGCACAGTGTGGTCATTAATGTTGTGGCCGTAGGCTGGTCAGTACAGTCTGTGAATAATCATGCGGCCTGAGACTGTTTAATGTTGTATGTGAATATTCCTGCGGCCTGAGGTTAGTCAATACTGTGTGCGAATAATCGTGTGACGAGTGTATGGTCAATACAGTGAGTGAAAAATCCTTTGGACAGTGAATGGTCAGTTCCATGTGTAAATAATTCTCTTGCCTGTGATTCGGCAATACTGCGTGTGAGTAATCCTGTGGCCTGAGTATGGTCAATACTATGTTTGAATAATCGTGTGGCATGAGCATGGTCAATACTATGTGTGAATAATCCTGTTGATTGAGCATCGTCAATATCGAGTGTGAATAATCCTGTGGCCTGATGATGGTCAATAACGTGTGTGATTAACACTTGGTTTAAGGATGGTCAATACTGTGTGTGAATAATAATGTTACCTGTGAATGGTCAATGCTGTGTGATAATAATCCTGTAGCATGTGGATGATCAATAGTGTGTGTTAATAATACTGTTGTCTGTGGATGGTCAATACAGTGTATGAATAATACTGTGCACTGTGAATGCTCAATACTATGTGAGAATAATACTGTGGCCTGCGAATGGTCAATACTGTGTGTTTATAATAATGCGTCCTGAGGTTGTTCAACAGTGTGTTTGAAAAATCCTGAGACCTGTGAATGGTCAGGATAGTGTGTTCATTAATCTTGTGGTCGTACGCTGGTCAACAGGGTGCGTGAATAATCATAGAACATAGAACATAGAACAATACAGCACAGAACAGGCCCTTCGGCCCACGATGTTGTGCCGAACATTTGTGCTAGCTTAAGTACCCATCCATGTACCTATCCAATTGCTGCTTAAAGGTCACCAAAGATTCTGACTCTACCACTCCCACAGGCAGCGCATTCTATGCCCCCACCACTCTCTGGGTAAAGAACCCACCCCTGACATCTCCCCTACACCTTCCACCCTTCACCTTAAATTTATGTCCCCTTGTAACACCCTGTTGTACCCGGGGAAAAAGTTTCTGACTGTCTACTCTATCTATTCCTCTGATCATCTTATAAACCTCTATCAAGTCACCCCTCATCCTTCGCCGTTCCAACGAGAAAAGGCCTAGCACTCTCAAACTAAATCATGTGTCCAGAGAATGTTAAATATTGTATGTGAATATTCCTATAGCCTGACGTTAGTCAATACTGTGTGTGAATAATCCTGTAGTTTGAGTATAGTCCAACCAGTGTGTGAATAATCCTTTGAACAGTGAATGGCCATTTCCATGTGTGAATAATCTTCTGGCCTGTGAATCGTCAATGCTGAGTGTGAATAATCCTGTGGCCTGAGTGTGATCAATATTGAGTGTAAATAATCCTGTTGCGTGTGGACGGTCACTAATTTGTTTGAAAAATTCTGTTGCATGACTATGGTCAAACCAGTGTGTAAATAATCCTTTGGACAGTAAATGGGCAGTTCTATGTGTGAATAATCCCCTGGCCTGTGAATCATCAATTCTGTGTGTGAATAATCCTTTGTCCTTAGTATGGTCAATATTAAGTGTGAATAATCCTGTTGTGTGCGGATGGTCATTAGTTTGTTTGAAAAATTATGTTGCGTGAGGATGGTCAATATAGTGTGTGAATACTCATGTTCCCTGAGGATGTTCAATAATGTGTGTGACTGATTTGAGAAGGTTCCCCATGGTAGGCTCATTCAGAAGGTCAGGACGTGTGGGTAAATGATAACTTAGCTGTCTGGATACAGAATGGGCTGGCCAACAGAAGACAGCGAGTGGTGAAAGAAGGAAAATATTCTGCCTGGAAGTCAGTAATGAGTGGTGTTTCACAGGGCTCTGTCCTTGGGCCTCTATTGTTCATAATTTTTATTAATGACTTGGATGAGGGGATTGAAGGATTGGTCGTTATCAAGTTTGCAGACGACACAAAGGTTGGAGGTGTCGTTGATAGTATAGAGGGCTGTTGTCGGCTGCAGCGTGACATTGGCAAGATGCAGCGATGGGCTGAGAGGTGGAAAATAGAGTTCAACCTGGATAAATGCGAGGTGATGCATTTTAGAAGGTCGAATTTGAAAGCTGAGTACAGGATTAAGGATAGGATTCTTGGCAGTGTGGAGGAACAGCGGGATCTTGGTGTGCAGGTACATAGATCCCTTAAAATGGCCACCCAAGTGGACAGGGTGGTTAAGTAAGCATATGGTGTTTTGGCATTCATTAACAGGGGGATTGAGTTAAAGAGTCGTGTGATCTTGTTGCAGCTCTAGAAAACTTTGGTTAGACCGCACTTGGAAAACTGCGTCCAGTTCTGGTCGCCCTATTATAGGAAAGATGTGGATGCTTTGGAGAGGGTTCAGAGGAGGTTTACCAGGATGCTGCCTGGACTGGAGGGCCTATCATATGAAGAGAGATTGACTGAGCTCGGACTTTTTTCATTGGAGAAAAGGAGGAGAAGAGGGGACCTAATTGAGGAATACAAGATAATGAGAGGTGTCGATAGCCAGAGACTATTTCTCAGGGCAGAAATGGCTAACACGAGAGGTCATAGTTTTAAGCTGGGTGGAGGAAAGTATCGAGGGGATGTCAGAGGGGGGCCCATTACCCAGAGAGTTGTGAGAGCATGGAATGAGTTGCCAGCAGCAGTTGTGGAAGCAAGGTCATGGGGACAGGGTTGTCAAGAAAGCATATGGTGTTTTGGCTTTCATTAACATGGGGATTGAGTTTGGTTAGACCGCACTTGGAAAACTGCGTCCAGTTCTGGTCGCCCTATTATAGGAAAGATGTGGATGCTTCGGAGAGGGTTCCTGGATGCTGCCTGGACTGGAGGGCAGAAATGGCTAACACGAGGGGTCATAGTTTTAAACTGGTTGGAGGAAAGTATCGAGGGGATGTCAGAGGCGGGTTCTTTACCCAGAGAGTTGTGAGAGCATGGAATGAGTTGCCAGCAGCAGCTGTGGAAGCAAGGTCATTGGGGACATTTAACAGACTGCTCGACATGCATATGGTCACAGAAATTTGAGGGTGCATACTTGAGGATCAGTGGTCGGCACAACATCGTGGGCTGAAAGGGCTGTTCTGTGCTGTACTGTTCTATGTTTTCTGTTCTTTGTAACCTGGTGGCCCGAGGATGGTCAATACTGTGTGGCAATATCCCTGGTGCTAGCGAATAGTCAATGCTGTGTGTGAATAATACTGTGGCTTGAGTATGGTCAATACTGTGTGCGAATAGCTCTTGGCCTAAGGATGGTCAATACTTGTTGCCTGTGGATGGGAATGCTCTGTATAATTAATCCTGTGGCCTGTGGATGGTCAACAGAGTGTGTGAAAAATCTGTGTCCTGTGCATGGTCAATAGTGTTTGTTAATAATACTGCAGCCTAAGGATGGTCAATACACTGTGTGAGTAATCCTGTGGCCTGAGGATGGTCAATACTGTGTGCATAAACCTGCGCCTGAGGATGATCAATACTGTGTTTGAATAATCCTGTGACTTGAGTATTGTCAATACTGTGTGTGATTAATACCTTGGACAGTGAATGGTCAGTTCCATGTGTGAAGAATTCTCTTGCCTGTGAATCTTCAATACTGTGTGTGAATAACACTTGGCCTGAGAATGTTCAATACTGTGTGTGAATAATCCTCTGGCCTGAGTATGGTCAATACAGTGTGCGAATAATCCTGATGCGTGAGATTGGTCAATACATTGTGTGAATATCGTGATGCCTGAGAATGGTCAATATTGTGTGCGTTTAATCCTGTGGCTTGAGTATTCTCAATATTGAGTGTGAATAATCCTGTTACGTGAGGATGGTCAATACAGTGTGTGAATAATCCTGTTGCCTGAGGATATTCAATAATGTTTGTGAGTAATCCTGTTGCTTGAGGGTGGTCAATACTGTGCGTGAAGAATCCATTGGACAGTGAGTGTTCAATACCATGCAAATAATGCTCCGGCCTGTGAATCGTCAATGCTATGTGTGAATAACACTTGGCCGGAGAATGTTCAATACTGTGTGTGAATAGTCCTGTGTCTTGAGTATGGTCAATACTTTGTGGGAATAATCCTGTTGCGTGTGCATAATCCTGTGGCCTGAGTATTCTCAATATTGAGTGTGAATAATCCTGCTGCGTGAGGATGTTCAATATGATGTGTGAATAATTCTGTTGCGTGAGGATGGTCAATACTGTGTGGTAATATTCCTGGTGCTAGGGAACGGTCATTACTGTGTGTGAATAATCCTCTGGCCTGTGAATCGTCAATACTGTGTGCATAATCCTATGGCCTGAGTATGGTTAATACTGTGTGTGAATAACCCTTGGCCTAATGATGGTCAATACTTTGTGTCAAGAACATTGTTGCCTTTGGATATGCAATGCTGTGTGTAATTAATCCTGTGGCCTGTGGATGGTCATGACAGTGTGTGAATAACCTTTGGCCTGTGCATGGCCAATATTGTTTGTTAATAATGCTGTGGCCTGTGCATGGTCAATAATGTGTGTGAATACTCATGTGGCTTGAGTATGGTCAATCTAGGGAGTGAACAATCCTTTGGACAGTGAATGGTAAGTTCCATGTGTAAATAATTCTCTTGCTTGTGATTCGTCATTACTGTGTGTGAATAACACTTGGCCTGCGTAAGGTCAATACTGTGTGTGAATAATCCTGTTGCCTGAGTATGGTCAATACCGTGTGTGAATACTCCTATGGCCTGATGATGGTCAATACCGTGTGTAAATAATACTGTGGCCTGAGGATAGTCAATAATGTGTGTAAATAACACTTGGCCTAAGGATGGTCAATACTATGTGTGAATAAAAATGTTACCTGTGGATAGTCAATGCTGTATGTTAATAATCCTGTAGCATGTGAATGATCAATACTGTGTCAATATAATAATGCAGTGGTCTGTGGATGGTCAATACAGTGTATGAATAATCCTGTGCACTGTGAATACTCAATACTGTGTGTGAATAATCCAGCGGCCTGAGGATGTTCAATGCCCTGTTTGAAAAATCCTGAGAACTGTGAATGGTCGGGACAGTGTGTTCATTAATCCTGCGGATGTACGCTGGTCAACAGTGTGTGTGAATAATCATGTGGCCTCAGAATGTTTAGTATTGTATGTGAATATTCCTGTGGCCTGAGGTTAGTCAATACTGTGTGTGAATAATCCGGTGGTTTGAGTATGGTCAAACCAATGTGTGAATAATGCTTTGGACAGTGAATGGGCAGTTCCATGTATGAATAATCCTCTGGCCTGTAAATCGTCAATGGTGTGTGTGAATAATCCTTTGGCCTGAGTATGGTAAATATTGAGTGTGAATAATCCTGTTGCGTGCGGACGTTCACTAGTTTGTTTGAAAAATTCTGTTGCGTGAGTATGGTCAAACCATTGCGTGAATAATCCTTTGGACAGTGAATGGGCAGTTACATGTGTGAATAATCCTCTGGCCTGTAAATCATGTGCCTGTGCCTGTGTGTGAATAATCCTGCGTCCTGAGGATGGTCAATACTCTGTGTGAATAATCCTGTGGCCTGAGGATGGTCAATACTGTGTGAATAATCCTGCGTCCTGAGGATGGTCAATACTCTGTGTGAATAATCCTGTGGCCTGAGGATGGTCAATACTGTGTGAATAAACCTGCGCCTGTGGATGGTCAATACAATGTGTGAATAATCCTATGGCTTGAGTATTGTCAATAAAGTGTGTGAATAATACCTTGGACAGTGAATAGCCTGTTCCATGTGTGAAGAATTCTCTTGCATGTGAATCGTCAATACTGTGTGTGAATAACACTTGGCCTGAGTATGGTCAATACTGTATGCGAATAGTCCTCTGGCTTGAGTATGGTCAATACCATATGCGAATAATCCTGAGAATGGTCAATACAGTGTGTGAATAATCGTGCTGCCTGTGAATGGTCAATACTCTGTGTGAATAATCCTCTGGCCTGTGTATTCTCAATATTAATTGTGAATAATCCTGTTGCGTGAGAATGGTTAATAGAGTGTGTGAATAATCCTGTTGTATGAGGATGGTCAATATTGTCTGTGAATAATTCCATTACGTGAGGTTGGTGAATACAGTGTACGAATAATCCTGGTGCCTGAGGATATTCAATAATGTTTCTGAATAATCCTGTTGCATGAAGGTGGTCAATAATGTGTGTGAAGAATCCTTTGGACGGTGAATGGTCAGTACCATGTGAATAATACGCTCGCGTGTGAATCGTCAATACTGTGTGTGAATAACAATTGGACTGAGAATGTTCAATAAGGTTTGAGAATAATTTGTGGCCTGAGTATGGTCGATAGATTGTGGGAACAATCCTGTTGCGTGAGAATAGTCAATGCAGTGTGTGAATAATCGTGCTGCCTGTGAATGGTCAATACTGTGTGTGAATAATCCTGTGGCCTGAGTATTCTCAATATTGTTTGTGAATAACCCTGTTGCGTGAAGATGGTCAACACAGTTTGTGAATAATCCTGTTCCCTGAGCATGTTCAATAATGTGTCTGACTAATCTGGTGGCCTGAGGATGGTCAATACTGTGTGGTAATATTCCTGGTGTTAAAGAATAGTAAATGCTGTGTGTGAATAATCCGGTGGCTTGAGGAATTTCAGTACTGTTTGTGAATAATGTGCGACCTGAGGTTGGTCAAAACTTTATGTGAATAATCCTGTGACCTGAGGATGGTCAAAACCGTGTGAGAATAATCCTGTGCCTTGAGGATAGTAATTACTGCGTTTGAATAATCCTGTGGCCTGAGGATAGTCAATACTGTGTATGAATAAACCTTGGCCTGTGAATGGTGAATGCTGTGTGTGAACATACTGTGGCTTCAGGATGGTCAATACTGTGTGAATAACCCTTGGCCTGAGTATGGTCAATACTGTGTGTGAACAATCTTGCGACCTGAGGATTATCAAATCTGTGTGTGATTAATCCTTTTGCCCGAGATTGATCAATACTGTATATGAATAATTCTGCGGTCTGAGGATGGTCAATACTGTGTGTGAATTTTCCTGTAACCTGTGACGCTGGTCAACAGTGTGTGTGACTAATCCTGTGGCCTGATGATGGTAAATACTGTGTGGTAATAATCCTGTGGCCTGAAGGTGGTCAATACTGTGTGTTAATATTCATGTGATCTTGGATAGTCACTACTGTGTGTGCATAATCCATCGTTGAGGATGCTCAATACAGTGAGTGAATATTCTTGTGGCCTGAGGATGTGGAATACTGTGTGTGAATAATCCTGCTGCCTGAGGATGGCCAATGCTGTGTGTGAATAATCCTATGGCCTGAGGATGGTCAAAACTTTGTGTGAATATTCCTGTGACCTGTAAATAGTCAAGATAATGTATTCAAAATTCCAGTGGCTGTAGGCCGGTCAATATAGCATGTGAGCAATCCTGCGGTCTGAGGATGGTCAATAACGTGTGTGAATAATCATGTGGCCGGATCATGGTCAATACTGTGTGTGAATAATTCTGTGGCCTGAGTATGTTCAATAGTGAGTGTGAACAGTCCTGTTGCGAAAGGATGGCCAACACTGTGTGTGAATAATTCTGCTTCGTGAGGATGGTCAACAGAGTGCGTGAATAATCCTGTGGCCTGATAATGGTCAATACTATGTGTGAATAATCCTATGACATGAGTATGGTCAATATTGTGTGTGAATAATTCTGTTGAGTGAGGATGGTCAATAGAGAGTGCGGATAATCCAGTTGAGTGAGTATGGCCAACACTGTATGTGAATAATTCTGTTGCTTGAGGATCGTCAATAGAGTGTGTGAATAATTCTGTTGCATGAGGATGTTCAATAATGTTTGTGACTAATCCGGTGGACTGAGGATGGTCAATCCTGTGTGGTAATAATCCTGTGGCCTGAAAGTGGTCAATACTGTGTGTTAATACTCCTGTGGTCTGAGGATACTCAATACTATGTGTGAATAATCCTGTTGCCTGAGGAAGATCACTATAGTGTGTGAATCATCCTGTGGTCTGAGGATGGTCAATACTTCGTGTGAATAGTCCTGTGGCCTGATGATGGTCAATCCTGTGGCCTGTGTGTAAGTAATTCTATGGCCTGACGATGTTCAATGCAGTGTGTGAATAAACCTGCTGCCTGAGGATGGTCAATAGTGTGTGTGAATACACCTGTGGCATTAGGATGGTCAATACTGTGTGTGAATGATTCTGTTGCCAGAGGATGGTCAATACAGTGTGTGAATAATCCAGTATCCTGAGGATGGTCAATACTGTGTCTGAATAGGCATGTGGCCTGATGTTGGTCAATACCGTTTGTAAATAATCTTGTGGCCAAATGATGTTTAATACGGTGTGAGAATTATCCTGTGGCTTGAGAATTGTCAATACTGTGTGTGAATAAATCTGTGGCCTGAGGGTGGTCAATACCGTGTGGAATAATCCTGTGCCTTGAGGATAGTAATTACTACGTGTGAATAATCCTGTGGCCTGAGGATAGTCAATACTGTGTATGAATAAACCTTGGCCTGTGAATGGTGAATGCTGTGTGTGAACATCCTGTGGCTTCAGGATGGTCAATATAGTGTGAATAACCCTTGGCCTGAGTATGGTCAATA
This sequence comes from Chiloscyllium plagiosum, assembly GCF_037043375.1. Classification (NCBI taxonomy): domain Eukaryota; kingdom Metazoa; phylum Chordata; class Chondrichthyes; order Orectolobiformes; family Hemiscylliidae; genus Chiloscyllium; species Chiloscyllium plagiosum. Next base: position 85,860,654 of record NW_028270183.1, read on the forward strand.
CTGTATGTGAACAATCTTGCGACCTGAGGATTATCAAATCTGTGTGTGATTAATCCTTTTGCCCGAGATTGATCAATACTGTATATGAATAATTCTGCGGTCTGAGGATGGTCAATACTGTGTGTGAATTTTCCTGTAACCTGTGACGCTGGTCAACAGTGTGTGTGACTAATCCTGTGGCCTGATGATGGTAAATACTGTGTGGTAATAATCCTGTGGCCTGAAGGTGGTCAATACTGTGTGTTAATATTCATGTGATCTTGGATAGTCACTACTGTGTGTGCATAATCCATCGTTGAGGATGCTCAATACAGTGAGTGAATATTCTTGTGGCCTGAGGATGTGGAATACTGTGTGTGAATAATCCTGCTGCCTGAGGATGGCCAATGCTGTGTGTGAATAATCCTATGGCCTGAGGATGGTCAAAACTTTGTGTGAATATTCCTGTGACCTGTAAATGGTCAAGATAATGTATTCAAAATTCCAGTGGCTGTAGGCCGGTCAATATAGCATGTGAGCAATCCTGCGGTCAGAGGATGGTCAATAACGTGTGTGAATAATCATGTGGCCGGATCATGGTCAATACTGTGTGTGAATAATTCTGTGGCCTGAGTATGTTCAATAGTGAGTGTGAACAGTCCTGTTGCGAAAGGATGGCCAACACTGTGTGTGAATAATTCTGCTGCGTGAGGATGGTCAACAGAGTGCGTGAATAATCCTGTGGCCTGATAATGGTCAATACTATGTGTGAATAATCCTATGACATGAGTATGGTCAATATTGTGTGTGAATAATTCTGTTGAGTGAGGATGGTCAATAGAGAGTGCGGATAATCCAGTTGAGTGAGTATGGTCAACACTGTATGTGAATAATTCTGTTGCATGAGGATGTTCAATAATGTTTGTGACTAATCCGGTTGACTGAGGATGGTCAATCCTGTGTGGTAATAATCCTGTGGCCTGAAAGTGGTCAATACTGTGTGTTAATACTCCTGTGGTCTGAGGATACTCAATACTATGTGTGAATAATCCTGTTGCCTGAGGAAGATCACTATAGTGTGTGAATCATCCTGTGGTCTGAGGATGGTCAATACTTCGTGTGAATAGTCCTGTGGCCTGATGATGGTCAATCCTGTGGCCTGTGTGTAAGTAATTCTATGGCCTGACGATGTTCAATGCAGTGTGTGAATAAACCTGCTGCCTGAGGATGGTCAATAGTGTGTGTGAATACACCTGTGGCATTAGGATGGTCAATACTGTGTGTGAATGATTCTGTTGCCAGAGGATGGTCAATACAGTGTGTGAATAATCCAGTATCCTGAGGATGGTCAATACTGTGTCTGAATAGTCATGTGGCCTGATGTTGGTCAATACCGTTTGTAAATAATCTTGTGGCCTAATGATGTTTAATACGGTGTGAGAATTATCCTGTGGCTTGAGAATTGTCAATACTGTGTGTGAATAAACCTGTGGCCTGAGGGTGGTCAATACCGTGTGGAATAATCCTGTGCCTTGAGGATAGTAATTACTACGTGTGAATAATCCTGTGGCCTGAGGATAGTCAATACTGTGTATGAATAAACCTTGGCCTGTGAATGGTGAATGCTGTGTGTGAACATCCTGTGGCTTCAGGATGGTCAATACAGTGTGAATAACCCTTGGCCTGAGAATGGTCAATACTGTATGTGAACAATCTTGCGACCTGAGGATTATCAAATCTGTGTGTGATTAATCCTTTTGCCCGAGATTGATCAATACTGTATATGAATAATTCTGCGGTCTGAGGATGGTCAATACTGTGTGTGAATTTTCCTGTAACCTGTGACGCTGGTCAACAGTGTGTGTGACTAATCCTGTGGCCTGATGATGGTAAATACTGTGTGGTAATAATCCTGTGGCCTGAAGGTGGTCAATACTGTGTGTTAATATTCATGTGATCTTGGATAGTCACTACTGTGTGTGCATAATCCATCGTTGAGGATGCTCAATACAGTGAGTGAATATTCTTGTGGCCTGAGGATGTGGAATACTGTGTGTGAATAATCCTGCTGCCTGAGGATGGCCAATGCTGTGTGTGAATAATCCTATGGCCTGAGGATGGTCAAAACTTTGTGTGAATATTCCTGTGACCTGTAAATGGTCAAGATAATGTATTCAAAATTCCAGTGGCTGTAGGCCGGTCAATATAGCATGTGAGCAATCCTGCGGTCTGAGGATGATCAATAACGTGTGTGAATAATCATGTGGCCGGATCATGGTCAATACTGTGTGTGAATAATCCTGTGGCCTGATAATGGTCAATACTATGTGTGAATAATCCTATGACATGAGTATGGTCAATATTGTGTGTGAATAATTCTGTTGAGTGAGGATGGTCAATAGAGAGTGCGGATAATCCAGTTGAGTGAGTATGGTCAACACTGTATGTGAATAATTCTGTTGCTTGAGGATCGTCAATAGAGTGTGTGAATAATCCTGTTGCATAAGGATGTTCAATAATGTGTGTGACTAATCCGGTGGACTGAGGATGGTCAATCCTGTGTGGTAATAATCCTGTGGCCTGAAAGTGGTCAATACTGTGTGTTAATACTCCTGTGGTCTGAGGATACTCAATACTATGTGTGAATAATCCTGTTGCCTGAGGAAGATCACTAAGTGTGTGAATCATCCTGTGGTCTGAGGATGGTCAATACTTCGTGTGAATAGTCCTGTGGCCTGATGATGGTCAATCCTGTGGCCTGTGTGGAAGTAATTCTATGGCCTGACGATGTTCAATGCAGTGTGTGAATAAACCAGCTGCCTGAGGATGGTAAATAGTGTGTGTGAATACACCTGTGGCATTAGGATGGTCAATACTGTGTGTGAATGATTCTGTTGCCAGAGGATGGTCAATACAGTGTGTGAATAATCCAGTATCCTGAGGATGGTCAATACTGTGTCTGAATAGTCATGTGGCCTGATGTTGGTCAATACCGTTTGTAAATAATCTTGTGGCCTAATGATGTTTAATACGGTGTGAGAATTATCCTGTGGCTTGAGAATTGTCAATACTGTGTGTGAATAAACCTGTGGCCTGAGGGTGGTCAATACCGTGTGGAATAATCCTGTGACCTGAGGAAGGTGAAGATATTGTGTTCAAAAGTCTTTGGCCGTAGGCTGGTCAATACAGTGTGTCCACACATCTAGTGGCTGTAGGCTGGTCAAAACTGTGTGTGAATAATCGTATCACCTGGTGATGGTCAATACTATGTGTGAATAATCCTTTTGCCTGAGGATACTCAATACAGTGTGTGAGTAATCCTGTGCACTGTGAATGCTCAATACTGTGTGTGGATAATCTCGTGGCCTGTGGGTGTTCAATATTGTATGGGAATAATCCTGTGGCCTGAGCATGGTTAAAACTGTGTGCGAATAATCCTGTGACATGAGGATGGTCAGTATTGTGTGTGAAGTGTAATGTGGCTTATGAATGGTCATTACTTTGTGGGAATATTCCTGTTGCCTGAGGATAGAGAGTACCGTCTGTGCATACACCTGCGGCCTGAGGATAGTCAGTACTGTGTTTGAATACTCCTGTGATCTGTAAATGGTCAAGACATTGTGTTCATCAGTCCTGTGGCTGTAGGCTGGTCAATACTGTGTGTGAATAGTCCTGTGGCCTGATAATAGTAAATACTTCGTGCGAATAATCCTGAGGCCTGTAAATAGTCAAGACAGAGTGTTCAAAATCGTGTGGCCATAGGCGGGTCAATGCAGTGTGTGAATGATCCTGAGGCCTGAGCATGGTCAATGATGCGTGTGAATAATCCTGTGGCCTGATAATGGTCAATACATTGTGTGAATAATCCTGTGATCTGTAAATGATCAAGACAGAGTGTTCAAAATCCTGTGGCCGTACATGGGTCAATACAGTGTGTGAATAATCCTGATTCCTGAGACTGGTAAATAATTTCTGTGAATAAACCTTTGCCTGAGGATTTTCAATACAATGTGTGAATAATCCTGTGGCCTGATAATGGTCAATACTGTGTGTTAATACTCCTGTGGTCTGAGGATACTCAATACTATGTGTGAATAATCCTGTTGCCTGAGGAAGATCATTATAGTGTGTGAATCATCCTGTGGTCTGAGGATGGTCAATACTTCGTGTGAATAGTCCTGTGGCCTGATGATGGTCAATCCTGTGGCCTGTGTGTAAGTAATTCTATGGCCTGACGATGTTCAATGCAGTGTGTGAATAAACCTGCTGCCTGAGGATGGTCAATAGTGTGTGTGAATACACCTGTGGCATTAGGATGGTCAATACTGTGTGTGAATGATTCTGTTGCCAGAGGATGGTCAATACAGTGTGTGAATAATCCAGTATCCTGAGGATGGTCAATACTGTGTCTGAATAGTCATGTGGCCTGATGTTGGTCAATACCGTTTGTAAATAATCTTGTGGCCTAATGATGTTTAATACGGTGTGAGAATTATCCTGTGGCTTGAGAATTGTCAATACTGTGTGTGAATAAATCTGTGGCCTGAGGGTGGTCAATACCGTGTGGAATAATCCTGTGCCTTGAGGATAGTAATTACTACGTGTGAATAATCCTGTGGCCTAAGGATAGTCAATACTGTGTATGAATAAACCTTGGCCTGTAAATGGTGAATGCTGTGTGTGAACATCCTGTGGCTTCAGGATGGTCAATATAGTGTGAATAACCCTTGGCCTGAGTATGGTCAATACTGTATGTGAACAATCTTGCGACCTGAGGATTATCAAATCTGTGTGTGATTAATCCTTTTGCCCGAGATTGATCAATACTGTATATGAATAATTCTGCGGTCTGAGGATGGTCAATACTGTGTGTGAATTTTCCTGTAACCTGTGACGCTGGTCAACAGTGTGTGTGACTAATCCTGTGGCCTGATGATGGTAAATACTGTGTGGTAATAATCCTGTGGCCTGAAGGTGGTCAATACTGTGTGTTAATATTCATGTGATCTTGGATAGTCACTACTGTGTGTGCATAATCCATCGTTGAGGATGCTCAATACAGTGAGTGAATATTCTTGTGGCCTGAGGATGTGGAATACTGTGTGTGAATAATCCTGCTGCCTGAGGATGGCCAATGCTGTGTGTGAATAATCCTATGGCCTGAGGATGGTCAAAACTTTGTGTGAATATTCCTGTGACCTGTAAATAGTCAAGATAATGTATTCAAAATTCCAGTGGCTGTAGGCCGGTCAATATAGCATGTGAGCAATCCTGCGGTCTGAGGATGATCAATAACGTGTGTGAATAATCATGTGGCCGGATCATGGTCAATACTGTGTGTGAATAATCCTGTGGCCTGATAATGGTCAATACTATGTGTGAATAATCCTATGACATGAGTATGGTCAATATTGTGTGTGAATAATTCTGTTGAGTGAGGATGGTCAATAGAGAGTGCGGATAATCCAGTTGAGTGAGTATGGTCAACACTGTATGTGAATAATTCTGTTGCTTGAGGATCGTCAATAGAGTGTGTGAATAATCCTGTTGCATAAGGATGTTCAATAATGTGTGTGACTAATCCGGTGGACTGAGGATGGTCAATCCTGTGTGGTAATAATCCTGTGGCCTGAAAGTGGTCAATACTGTGTGTTAATACTCCTGTGGTCTGAGGATACTCAATACTATGTGTGAATAATCCTGTTGCCTGAGGAAGATCACTATAGTGTGTGAATCATCCTGTGGTCTGAGGATGGTCAATACTTCGTGTGAATAGTCCTGTGGCCTGATGATGGTCAATCCTGTGGCCTGTGTGGAAGTAATTCTATGGCCTGACGATGTTCAATGCAGTGTGTGAATAAACCAGCTGCCTGAGGATGGTAAATAGTGTGTGTGAATACACCTGTGGCATTAGGATGGTCAATACTGTGTGTGAATGATTCTGTTGCCAGAGGATGGTCAATACAGTGTGTGAATAATCCAGTATCCTGAGGATGGTCAATACTGTGTCTGAATAGTCATGTGGCCTGATGTTGGTCAATACCGTTTGTAAATAATCTTGTGGCCTAATGATGTTTAATACGGTGTGAGAATTATCCTGTGGCTTGAGAATTGTCAATACTGTGTGTGAATAAACCTGTGGCCTGAGGGTGGTCAATACCGTGTGGAATAATCCTGTGACCTGAGGAAGGTGAAGATATTGTGTTCAAAAGTCTTTGGCCGTAGGCTGGTCAATACAGTGTGTCCACACATCTAGTGGCTGTAGGCTGGTCAAAACTGTGTGTGAATAATCGTATCACCTGGTGATGGTCAATACTATGTGTGAATAATCCTTTTGCCTGAGGATACTCAATACAGTGTGTGAGTAATCCTGTGCACTGTGAATGCTCAATACTGTGTGTGGATAATCTCGTGGCCTGTGGGTGTTCAATATTGTATGGGAATAATCCTGTAGCCTGAGCATGGTTAAAACTGTGTGCGAATAATCCTGTGACATGAGGATGGTCAGTATTGTGTGTGAAGTGTAATGTGGCTTATGAATGGTCATTACTTTGTGGGAATATTCCTGTTGCCTGAGGATAGAGAGTACCGTCTGTGCATACACCTGCGGCCTGAGGATAGTCAGTACTGTGTTTGAATACTCCTGTGATCTGTAAATGGTCAAGACATTGTGTTCATCAGTCCTGTGGCTGTAGGCTGGTCAATACTGTGTGTGAATAGTCCTGTGGCCTGATAATAGTAAATACTTCGTGCGAATAATCCTGAGGCCTGTAAATAGTTAAGACAGAGTGTTCAAAGTCGTGTGGCCATAGGCGGGTCAATGCAGTGTGTGAATGATCCTGAGGCCTGAGCATGGTCAATGATGCGTGTGAATAATCCTGTGGCCTGATAATGGTCAATACATTGTGTGAATAATCCTGTGATCTGTAAATGATCAAGACAGAGTGTTCAAAATCCTGTGGCCGTACATGGGTCAATACAGTGTGTGAATAATCCTGATTCCTGAGACTGGTAAATAATTTCTGTGAATAAACCTTTGCCTGAGGATTTTCAATACAATGTGTGAATAATCCTGTGGCCTGATAATGGTCAATACTGTGTGTGAAATATCCTGTGGCCTGATCATTCTCAATACTGGGTGATAAAAATCCTGTGGCCTGATTATTGTAAATATTGAGTGTGAATAATCCTCTTGCCGGAGGATGGTCAATACTGTGTGTGACTAATCTGGTGGCCTGATGATGGTCAATACAGTGTGTGAATAATCCCGTGCCCTGAGGATTTTCAATACAATGTGTGAATAATTCTGTGGCCTGAGGATGTTCAACACTGTGTGTGAATAATCCTGCTGCCTGAACGTGGTCAATACTGTGTGTGAAGAATTCTGTGGCCTGATGATGGCAATACCATGTTTAAATAATCCTGTGGCCTGAGGATGTTCAACACTGTGTGTGAATAATCCTGCTGCCTGAAGATGGTCAATACTGTGTGTGAATAATCATGTGGCCTTAGTATGGTCAATAGTGAGTGTAAATAATTCTGTTGGATGATGATGGTCAATACAGTGTGTCAATAATAATGTTGCCTGAGAATGTTCAATAATATTTGTGACAAATCTGGTGACCTGAGGATAGTCAATACTGTGTGGTAATAATCCTGTGGCGTGTGGTTGGTCAATACTGTGTGGGAATAATCATGTGGCCTGAGGATATTCAAAGCTGTGTCTCAATAATCCTGTGGCCTGAGGATATTCAATACTGTCAGTGAATAATCCTGTGTCATGGGTGGTCAATACTGTGTGTGAATAATCCTGTGGCTTGAGGATGATCAATACTGTATGTGAGTAATCATTTGGACAGTGAATGGTCAATACCGTGAGTGAGTAATCCATTGGCCTCTGAATCGTCAATGCTGTGTGTGAGTAACACTTGGCCTGAAGATGGTCAATACTGTGTGTGACCAATCCTGTGGACTGAGGATCGTCAATACAGTGTGTGAACAATCATTTGCACTGTGAATGGTCAATACTGTGTGTGAATAACTCTTGGACATAGGCTGGTCAATATTGTGTACGAATGATAACGTGGCCTGTGGATAGACAATGGTGCGTGTAAGTAACCCTATGGCGTGTGAATGGTCAATACTGTGTGTGAATAATCTGTCACCTGTACATGGTCAATGCTGCTTGTTAATAATACTGTGGCCTGTGAATGGTCAACATTGTGTGTGAATAATCCAGTGGCTTGTGGGGAGTCTAGACAGAGTGCGAATAATCCTGTGAATTGAGGATTGTGAATACTGTGTGTGAATAATCCTCTGGCCAGATGATGATCAATGCTGTATGATAATTTGTTTTTGGCCAAAGAATAGTCAATACTGTGTGAGAATAATCCTGTGGCCTGTGAATTGTCAATACAGTGTGTGCGTAATCCTGTGGCCTGTGAACTGTCTTTCCTGTGTGTAGATAATCCAGTGGCTTGAGGATGATCAATATTGTGTGGGAATAATCATGGGTAGTCGATACTGTGTGTGAATACGGCTGTGGCCTGTGAATGGTCAGTGCTGTGTAGGATTCATCCTGTGGCCTGCCGATAGTGAGTACTGTCTATGAATAATCCTGTGGCCTGAGGGTGGTCAATACTGTGTGTGAGTAATTCTGTGGCCTGAGGATGGTCAATACTTCATGTGAATAATCCAGTGGCCTGAGGGTGGTCAAAACTGTATGTGAGTAATCGTGTGGCCTGAGGACGGTCAATACTTTGCGGGAATAATCCTCTGGACTGTGGATGATCAATACTGTGTGTGAATAATTCATTGCACTGTGAGTGGTCTACACTGTGTGTGAATAAGCCAGTGGGCTGAGGATGATCAATACTGTGTGTGAATAATACTGTAGCCTGTGAATCGTCAATGCTGAGTGTGAAAAGCCCTTGGCCTAAGGATGGTCAGTACTGTGTGTGAATAATAATGTGGCCTGTGGATAGCCATTGCTGTCTGTTAACAATCTGCGGCCTGTGCATGGTGAAAATTGTTTGTTAGTAATCCTGTGGTCAATACTGTGTGTGACTAACCCTACAGACTGAGAATATCAATGTTGTGTGTGAATAATCCAGTGGCCTGAGGATGGTCAATGATCTGTGTGAATAATCCCTTGACCTGCAAATTGTCAAGACAGTGTGTTCAATAATCTTCTTGCCGTACAATGGTCAATACAGTGTGTGAATATTCCTGTGGCCTGAGGATGGTCAAAACTTTGTGTGAATAATCCTGTGAGCTGTAAATAGTCAAGGCAGTGTGTTCAAACAGCTTGAGGCCATAGGCTGGTCAATAACGTGTGTGAATACTTCCCAGGCTTGAGGCTGCTCAATAATGTATGTGAATAATCCCGAGACCTGAGGATGTTCAATAATATGCGTGAATAATCCTATGTCGTGAGTATGGTCAATACTGTGTGAGAATACTTCTGTTGCGTGAGGATGGTCAATACAGTGTGTGAATAATCCTGTTGCCGGAGGATGTTCTATAATATTTGTGACTAATCCGGTGGCATGAGGATGGTGAATACTGCGTGGTAATAATCCTGTGGCCTGCGAATGTTCAATACTGTGTGGGAATAATCCTGTGGCCTGAGGATATTCAATATTGTGTGTGAAACATCCTGTGGCCTGAGAGTACAAATACAGTGTGAGAATAATCCTGTGGACTGAGAATGGTCAGTATTGTGTGTGAATAATCCTGTGGCCTGAAGATGGTCAATACTGTGTAGGAATAATCCTTTGGCCTGAGGACAGTCAATACTGTGTGTAAATAGTCCAGCGGCCCGAGGACGATTAATACTGTGCGTGAATAATCCTGTGATTTAAGGATGCTCAATACTGTGTGAGAATAATCTCGTGGCCTGAGGATGGTTAATATTGTGTGTGAATAAGGCTGTGGCCTGGGAATGGTCAGTACAGTGTAGGAATAATCCTGCGGCCTGCGGATTGTCAATACTGTGTGTGAGTAATCCCGTGGCCTGAGGATGGTCAATACCGTGTGTGAATAATCCTGCGGCCTGTAAATGGTCAAGATTGTGTGTTCAAACATCCAGTGGCTGTAGGCTGCTCAATACAGAGTGTGAATACTCCTGTGGCCTGACGATGTTCAATAATGTGTGTGAATAATCCCGTGGCCTGATAATGATCAATACTGCATGTGAATAATTCTGCAGCCTGAGGATGGTCAATACTGTGTGTAAATAATCCTGTATCCTGTGAATCGTCAATACTGTTTGTGAATAACCCTTGGCCTAAGGATGGTCAATACAGTCTGTGAATAATAATGTGGCCTGTGGATGATCAATGCTGTGTGTCAGTAATCCTGTGGCCTGTGGATGATCAATATTTTGTGTTGATAATCTGTGGCCTGTGCAATGTCAATACTGTTTGTTAATAATACTGTGGCCTGAGGATATTCAATATTGTGTGTGAATAATCCTGTGATCTGAGGTTGGTCAATACTGAATGTGAATACACCTGTGGCCTGAGGATGGTCAATACTGTATGTGAATAATCCTTTGGACAGTGGATGGTCAGTACCGTGTTTGAATAATCCTCTGGCCTCTGAATCGTCAATACTGTGTGTGAATAACCCTTGGCCTGAGGATGGTCAGTACTGTGTGTGACCAATCCTGTGGCCTGAAGATGGTGAATATTGTGTGTGAATTATCCTTTGCACTGTCAATGGTCAATACTGCGTAAATACTCCAGTGGCATGTGGATGGTCAATACTATGTGTGAATAGTCCTGCAGCCTGTGAATCGTCCATACTGAGTGTGAATAACCCTTGGCCTAAGGATGGTCAGTATTGTGTGTGAATATTAATGTGCCTATTGATGGTCATTGCTGTGTGTTAATAATATGTGCGTGTGCATTTTGAATACTGTTTGTAGTAATACTGTCGTCTGTGGATTGTCAATACAGTGTGTGAATAATTCTGTGTGCTGTGAATGCTCAATACAGTGTGTGAATAATCCTGTGCCGTGTGAATAGCCAATACTGTGTGCGAATACTCCTGTGAACTGAGAATGGTCAATATTGTGTGTGAATAATCCTCCGGACGGAGGACGGTCAATACTGTGTGGGAATAGCCCTTTGGCCTGAGGATAGTCAATACTCTGTGAAAATAATCCTGTGGTCTGAGGATGGTCAATACTGTGGGAATAAATCTGTGTGTGAATAAGGCTGTGGCCTGTGAATGGTCACGACAGTGTAGGAACAATGCTGTGGCCTGCGGATAGTGAGTACTATCTGTGAATAATCCTGTGGCTTGAGGGTGGTCAATACTGTGTGTGAACAATCCTGTGTCCTAAGCATGATTAATGCCTTGTGTGAATAATCCTGTGACCTGTAAATGGTCAAGATAGTGTGTTAAAAAATCACTGGCTGTCGGCTGCTCAATATAGGATGTGAATAATCCTGTAGCCTGATTATGGTCAATACTGTGCGTGAATAATCCTGTTGCGTGAGGATGGTCAATACAGTGTGTGAATAATCCTGTCGCCTGAGGATAGTCAATACTGTTTGTGAATCAGTCTCTGGCCTGTGAATGGTCAGTACAGTATAGGAATAATCCTCTGGCTTTCGGATAGTGAGCACTGTCAGTGAATAATCCTGTGGCCCAAGGGTGGTCATTACTGTGTGTGAATAATCTTGTGACCTGAAGATAGTCAATACTTTGCGTGAATAACCCTGTGACCTGTAAATGGTCAAGCTAGTGTGTTCAAAAATCCAGTGGCTGCAGGCTGGTCAATACACTGTGTGAATAATCCTGTGGCCTAATAATGTTCAATGCCGTGTGTATAATAGGTGTGATTAATCCTCTGGCTTGTGAATCATCAATACTGTGTGTGAATAACCCTAGGCCTGCGGATGGTCAATACTATGTATGATTAATCCTATTGCCTGAGGGTTTTCAATAAATTGTGTGAATAATCCCGTGGCCTAAAATGGTCAATACTGTTTGTGAATATCCTGTGTATTGAGGATGTTCAATACTGTGTTTGAATAATCCTTTGCACTGTGAATGGTCAATACTGTGTGTGAATAATCCTGTGGCCTGAGGCTGGTCAACACAGTGAGTGAATTATCCTGTGGCCTCAGGATGTAGAATACTCTGTGTGACTAATCCCACAGTTTGAGGATGGTCAATACTATGTGTGAATAATCCAGTAGCCGGAGAATCGTCAATACTGTGTGTGAATAACCCTTGGCCTAAGGATGGTCAATACTGTGTGCGAATAATAATGTGGCCTTTGGATGGTCAACAATGTGTGTTAATAATCCTGTGGCCTGTGGATAGTCAAGACTGTAGGGGCGGCACGGTGGGTCAGTGGTTAGCACTGCGGCCTCACAGCGCCGGAGACCCGCGTTCAATTCCCGCCTCAGGCGACTGACATGTGTGGAGTTTGAACGTTCTCCCCGTGTCTGCGTGAGTTTCCTTCGGGAGCTCCGGTTTCCTCCTACGAAGATGAGCAGGTCAGGTGATTTGGCCATGCTAAATTGCCCGCAGTTGTTAGGTAAGGGGTAAATGTAGGGGTATGGATGGGTTGCGTTTCGGCGGGTCGGTGTGGACTTGTTGGACTGAAGGGCTTGTTTCCACAATGTAATATAATCCAATCTAATCTAATAATCCTGTGGCCTGATAATGGTCAATGCCGTGTGTGTATAATATGGAAAACTTTTAAACCAATTCAATTTGAATTCAGAATACTGGGTGAAAGGCAGAATACTTGGCAGTTTGAAGGAACAGAGAGTTCATGGGGCCTGTGTCCATAGATCCCTCAAAGTTGCCACCCATGTTGATAGGGTTTTTAAAAATGCGTATGGTGATTTGGCTTTCATTAGCAAGGGTATTGAGTTTAAGAGCTGTGAGGATTTCCCACATCTCTATAGCATCCTGATGAGAGCACACTTGGAATATTTTGTTCAGTTCTGTTTCCTCATTGCAAGAAGGAAGTGGAAGCTTTAGAGAACACGCAGAGGAGATTTACCAGAATGCGTTATGCAATGTAGAGCATTTCTTATGAAGAAAGGTTGCGGGAGCTAAGGCTTTTCTCATTGGAGTGAAGAAGGATTATGGGCGACATGGTAGATTTGAAAAAGATGATGAAAGGCACAGATAAAATGAATATTGAGAGACTATCTTCCCCCATGGCAGAAATGGATATCAATAGGGGATATGATTTTAAGGTGGTTGGGGTAGGATTAAGGGGATATTTCACCGTTCTGTTCTCTACACAGAGTGATGGGTATGTGGAATGTGCTGCAGTGGTGGTATTAGAGTTAGATATATTAGGTACATCAAATAGACTCTTGGATAGGCACATGGGTGATAGTAAAATGAAGGGTATGTAGGTTAGTTTGAACTTAGAGGTGGATGAAAGTTCGGCCTAACATTGAGTGCCAAAGGGTCCTGTGCTGTACTGTTCTATGCTCATCATTACATATGGTAAACTGGGTCAAAGGATATGGCATTCAGGAGGAGCTAGTCAACTGGACATAGAATTGACTTTATGGTAGGAGACGGAGGGGTGGTGGTGGGAAACATGTTGTTTTTCTGACTGGAGGCATGTGACCAGCGGTGTCGTCAGTCCACTGTTGTCTGTCACTTCGATAAATGATTTGGCCGAGAATATTGGTTCCTGAAAACTACGTTCATGTATGCCACTAACATTGGAGATATACTGGAGAGTGAAGAAGGTTAACAATGATCAAATAGGATGAACATTACTGCTGGTATAGTAGATTGAAGAATAGCAGATGGAGTTTAATTAGGTAAATGTGAAGTGTTCCATTTTGGTGAAACAAACCAGGGTGGGACATGTACAGTTAATGTTCGGGCCCTAGGTAGTGTTGCCAATTAGAGACCCAGAGATGCAGGTATACAGTTCTTTGAAAGTGGTGTCACAGGTAGTCAGGCTGCTGAAGCAGGTGTTTGGGATGCTTACCGTCATTGAGATTGGAGTTGGGATGTCACAGTATATCTGTTCAAGACAATTGTGATGCACCATAAAAATATAGTTTATCAGCAGGAAGAACTCATCTGGTTCACTTAACTCCCATAGGGAAGGACATCCGACATGCTAACCTGGTCTGGCCTACAAGTGACTCTGGACCCACAACAATATGGCTGACTCTGAGCTAACCTCTGGGCAATTAGCAGTGGGGCAACAAATGCTGGTTCAATCAGTGACACCCACATCTCATGAATGAATACATAAAAATACATATGCCCCTCCTTACCTCTGCAAACACCTCCTGCTGCAGCAGTTCGTACTGACTCCTAAGCCTTTCCAAAGCTTACACATCCTTCTGGTAATGCGGTGAATTGAACTGTATGCAATACTCCAGGTGTGGCCAACAAGGGTTTTGCACTGATGCAGCATGATTGCACGGTTCAGAAATTCAATCCCTCTACCAATATAAGCTCAATCACCGAATGCCTTCTTAACAACCCTATCAAGTTTGGTGGCAACTTTCAAGGATCTATGAACCTGGACACCGAGATCTCCCTGTTCATTTACACTACCAGGAAGCTTACCGTTCACTCAGTATTCTTTGTTCTTGTTACTCCTTGCAAAGTGAATCAGGTCTCACTTTTCTGCATGAAATTCCATTTGCAAACTCTCAGTACAGCTCTGCAGCTTACCGAAACCTCTCTGTAACCGACAATATCCTTTGTCACTATCCACAATTCTACCGACCTTAGTGTCATCCGCAAATTTGCTGAGCGCGTCCTTTAATAACCTCATCCAGGGCATTTATATAAATGACAAGCAACAGTAGACACAAAACAGATCCTGGTGGTACCCCACTACTAACAGAACTCCAAGATCAATATTTCCCATCAACCACTACTCTCTCTCTTCTTTCATTGAGCGAATTTTAATCCAAACAGCAAAATTACTCTCAATCCCATCCTCTGTATTGTCTGCAATAGCCTACCGTGGGGAAGCTTAACGAACGCTTTCCTGAAATCCACATACACCACATCAGCTGCTTACCCACATTCGTCTGTTTGGTCACTTTCTCAAAGAACTCAATAGGGTTTGTAAGTCACGACCTACATTTCAAAGAATCGTGTTGTCTATCCCGAATCAACTTATTCCTCTCAAGATCATTGTAACTTATAGCTCTTACAAGTCATTCCAACACTCGACGCAGAATCCAAAGGAAGGGTCACAGGTTTGTAACTTTCAGGGTTGAGGGAGCGAAGGCTTTTTTCATTGGAGTGAAGAAAGGTGAGGGGCGACTTGGTAGAGGTGAACAAGATGATGAGAGGTACAGCTAGAGAGAATAGTGAAAGATATTGTTTCTTTTTTCCCCATGGCATATATTAGTATAACAAGGGGGTATAACTTTAAGGTGATTGGACAAAGGTTAGGGGGAGATTTCAGAGAAACACAGAGAGTGTTGGGCGGGTGGGATGCACTACCAGCGGTGGTAGTAGAATTAGATACATTAGGGACATTTAAAAGACTCTTGGATAGCCACTTGGATGATAATAAAATGAAGGGTATGCAGATTAGTTTGATCTTTGAAGAGGATAAAAGGTCGGCATAACATTGAGGGCTGAAGGATCTTGTGCTGCATTGTTCTTTGTTCTACGTTCCATATGGCAATCAGGGTAATGAGGTCAGATCAATGTAAAAACGATATTGCATTCAGGAGGCGATAGTGAACTGGACACCAAATTGGCTTGATGGGAGGAGACAGAGGGTGATGGAAGATATGTTGTTTTTCAGAGTGGAGGCATGTGACCAGCGGCCCACTGCCGTTTGTCATTTGGATAAATGGCTTGGATGGGAGTACTCGTTTCCTGGTAAGGAGGTTTTTTTTGGGTGGCACTGAAATTGGTGATGTAGTGGACATTGAAGAAGGTTATCTATGTTACACCAGGATAAACAGTACTGCTTGGATAGTCGGCTGAAGAATAGCAAGTGGAGTTTAATTCGATAAATGTGAAGTGTTCCATTTTAGTGAAATAAACTCGGCTGGGACTTGTACAGTTAATGTTCTGGCCCTGAGTATTGTTGTCAATTATAGACCCAGAGATGCAGGTACACAGTTTTTTTGCAAGTGGTGACACAGGTGGTCAGGCTCTTGAAGCAGGCGTTTTCGATGCTTACCTTCATTGGTCAGAGCATTGAGTGTAGGAGTTGGGATGTCATGTTTTATCTGTAAAAGACATTGATGAGGCCGCCATAAAAACATTGTTGATTAATAGGAATATCTCATCTGGTTCACTTCCCTCCTTTGGGGAATGACATCTGGCATTCTAACAAGCTCTGGCCACATGGGAATCCAGATGCACAGCAATATGGCTGACTCTGAGCTACCCTCTGGGCAATGGGCAGCGGGGCAAAGAATGCTAGTACAATCCGTGGGATCCACATCCACATCCCATAAAAATACATATGTCCATCCGCACCTCTGCAATCTCCTCCAGCTGCAGCAATTCGTACTGGCTTTGTAACACCATTCATGCCCTAATCACTCTCAGTAACGCTCTTAACACCTCCAGCACCTTCAACTCTCCCTATTCCTATCATCTCCTCAAGCCTTGATAACGATTCCCTTCCCACTGCCACCTCTTTTCAATCCCCTTAAAGCTTTCCCCCAAACATTCTCTCACTTCAGGATTTGGTTATCTCTGAGGCTCGTAAGCTAACATGATCTATATTGTCCTGAGTGAGGGACAGGTGGAAATTTTTGCTGAAGTTTTGTCTTTTTCAATGCAGTCTCCTTTTCTTGAGGGTTTCACCACACAACGGTCGCTCTGAGTTAATTGCGTCCCGAGCCAGTTGCACAATGTGTTTCTCAAACAAACACTGAAAAAAATTATCCCAACTCCTCTTCCAATATTACTGTTGTCAGTGTGATTTTCTAGATTATACGAATATTGAAGTTTCATGAAAAGATCACAATGCCTTTGTAAAAAGTTCCAATCACTTGCTGTTTAATGCAGTGATGAGCAATGAAATGATGTTAGGTGGGTAAAACTGTTCTGCTGCATGTGTCGTTAGCAAATGCTAGACAGAATTTACATTGAGACATAATCTGCTTCATGATCTGAGGCCAAATGCTTTCTCTGTAATGCCTTTATTATCCATTATTGTGAGCGTTGCCCATTTTCCTGAGTTTGCACAAGGTTGTCTTACATTGAATATTTATGTTCCACCTTTTGTTCGCCCTGTAACCATGTCTCTCTGGTGTATAAATCTCTTTTACCTCTGTGTCACAAATACATCTACCTTATTCGAGAGATTTTGTCCTTGCGAAAATAAATTGTGCACTCTTTCCCACAATTTCCTGTCACAAACTGATTCGCTGGTCTACAGTTTTAGTTAAACTCTGTCCCATCCTGTTCCTTTCTGCTATCTTCGGTTACATTCCTATGCTGTTCCGATGCGTCACCTTTTCTCTTTGGTTTTGGAATGCTCCTTTCACCAGAACCCTCTCCCTGCATCCACTCTGTCAGTTTAAAGCCTTGTCCATAAATCTACGAACATGATTGGATGGGACACTATCCAGCACGGGTCCAGTGGGACCATTCTCATGGATTATTTGTTATAATCGGATCTGGGATTTGGGTCTCTCTGGTTGACCAGCCTTTCTTGCGCAGATCGAGCTGCCCTTGAGCTGAGTAGCTTGCTCGGCCATTTCAGACGGTAATTGAGAATCAAATATTTTGTTGTGTGTATGTCGTGCAGACCACGTGAGGATGGGCAGATGTCCTTCTCGAAAGGAAAAGTGTTGGTCTTTTTGTCCATCAGTAATGGTCTCGTACTTATTTGTGGATTGTTAATTACTATTTTTCAAATTATTGATTTCAAACTTTTCCATTTCTGATGGTGGAATTGAAACCTGCCTCCCCTGAACATTAGCAGATGTTTTGGATGCATTATCTAGCAATAATACCACTAGGCCAGCACTTTACCTGCTTATCCCTGAACTCTGATACCAGTGCATTATGAAGCTAAACCCATTCTTCCTCCAGCTTGATCCTGAAATCCTTATGCACTCTCGTGATATCTCTCAGTATCGCTCCATGTGGGATCCCTCATTGTGTGGGTGTAATTGCTGCTTCTGTCCCCGTCTCTCACTCTTGCAGCTACTCCAGATCCTGAGCCAATAGAATCCTCCACTCACAGATACGCCGCAGAACAGATCAGGGATGGAAACTGGGATTTTCCAGATCTCTATGGGAGTCAGTGCCATTCTCCAAGCGTAACGCTCACTGCATCAGTCTAATTACCCATTCTGTCTATTTCTGTGTCTCCTGTAGGTACGTAGGAACTTCCTGACTCAGTATACTTCCCAGTTACTGGCTGCCTCGTCCATCACCACATTGAAGGCAGTTGGTCAGCCAGAGAGACAACGGGCAGGTAGATCTGGAGAATTCAATAAATCCTGCAGTGAGGTAAGATCACTCACAGTGCACAGAGAGAGAGCAATGAGATGGCTCTATACATCGGCTAACAAGACATGAAATTGCTGGGGGGGGGTGGGGGGTGGGGTAGTGCAGTACACATACAGCTGTGGCTCAGTCACCACTTCTAATTTAACTTGCGCTGTACTGAGATAGCGTACTGAGTTCATAGTTATCAATCGAGGCCTGTGTTGTCTTATTGGGCATTAGTCCAACAGAGAGGAAAGCAAGTCGCCCACGAGAATGTGGGAATGCTGCCTGGGATATTTCTGTTCTCTGTATCCTCTCCAACACTGTGTCTATGTCTTGTGTCATAGTCCAGTGTCTGCAATAATTTGTAACTCCTATACCGGTTTCATTCCTGTAACTGCTCCCTCCCCTATACTCCCTCCACATATTTGAAACGTGCTGCATTCCAGACTACCATCCCTGTCACTGTAACATGCTTCAGTGTCTAAAACATGCCTTATCTCGGTATTCTCCTCGTCCAATAACTGGACACAGAATCATGGAGCACGGAAACAAATCCTTCGATCCAACTAGTCGATGCTGACCATGGTTCCTGAATGAGTCGCGTTTCCCTGCATTTCACCCATATCCCTTCAAACCTTCTCTTCATGTATCTGCCCAAATGTCTTTTCCATGTTGTCATTGTGCTTCTCCCCATCACTTCCCCTGGTAGATCATTCCATTTATGCACCATGCTCTGTGTGGAAAATGTTTTCCTCCAATCCCTTTTGAGTCTTCCCACTCCCACCTCATATGTCTGCCCTCGAGTTATGGACTCCCCTACCCTGGGATAGAGATTCATGATTCACCTTGTGTATACCCCTCATGTTTTCATAAGCCTGTATAAGATCACCCCTCAGCCACCCACACCCACCGGAAACACGAAAGAAAATGATACAAATATTTCTGCCCTGGTCCCTGCCACTACTTTATCACAATGTTCTGGGATATACTTGTTCAGGACCTAGAGCTTTCTCTATCTTTGTGTTCTAAGACCTCCAGCACCGCCTCTTCCATAATGGGGACTCTTTTCAAGTCATCAATGTTTCTTTCGCTGACTCGTCCACAGTAATTTCTGACATAAAATTTTCATATAGTTTCTCGCCCATCTCCTGTGGTTCCACACACGGATGGCCTCGTTGATCTTTGAGAGGCACTATTGTCTCTCTAATTACCTTTTTGTACTTGTTTACGTAGAATCTCTTTGGATTCTCTTTAACCGTACCTGCCACAGCTATCTCATTCCCCTGTTTTGCTTTACAGCTTATTCAGCCTCTCGTTGTAACTCAAACCCTTCAGTATCAGTAACATTTTTGTCAATCTTTGCTTCATTTTCAGTTTCAGAAAATGCTTCCTAAAGCAGGATGATCAGAATTCTACGCAGTACTCCAAATGGAGACCCAGCAATGACTTGTGGAGCTATATCATGATGTCCCAACTCATGTCCTCAATGCTCTGACCCATGAGGGCAAATCTGCCTAATGTCGTTTTCCCCACCCTGTCCACCTGCGATATCACTTCCAAGGAACAATTTAACGGTACCCCTTGTCTCTCTGTGTTCGACAACACTGTCCAGGAACCATTAACTGTGTTCGTCCTCCCTGGTTTATCTTAACAAAAATCTTTCATTCGTTGGCCCACTGGCCGAGTTGTTTGAGATCTCCTTCGATAACTGTATTCCCTGCCCACAATAACACGGACTTCTGTCAATCAACTTACTAACAATGACTCTTATATTCTAACTGCAATATTTTCTGTAAATGATGCACAACAGTGGGCCTAGCACCAATCCTTATGGCACTCTGCTGGTCATAGGCCTCCAGTCTTCACGGCAACGCTCTACTACCACCCTCTGTCTCCTACTGTCAAGCCAATGTTGTACCCAGTTGGGTAGCTTTCCATGTTCTCATGTGATCTAACCTTACAAACTAATGTTCCACGCTAAACCCTGTCAAAGGCCTGGCTGAAGTTAGTATAGACGATGTCTACTGCTCTGTCTTCATCTATCTTCGTGGTCACTTCTTCAGAAAACTCAATCAAGTTTGGGAGACATTTCTTTGTATACACAAAGGTGGGCCGGCTCTTCCTAATCAACCATTGCCTTCCCAAATGCATGTAACCCCTGTCCCACAGTGTCCCCCAACATTTGAACCACTGATATCAAGCCAATTGGTTTTTAGGTCCCTGGCTTTCCCTCGCAGCAATTCTGAATACTGGCACAACGTTAAACACCCTCCAGGCTTCCAGCTCATCACCCGTGGATGTCAGTGTTAGAACTATCTCTTTAAGGGGCACTTCTTCCCGAGATTCCCCCAGTGTCCTGGTATACATTTGATTAATTCCCAGGGATTTGTCATTTTTTTTACATTTTAAAACCTCCAGCAACTCCTGTTCTGTAATGTGGACTCTTTTGAAGATATGACTGTTTCTTTCCCTGACTTCCCCAGTCTTCCTCTACAGTAAGTTCTGGTATGAAACTTTCGTTTAGCATCTCACCCATCTCCTATTGTTCCACGCATGTATTGCGCCGTTCGTCTTTAAGGGGCGATATTCTGCCCCGAGTTAATTTTCTGTTGTTAGCAATCATGCCTTGGAGTTTCCTCAACATAATCAGCCAATGTTTACTCAGGATCTCTATGTGCCCCACTCCTTTCCCTCTTCAGCATATTACTGCATCCGCAATGTTTTTCGAGGGACCCCGGAGAGCATGTTTCCCGTGCAGGGTATCCAGGGGCACAGTCAAGGGAGGGAAAAGACGTCTGGTTTGAAGGGCATTTATTTCAATGCAAGAGGCCTGACTGGTAAAGCAGACAACCTCAGAGCATGGATTGACTCTGGGGACTGGGACATTATAGCCATAACACAAACATTGCTGAGAGAAGGGCAAGACTGGCAGCTCAGTATTCCAGGATACAGAAGCTATAGGCACGACAGAATGACAAGTAAGTGAGGAGGGGGAGGACAGGATACTCTTAAGGACTCATCAAATGGGGTCATATGTTTAAATGTTAGAAAGCTGAAGGGAGTGGTCACTCTGTTGGGATGGTATTATAGACCCCGAAAGAGCCAACGGGTACTAGAAGAGCAGATGTGTAGCGAGATTGTAGGGAGGCGGAGGAATATGAGAGTAGTATTGATTGTAGATTTTAAGCTGAAAATGTGTTGCTTGAAAAGCGCAGCAGGTCAGGCAGAATCCAAGGAGCAGGAGAATCGACGTTTCGGGCATGAGCCCTTCTTCAGGAATCATCCTTGGATGGTGCCTGACCTGCTCCGCTTTTCCAGCAACACAGTTTCAGCTCTGATCTCCAGCATCTGCAGTCCCCACTTTCTCCCTGTAGATTTTAACTTCGGCTGGATTGGCTGGGCCACCCAGAGTAAAAAAAGGCCCGTATGGGTCGGAATTTGTCCAAAAATGTTTCCTTTGTCAATATGTAGACAGTCCTACTCTACTCAGGCGGGTTCAACATTGGACCTCCCCTCAGAAAGCGAAGTCAGGCAAGTGACTGAAGTGTCAGTCGGAGAGCACTTTGGGTTCTGTGACCACAATTGTCTTAGTTTTAACATAACTACAGAAAACGATAGGAGAGGTCCACAGGTTAAGCGCTATGGTAGTGCACAGCCAGTTTTGGGGTCATAAAGCAGGATCTAGCAGAGGCTGAATGGGTGAGTCTGTTCGATGGAAAATGAACAATTGGTAAATGGGAGGCTTTTAAAAGTGTGATACTAAGAATCCAGGGCCAGTATGTTCCTGTTCGGGTGAAGGGAAATGTTGGCATGTTTAGGGGTCCCTGGCTGATGTCTGTAAAATGAAGATGGTCTATATTGGGTTTAAGTTTCCATATTCACGTAACCTCTTCCAGCCCTAAAGACACAATTAATCAGTGGAGACTCCGCAATATTCTCAGGTCTCTGCTAAACTCCAATCTGTAGATCCCCCTCCTATCCCTGTGATTGTCCCGATCCATTTCCTAAAAACACCGCGATCTGTAAACCATTCTCTCGTCACTATCACCCATCCTGTCAATGCAATCTCCTCCAGTATTTCAATCTATCTACTCATCTCCATAATCTTCTCTAGCTTACACTCCTATCTGCACAAACGTCACTTTCCATTATCTGTGAAACTGGGTGCAAACAAAATTGCTGTTCTTATCTCCTGGGAAATCTGTCCGATTCCATACCCTCCATGTCTAGCTAACCCCCAGAACCTAAGCTTTTCGATATCTATATAAAACATAGAACATTACAGCGCAGTACAGTCCCTGCGGCCCTCGATGTTACGCCGACCTGTCATACTAATCTGAAGCCTATCTAAACTACACTATTAGATGTATGTCCATCTGCGTGTCCAATGACGACTTAAAAGTATTTAAAGTTGGCGAATCTACCACTGTTGCAGGCAAAGCATTCCATACCCGTACTACTCTCTGAGTAAAGAAACTACCTCGGTCATCTGCCCGATGTCTATCACCCCTCAATATAAAGCTATGGCCCCTCGTGCTCGCCGTCACCATACTTGGAAAAAGGCTCGCCCTGTCCACCCTACCTAACCCTCTGATTATCTTATATGTCTCTATTAAGTCACCTCTCAACCTTCTTATCTCGAACGAAAACAGCCTCAGGTCCATTAGCCTTTCCTCATAAGACCTTGCCTCCATACCAGGCAACATCCTAGTAAATCTCCTCTGCACCCTTTCCAAAGCTTCCTCATCCTTCTTATAATGCGGTGACCAGAGCTTTACGCAATATTCCAAGTGCAGCTGCACTAGAGTTTTGTACAGCTGCAGCATAACCTCATGGTTCCAGAACTCCATCCCTCTCTTAATAAAAGCTAAAACACTGTATGCCTTCTTTACAATCATGTGAACCTGGGTGGCAAATTTCAGGTAACTGTGTACATGGACACTGAGATCTCTCTGCTCATCTACACTGCCAAGAATATTACCTTCAGCCAAGTACTTTGCATTCTGGTTACTCCGAACAAAGTGAATCACGTCGCACTTGTCCGCATTAAACTCCATTTTCCACCTCTCAGTTTAGCTCTGCAGCTTGTCTATGTCTTTCTGTAACCTACAACATCCGTCGTCACTATCCATAACTCCACCGACATTAGTGTCGTCTGCACATGTACTAACCCACCCTACTAAGCCCTCGTCCGGGTCATTATTAACCTGTTCAGTCCCTACTACCCTTTATATGTGTGTTTGTTCTTCCAATCAAAAAAACACACTTTATGTTTGTAATCTGCTTTATGTTTGTAAACCAGGCATGTCCTATCAACACCCTTATCCCTGTAATCTGCTCCATCTCTCCAAATCTCCCCATCTCCATGAACTCCTGCATGCCCTACAGCTCTCCATGTTTCTGAAACACCCTGTGGCTCTATGGTCCTCCCTCCTTTGAAACTACCTCCAGTCCCCAAACCCCTCCCAATCTGGGTCGTCTGTTCCACATCAGACCATTGCTGTCTCTGTTACCTCTGACAATCCTGGCAAACCTTTCTAATTGATTCTCTTCATTAAGACCCCATCCTCTCCAGCTTTCCAAAACCTCTTCCTGTCATTGTAACCCTCTCTATTTATAACACAGAACAGTGTGGCACGGTGGCCCAGTGGTTAGCACTGCTACCTCACAGCGCTAGAGACCTGGGTTCAATTCCCACTTCAGGCGACTGACTGTGTGGAGTTTGCACGTTCTCGCCGTGTCTGCGTGGGTTTGCTCCGGTTTCCACCCACAGTCCAAAGACCTGCAGGTCAGGTGAATTGGCCATGCTAAACTGCCCGTAGTGTCAAGCAAGGGGTAAATGTAGGGGTATGGGTGGGTTGTGCTTCAGCGGGGCGGTGTGGACTTGTTGGGCCGAAGGGCCTGTTTCCACACTGTAAGTAATCTAACACTGTACCGGCCCTTCAGCCATCGAGTTTGTGTGACCTTTTAGCGTACTCTAGGATTAAACTAACCTACACACTCTTCATTTTCCTATCACCTGTGTGCCTATCCAAGAGTTGTTTAAATGTCCCAAATGCATCTGACTCTAGTACCACCGCGGCAGTGTATTCCATGCACCAAACACTCTCTCTGTAAAGCAGCTACCTCTGACATCTACTCTAAACCTTCCTCCAATTCTTTTCAAATTCTGTCCCCTTGTGTTAGCCATTTCTGTCACGGGAAGAAGTCTCTGGCTGTCCACACTATCTTTGCCTCTCATTATCTTGTACACCTCTATCAGGCGACTAACTGTGTGGAGTTTGCACGTTCTCCCCGTGTCTGCGTGGGTTTCCTCCGGGTGCTCCGGTTTCCTCCCACAGTCCAAAGATGTGCA
Source organism: Chiloscyllium plagiosum (assembly GCF_037043375.1). Taxonomy (NCBI): domain Eukaryota; kingdom Metazoa; phylum Chordata; class Chondrichthyes; order Orectolobiformes; family Hemiscylliidae; genus Chiloscyllium; species Chiloscyllium plagiosum. The sequence continues at coordinate 85,885,432 of NW_028270183.1, forward strand.
GGCCAGGTGAATTGGCCATGCTAAATTGCCCATTGTGTTAGGTAGGGGTAAATGTTGGGATAAGGGTGGGTTGCGCTTCGGCGGGTCGGTGTGGACTTGTTGGGCCGAAGGGCCTGTTTCCACACTGTAATGTAATCTAAAGTAATCAAATTCCCACTTTTCCTTCTTTGCTCCAATGAGAAAAGACCTCACTTCCCCCTACCTTTCCCTCGTAAGGCATGCCCTCCAGTCCAGGCAGCACCCTGGTAAATCTCGTCTGCAGCCTCTCAAAAGCTTCCACATTCTTCGTATAATGTGGCAACCAGAACTGAAGACAATATTCCGAATGTTGTCGAATCAAGACTCTGTACAGCTGCAACTCTTCCATCCAATCCCCCGCTAATGACAGCCAACACATCATACGCCTTTATAACAACCTTATCAAATTAAGGGATCTATTAACGTGGACTCAAGATCCCTCTGTTCTTGAACACTGCCAAGAATCCTGCTTTTAACCCTGTAAAGGCTTTCTGCAGAATCCTCCAATATTAAACCCTCCCTATTTGGTACATTCCTCCAGTCACTACAACACTCAAACTGCGAAACCGTTTCAAGCCCCTCCAATCCTCCTTAACTCTGTAATCTCCTTTAATGTTGGGATAAGGGTGGGTTGCGCTTCGGCGGGTCGGTGTGGACTTGTTGGGCCGAAGGGCTTGTTTCCACACTGTAATGTAATCTAAAGTAATCAAATTCCCACTTTTCCTTCTTTGCTCCAATGAGAAAAGACCTCACTTCCCCCTACATTTCCCTCGTAAGGCATGCCCTCCAGTCCAGGCAGCACCCTGGTAAATCTCGTCTGCAGCCTCTCAAAAGCTTCCACATTCTCAAGCATCAACCCTCAAAATTACTGAATCTTCTTTTTAGCTACGGCAATTTTCCTAATATCTGCAAACTTTTCTCGTCCTGATATCCATGCAGATCTCTGCATGTCCCGCCAGTCTCCAGTGCCCTTCTGGGGACAATGCCGAGGAAGGAAGTGTGTTAGAGTCTGGGCCACATTACAGAGGTGTGAAGGAGTACAGAACTTGAAGGGTGGTACAAATATAGAAAAGGATGTGGATTCTGCAGGAGCTTAGATGTGGCGGGAGTCATAGAAACTGCAGGATGGGACCGAGGATGGGCTGTGTATCCTGAAGGACGTTATAATTTGAACAGCAGATTTTTTGATCGACCATTCGGCCGGTCTTGATGTCAGAACTCTGGAGATCTTCAAGAGAATTGGTGAGCACAGCTTCAGATTCCCAGGCTGGGCGATGTGATTTCAGATATGAATCTATTTACCCATTCTGTCTGTGTGCCTGACACTAAATTGGTGCTGATCTGTTAGAAAATACTATCCGTGCATTTGGTAACCTCCAGGTCTACACGACTGACCAGAGCTCACCTCGTCAAAGCATCATTTGGAATGTTTTTTCAGAATTTTTTTTAAAGTGACTATTTCATGAGATGCCAGTAATTGGGAAGTTTCCATTTTGAGAGAATGAAATTTTTACCTTTAACCCTGACTCATGCAATGGAGTTTTGTGGATTCTGTTGTCTGCAGACTATCACTCAGAGGATTGTATAACCAGAGAATCTGAGTGCAGATGGTCTTTGCTTGGGAGAGTGTGCATTCACAAGTTCATGTCGGCTATGTCACGGTGTTTCTGGAGAACATATAACTGTGTAAATATCTCACCAGCTGGTTCAGAGGTGAGTGCACTGGGCCCTGAGCACCCGGATCTGAGAAGCCTCATGCTGTTTGTATGTGGGGCTTGGCACCAGGCTGGGTGAGAGCAGCTCCCTCAGTAAATGACTGGTATGGAGCTTGGGATCCTCCTGCTTTGTTTGATCTTGGGCCATATCGTTAACTCCCTCTCATGAGTGATCGTGTCATGTTCTCCAGTCCTGACAGTGTCCACCCCCTGTGAGCCCTTCCAGCTGTTGAACATCTCCCTTCTCTCTCACTCTCTCCAGCCCTTACAACATGATCTTTGTCTCATATCTCCTGCTGCCCCAAATGACCTTACTCTTTGTTATCGCATTGCATTGATTTGAGCTGTGTGGAAGTAGGTTTGGGCCACTGAAAAATATGATAATGCCCCCACTCTCCATTATTGTCAAACAGATCGCCTTGTTTATCTCTCTCCCATAAGGGTAAAGGAAGCATCCACCCTGTCCATTCCCTTGAGGATCTGTACATTTCAATAAGGACAAATGTCCTCCTGATGACGCTCAGTGGCACAGCACCGAAGTGAAATGATTATGTTCCTAAATTTTCTGTATTTGCTTGACCCATCTAACGTTCTGAAACCTCCATCATTCTGGACAACAGTGCCCCATTAATTTCTGAGAATACTCCACCGATCCTATCTCTGCAAACTCCTCACACTCCTACAATTCTCCTTGTCTGTATGAATCCCTCCAGCTTCTACAGTCCAGCCAAATTGTCTGGTCCATACAACACTCCCTAACGCTGTAATATTCTACAGTCCATAACTTGCTCCCTCACCCTGTAACATTATATATTATACATTATCCACCCTGGGCCTGAAACATTCTCGAGAGCACACCTTCCTCACTATCCATTTAATATCCTGGAATCCATACCAACCTCCCTATCCCTCTATTATTTCAGTCCACACCATCCTCTCTAACCCTTCTATATTCTCCAGATACCACAACTGTTGTTAAATGTTCCACATCCTCGAATCCTCCGAATATTTCTACACTATTCTCAACGTAATCCCTGTGAGGAGCCACAGCCCTGCATACATTCCTATCTGGAATCAAATCAAAGTGGTGCTATCTCTAATTTCTTCCAAACTATAAATCATTCCTCCTGCGAATATTCTCTAACACCTGTAACTATCCTTAACCCTATAACAATATTCTAGCCCCCATACGTATCTCTAACTCCATGACCTCCATGAGCACTTTGGGTCCAGTGACCACAACGGTCTTAGTTTTAACATAGTTATGGAAAAAGATAAGAGAGGTCCACAGGCCTCTAAACTGGAACAGGGCCAGGTTTCGGGTAATTAGGCAGGATCTAGCAGGCGTGAATGCATTGAATTTAAAATTGCACAACGCCACTTTTTAGTCCAATTCGCTTTGGAAGAACTGATGATCACTGTGAAAGATGAAAGGCGTAATCTGAAATTGTTTAATATTACATGTCATGACACTCTCATCCTGATGCTAAAAGTTCTGTGCCTTATGATTGTGCTGCACAACCACCTCATGAAGTAGTGCTCTGACACTTGGAGCATCCAAATAAACCTGCTGGGCTGTCAGCTGGTGTTGTGTGATTTTTAACTTTGCCTACTCCAGTCCAACAACAGAAACTCCATATTATGACTACCATCCATTGGGTGGGTCTGTTTGGAGGAAAAGGAACAACTGGCAATTGGGATGCTTTTAAAAGTGTCATATCAAGAATCCGGGCCAGTATGCCCCGTTAGGGTGAAGGAAAAAGCTGGCAGGTTTAGGGATCCCTGGCTGTTGAGGGATATTAAGTCTCTGGTTCTGAAATGAAGACTGCATGGATTGCGTTGAAGCGATCCGTACCGACGTAAAGTCTTCTAGTCCTCAAGACGAGATCAGTCTGTGGAGATCCTAAAATCTTCTCAGTCCCTGCAACACTCCCAATCTGTAGAACTGAATGCCTCTTCTGATCCAGTTCCTCCAAGACCCACTATCTATGTGACATCTTCCCATTTCCAGCACCCACCCTGTCAATGTAAGCTGGTCCAATTTCTCCATCCACCTACTCATCTCCATAACATTCTCCAGCTCTTACACTCCTCACTGTATACGTCACCCTCGCCAACAACCCTTCCCACTTTGACCATACTGGAGGAGGTTACTAATGCTCCCTGATCTGTGAACTGTATCCAACCAAAATTGCTCTCCGTATCTCTTGGAAAATCTGTACGATTCCGCACCGTCCCTGACTAAATAACCTACAAAACCTAAGCCTTCCTAGATCTATAAATATCTTCAGTCACGAATACCCTCCATATGTCTGTTTGTTTTTCCAATCTGTACAACCCAACTTTGTCTCTGTAATCTGCTCCATTCACCTGAAATACTCCTGTCTGGGGAAAATGCCCCATCCTTCCAACATCGTTATGCTTGTAAACTGTTCCAGCACGAACAAACTCCCCGTCTTCATGAACATGTGTCGACGCTACATCTCACCACATTTCTGTAACCACCTGTGGCTCTATGGTCCTCCTTCCCTGTGAAATCATCTCCAGTGCACACAAACTTCCCAGTCTGGGTCATCCGCTCCAAATCAGACTACTTCTGGGAGATTGTAATCTGAAGTAATCGATTTCGCTGTCCACTACACCTCCAATTTTGTTGTCATCTGCAAACTTACTAACTTTTATGCTCACATCCAACTCATTTATGTCAGCAGTGCAAAGTAGTGGACGCAGCACCAATCCTTGATTTTTGTTACTTTCCACAGCTCTTAGAAACCTCCCTGTCTATATGATCCACGGCTGTCTCCGCAACCCTCTGTATCGCTAACCACCAACTGCTTCCACAATCTTGCCTACATCTTTTACCTCTTCCAGTTCCTTCAGTACCTTCTATAAACGCAAACTCCCGATTAGTGAAGGCAAGTCTAGTTTCTACAATATCTATCAAAATCTGAAGCGCACACTCTCTCTAATCTGTATGTCTCTCCTTAATCCGTAAACATCTGCAGCCACCATTACTGTCCATACCTTTCTTCGATCCTCCAGTCCGATTAAGCTTCCCATCCTTACCTTAACAAAAGTCTGTGTATCTTAGTACTATACTAAAAACTTTCATATGTCTGTAAACTATTCCAACCCCTCCACTATCTCCATAAACATCTAGAGCCCCGAAAGCCTGCTCTTTCTGTGTGACCTCTTCCAGTCCTGACAATACCCCAATCTATGTAGCCACTTTAATCTTCCCTTGTTGGGGAATGCCTTGATGTTCCTGGCGATTTCCCGTTCTTAGCACCAACCCCAATCTTTGTGACTCTCCAGTTTATAGAAGACTCACTTTCAATGCCAGCTCATCCAATCTCTACATCCAAGTGTAACCTCCTGATCTTTCTCCAATTCTTTGATCTTAATATATTTAAGCTGCAACCTCCCCCACACACCGTGACAACAGGAAAATATTTCAGTTTGTGCAACCCTCCCCATCTGTGCAACTGTCTCCAACACAGCAGCCTGGCATTCTCCATTGCCTCCTATCTCTGTAGTCTCCAGAACCTAGAAGCATTCTTATATTTGTAAACATCTTCCATCTCGACAACCTTCCATTTCTCAATTAATACACACAATACTCTTCTCCCTGAAAAAACGCCTGCCCGTGCCTCTCAGTCCTCCTGCCTCTCCTTACATCCATTCCTATCCCTATCTCCAGAATCTAATCCAGCTCCCTCTATCTCTGTAAATTCTTCCAATCCCCAAACCCGTTTGTCCCACTAACATTCTTGACTAGATGTAAGTCTATTTAACTCTAACATCCTCGAACCCCGGAAGACTCCCTATCTCTGTAACGTCTATACATCCGCTCAACTCCGCCTCCCAACCACTGGCCCCCCAACTACTGATGAATGACTCCGTGTATTCGCCATAAGGCAGATGGAATGACAGTGAACAGATCTCATGGAACTGTCATTCCGGAGATGTGGCTGCAGAATGGCAATCGCTGGGAAGGAAATATTGGAGAGTTGTTGAGATCGAGGCAAGAGAGGCAAAAAAACAAGAAGTTGTGAAGAAAGGATGAGGTTAATGCATTAGTGAGGTAACCACGTGGAATTGAAGATCAAAATTTGGAGTCTATTTGGGTGGAACTGAGAATAAGCAAGCAGCAGCAACTGTTAGCAGGAATTCTTTTATAGGCACCAACCAATGATGGTAATGTCAATATGGTTACAATCAGGACACTGAATGTACTTGCAGCAAGGGCAGTACAGTAACTGAGTATGACAGTGGTCTCCATCCCGATTGGATAACTAATGAGTATCAGGGACTCCTGGAATGTATGTGAGATGGTTTTCTATAACATCATATCAAGGAACCATTAACAATATTATCTATTGTAGGTCAAAATGCAGTGTAATAATAAATACCTAATAATCCCATTATAAAAGAATTTTGTGAGCCAAGACGCATCATGTTATAATGTAGGTACTGAGTTTGAGTTTAGACCATGAAATGTAGAAGCGGAATTAGGTGATTTGGCCCATTGCATATGGTCTGACCTTCAATCAGATCATGGCTGATCTGATACACTTCAACTCTAGTTTCCTGCCTTTTCCACAAAACCCTTGTTTCCCTGATTCATTAAAATCTGACCAAGACTGTTTGTAAATATTCTTAACGATGCAGACTCGACAGCCCCTTGCAGTCAGGTCTTCCCACAGAGTCACTATACTCTGAGTGAAGACACTCCTAATCATCTTCATCTTAAATGTGTTAGTTCTTGCTGGGATTTTATGCCCTCTCACTTTTCTCTCACTTTTCTGTATTAAACTTCATTTGCAAACTCTCAGTCCAGCTCTGCAGCATATCTATGCCTCTCTATCACCTACAACATCCTTTGTCACTATCCAAAAATCTACAGACCTTAGTGTCATCCGCAAATTTGCTGAGCCATCCTTCAATGACCTCATCCAGGTCATGTACATAAATGACAAGCAACAGGAGACCCACAACAAATCCTGGCGGTACACCACGAGTAACTGAACTCCAGGATCATTATTTCCCATCAACCACTACCCTCTGTCTTCATTCATTGAGGCAATTGTTAATTCAAACTGCAAAATCACTCTCAATCCCATGCCTCTATATTGTCTGCAATAACCTACCGTGGGGAAGCTTAACGAACGCTTGACTGAAATCCACATACTACCACATCAACTGCTTTACTCTCATCCGCCTGTTTGGTCACCTTCTCAAAGAACTCAATAAGGGTTGTAAGGCACGACCTACACTTCACAGAATCGTGTTGACTATCCCGAATCTACTTATTACTCTCCAGATGATTATAAATCCTAGCTCTTCCAAGCCATTCCAACACTTGACACAGAATCCGAAGTGAGGATTGAGGGAGCTTTTATGATGGTCTCATCAATGTCTTGTGCATATAAAACATGACATCCCAAATCCTATTCTCAATGCTCTGACCAGTGATGGTAAACATCCCAAACGCCTGCTTCACCAGCTTGCCTACCTGTGACACCACTTTCAAAGAACTGTGTGCCTGCATCTCTAGGTATAATTGACAACAATACTCAGGACTGGAACATTAAATGCACAAGTCATGTTGTTTATGTAGACATTGATGAGACCACCATAAAAGCATTGTTGATCGATAGGAGCACTCATCTGGTTCACTTACCTCCTTTGGGGAAGGGCATCTGACATTCTAACCTGCTCTAGCCGACATGTGACTCCAGACCCACAGCAATATGGCTGACTCTGAGCTACTCTCTGGTCAATTAGCAATGGGGCAAAGAATGCTGGTCCAATCCGCGGCCACCACATGTCATGAATGAAATAATAAAAATGGATATGTCCATCTCTACCTCTGCACACTCCTCCAGCTGCAGAAACAGGCTTTGTAACACCATTCATGCACTAACCACCCTCAGTAATGCTCTCATCACCTCCAGCACCTTCAACTCTCCCTATTCCTATCATCTGCTCAAACCCTGACGATGATTCCCCTTCCCACTGCGCATCTCTTTCTAGCAGACCCTTTGCAATCCCTTTAAAATTCGGCCAAAACATTATCTCATTTCAGCCTTTTAAGTACGTTTTGGTGATGTTCTAAGCCTCGTAATCTAATATGATTTATTTTGTCCTGAGTGAGGGACAGGTAGAAATTTCTTGCTGAAGTTGTGTCTGTTTCAATGCAGTGTTCTTTTCTTGAATGTTTTACACTGTTCCTTCAAATGATTTCCACCGTTCATTTACAGACACATATTTCATTCTGTTTATCAATTTTACCTTGGTTAGTTCTCCTCTCAAACTCATGTAATTGGCTATTTTTTGTATCTAGTTATAGCTTGTCCTTTAAAAAAAAATTCCTTTAAACTGCACTTTTTCACAATTTCCCAGAGGAACTCTCCAGGAGACCTTACTCATTGACTATGTTTCATCACACAACGGTCGCTCTGGGACAGTTGCGTCCCTAGCCAGTTGCACAATGTGTTACTCAAAGAAACACTGAAAAAATTCTCCCAACTCCTCTTTCAATATCATTTTTTTCAGTGTGATTTTCCACAATATCTATGAATATTGAAGTTTCACTAAATTATCACAATGCCTGTGTTAAAAATTTCAATGAGTTCCTGTTTAACGCAGTGATGAGCAATGAAATGCTGTTAGGTGGTTATAACTGTTGTGCTGCTTGTGTCTTGGCAAGTATTAGCCAGAATTTGCATTGAGCCATACTCTACTTCATGGTCTGAGGTCAAATGCTTTCTCTGTAATTCATTTGTTATCCATTATTGTTTGCGTTACCTATTTTGCCTGAGCTTGCACAAGGTTGAACACCATTGAATATTTATGTTCCATCTTTAGTTCGCCATATAACCAGTCCCTCTGGCGTCTAAATCTCTCTTATCTCTGTATCACAAATCCATCTACCTTATAGATGGATTTGTTCAAAGTTTGGGAGAAGATTTGTAGCTCAGGTGCTCGTTGTTGTGGTTCTGTTCGCCGAGCTGGGAGTTTGTGTTGCAGACGTTTCGTCCTCTGTCTCGTGACATCCTCAGTGCTTGGGAGCCTCATGTGAAGCGCTTCTATGATGTTTGTCCATGCGAAAATAAATTGTGCTCTTTCCCACAATGTTCTGTCACAAACCGATTTGCTGATGTACAGTTTTAGTTGAACTCTGTCCCATCCTGTTCCTTTCTGCTTGTGTTCGGCCACATTCCCATGCTGTGCCAATGCGTCACCTCTTGTCTTTCGTTTTGAAAAGCTCCTTTCACCTGAACCCTGTCCCTGCATCCTCTCTGTCAGCTTAAATCCCTGTTTATGCTGACATTTTTGGCCGGGACACTGGTCCCAGCACGGTTCCACTGGGACCATCCTCATGGATTATTTTATAAAATCAAGTATGGGAATTGGTTCTCTCTGGTTGACCAGCCTTTCTTGCGCAGCCCTAGCTGCCCTTGAGGGAGTAGCTTGCTCGGCCATTTCAGATGGTTCGTGAGAGTCAAAAACTTTGCTGTGTCTATATCGTGCAGACCACGTGAGGATGGGCAGATATCCTCTCGAAAGGAAAAGTGTTGGTCTTTTCGTCCTTCAGCAATGGTCTCATACTTATTTGTGGATTGTTAATGTACTATTTTTCAAATTATTGATTTCAAACTTCTCCATTTCTGATGGTGGGATTGAAAACCGCCTCCACTGAACATTAGCTGAGGTTTTGGATGTATTCTCCAGCAATAATATTACTAGGTCAGCACTTCACCTGCTTATCCCAGAACATTGATATCAGTGCATCATGAAGCTAAACCCATCCTTCCAACTGTTTGATCCTGACATCCTCCTGCACTCTGGTTATATCACTCTCCATGTGGGATCCCTCACTGTATGGGTCTAATTGCTGCGTTTGCAAGTGTCTCTCACTCTTGCAGCAACGCCAAATCTTGAGCCAACAGAATCGGCCACTCCAAAGAGACACAGCAGCACAGGCCAGGGATGGAAACTGGGATTTTCCAGATCTCTATGGGACCCAGTGCCGTTATCCATGTGTGACACTCACTACATCAGTCCAATTACCCATTCTGTCTATTTCTCTGTCTGCTGGATGTACTCAGGGTCTTCTCGACTCAGTGAATCAGCTGCTGGTTGTCTCGTCCATCACTACATTAAAGGCACTTTGTCAGCCAGAGAGAAAAAGGGCAGGCAGATCTGGAGCCTTCAATAAATCCTGCAGTGACGTAAGATCACTCACAGTTGACAGAGCAGAGAGCAACGAGCGGGCTCCAAACATCGACTAACAATGGCTCAGTCACCACCTCCAATTTAACTTGCGCTGTACTGACACAGCTTAGGGAGTTCACAGTTATCAATCCAGACCTGTGCTTTCTTAGTGAGCATCAGTACAACAGAGGGGATTCCAGGCCTCCCACAAGAGGGTGGGAATGCTGCCTGGGATATTTCTGTTCTCTGTATCCTCTCCAACACTGTATCTATGTCATGTCTCATCGTCCAGTGTATTCAGTCATTTGTAACTCATTTATCGGATTCAGTCCTGTAACCTTCTCACTTCCCTATACACCCTCCACATATTTGAAACTTGCTGCATTCCAGACGACCGTCCCTATCACTGTAAATTGCTTCAGTGTCTAAAACATGCCTTACATTGGTAGTCTCCTCCTCCAATAACTGGAGACAGAGTCATGCAACACGGAAACAGAACCTTCGATACAACTAGCCGATGCTGACCACAGCTCCTGAACGAGTCTCGCGACCCTGCATTTGACCCATCTCCCTTCAAACCTTCTCCTCTCCATGTCCCTGCCCTAATGTCTTTTCCATGTTGTCATTGTGCATCTCCCCATCACTTCTTCTGGCATTTCATTCAATTCATGCCCCATGCTCTGTGTGGAAATTTTTTCCCTCCGATTCCTTTTGAGTCTTCCCTCTCCCACATCTTATTTCTGCATCGAGTTATGGACTCCCCTACCCTGGGGTAGAGACCTTCACGATTCACCTTGTGTATACCCCTCAGGTTGGCTTGTCATCCGCGTGTGACAAGCAACATGAGTTCGACTGGGACAACACGACTATTAAAGGACAAGCCAAACAGAGAACAGCCAGGGAATTCCTCGAAGCATTGCACTCATCTACAGATTCTACAACAAACACATCGAATCTATCAACAAACACATTATACCAACATACCGGCCCCTGCAGCAAATAGCTGGAACTAACAACCGGAAGCGGCAGAGACAAACCACGATAAATGCCGGAGGAAACATCACAGAAGCGCCTCACAGGAGGCTTCCAAGCACTGAGGATGTCATCTAGACAGGGGACGAAAAGGCTGCAACACAAATTCCCAGATCGGCGAACAGAATCACAACAACGAACACCCGAGATACAAATCTTCTCACAAACTTTGAATGCTCCATAATCTGCGAAACTGTCTCCAAACAAAATTGCTGTTCTTATCTCCTGGAAAACCTATCGTATACCACACCCTCCATGTCTAACTAACCCCCAGAACTTAAGCCTTTCGATATCTATATAGAACATAGATCGTAGAACATTACAGCGCAGTACACGCCCTTCGACCCTCGATGTTGCAGCGACCTGTCATACTAACCTTAAGCCCATCTAACCCACACTATTCCATGTAGTTCCATATGCTTGTCCAATGGCAACTTAAATGTACTTAAAGTTGGCGAGTCTCCTACCGTTGCAGGCAAAGCACTCCATACCTTTACTACTCACTGAGAAAGAAACTACCTCGGATATCTGTCCTATAACTATCACCCCTCAATTTAAAGCTATGCCCTCTCGTGCTCGCCGTCACCATACATGGAAAAAGGCTCTCCCTGTCCACCCTATCCATCCCTCTGAATATCTTAGATGTCTCTATTAAGTCACCTCTCAACCTTCTTCTCTCTAACGAGATCAGTCTCAAGTCCCTCAACCTTTCCTCGTAAGACCTTCCCTCCATTACAGGCAACATTCTAATAAATCTCCTCTGCACCCTTTCCAAAGCTTCCACATCCTTCTTATAATTCGACGACCAGAACTGGACACAATATTCCAAGTGCGGCCGCACCAGCGTTTAGTACAGTTGCAGCATAGCCTCATGGTTCCAGAACGCCATCACTCTATTAATAAAAGCTAAAGCCACTGTATGCCTTCTTAATAAGCCTGTGAACCTGGGTGGCAACATTCAAAGTTCTGTGCACATGGACACCGAGATCTCTCTGCTCATCTACACTACCAAGAATCTTACCGTTAGCCCAGTACTTTGCATTCCAGTTACTCCGGCCAAAGTGAATCACCTCACACTTGTCCGCAGTAAACTCCTTTGGCCACGTCTCAGCCCAGCTCTGCAGCTTACCTATGTCTCTTTGCAACCTACAACATCCTTCGTCACTATCCACAACTCCACTGACATTAGTGTCGTCTGCAAATTTACTAACCCACACTTCTATGCCCTCATCCAGGTCTACCTGTTCCGTCCCTAGTACTCTACGTTTGTGTGTGTTGTTCTTCCAGTCTATAAAACACACATTATGGTTGTAATCTGCCCCATTCCCGAAATAGTCCCCGTCTGTTTAAACAAGCCCTGTCCTACCAACACCCTTATCCCAGAAAATTGCTCCATCGCTCCCAATCTCCCCATCTCCACGAACTCATGCAGGCCTGACAGCTCTCCACATTTCTGAAACACCCTGTGGCTCTATGGTCCTCCCTCCTTTGAAAATACCTCCAGTCCCCATACCCCTCCAAATCTGGGTCGTCTGCTCCAGATCAAACCATTGCTGTCTCTGTTACTTCCGATAATCCTGGCAAACCTTCCTAATTGATTCTCTTCATTCCGACCCCATTCTCTCCAGCTTTCCAAAACCTCTTTCTGTCATTGTAACACTCTCTATTTCGAACATAGAACAGGAAAACACGGTACAGGCTCTTCAGCCATCGATATTGTGCTGACCTTTTATCCTACTCGATGATGAAACCCACACACTCTTCATTTTCCTATCACCTGTGTGCCTATCCAAGCGTTGCTTAAATGTCCCGAATGTATCTGACTCTAGTACCAGCGCTGGCAAAACATTGCACGCACCTACAACTTTCTCTGTAAAGCAGGTACCTCTGACATCACCCCTAAATCTTCCTCTAATTCCTTTCAAATTCTGTCTACTTGTGACAGCAATTTCTGTCATGGGAAGTATGCTCTGGCTATCCACACTATCTTTGCCTCTCATTAGCTTGCACGCATCTATCAAATCTCCACTTTTCCTTCTTTGATCCAATGAGAAAAGCTCTCACTCCCCCAACTGTTCCCTCGTAAGGCATGCCCTCCAGTCCAGGCAGCATCCTGGTAAATCTCGTCTGCAGCCTCTTAAAAGCTTCCAAATCCTTGGTATAATGTGGCAACCAGAACTGAAGACAATATTCCGAATGTGGTACAGCCAGGGTTCTGTAGAGCTGCAGCTCTTCCACTCAATCCACCTGCTCATGAAAGCCAACACATCATACGCCTTTTTAACAACCCTGTCAACTTAAGGGATCTGTGGATGTGGACCCAATATCTCTCTGTTCTTGAATACTGCCAAGAATTCAGCTTTCAACCCTGTAAAGGTTGAACCCTCTTAAGGTCCAATCTTAAATCCTCCCTACTTGGTACATTCCTCCAGTCACTGCAACACTCAAACTGCGAAACCGTTTCAAACCCCTACAATATTCCTTAGCTCTGTAACTTCCTTTATTAGCATCAACCCTCAAAATTAACGAAGCTTCTTTTTAGCTTCTGCAATTTTGCTAATATCAGCAAAATCTTCTCGTCCTGATATCCCTGCAGATCTCTGTAAGCCCCGCCACTCTGCAGTGCCCTTCTGGGGAACACTGCAGAGGAAGGACGAGTTGTAGAGTTCGAATCATATTACGGAGGTAGGAAGGGCTGCAAATGGAGGATGGTACAAATATAGAAAGGGATGCGGATTCTGCACGAGGTCTGAAGTAGCGGGATTCATAGAAATTGAAGGATGGGACCGAGAACGGGCTGTGTATCCTGAAGGACGTTACAATTTGAACAACAGATTTCTGATCGACCATTCGGACGATCTTGATGTCCTAATTCTGGAGACCTTCAAGAGAATAGGTGAGCACAGCTTCAGATTCCCAAGCTGGGAGATTTGAGTTCAGATATGAACCTATTTACCCATTCTGTCTGTGTGCCTGACACTAACTTGGTGCTGCCCTGTTATAAAGCACTATTCGTGCAATTGGTAGCCTCCAGGTCTACACGACTGACCAGAGCTCACCTCGTCAAAGCATCATTTGGAATGTTTTTTCAGAATTTTTTTTAAAGTGACTATTTCATGAGATGCCAGTAATTGGGAAGTTTCCATTTTGAGAGAATGAAATTTTTACCTTTAACCCTGACTCATGCAATGAAGTTTCGTGGATTCTGTTGTTGTCTGCAGATTATTACTCAGAGAATTGTGTGAACATAGAATCTGAGTGCAGATGGTCTTTGCTTGGGAGAGTGTGTATTTTACCAGTTTACTTCGGCTATGACATAGTGTTTCTGGCGAACGTATAACTGTGCAACTACCTCACCAACTGGTTCAGGGGTGAGTGCACTGGGAGCCGAGCACCCGGATATGAGAAACCTCATGCTGTTTGTGGGGCTTGGCACGATTCTTGGTGAGAGCAGGTCCCCGAGTAAATGACAAGTATGGACCTTGGGATCCTCCTGCTTTGTTTGACCTTGTGTCATATCGTTTTCTCCCTCTCATGAGTAATTGTGTCATATTCTCCAGTCCTGACAGTGTCCACTTCCCTGTAATCCCTTCCAGCTGTTGAATATATCCATTCTCTCTCACTCTCTCCAGCTCTTACAACCTGTCTTTGTCTTGTATCTCCTGTTGTCCGAATTGACTTTGCTCTATGTTATCGCATTGCACTCCTTAGGGCTGTGTGGAAATTGGTTTGGGCCACTGAAAAATATGATAACGTCCCCACTCTCCATTTTTGTCAAACAGAGTCTCCTTGTTTGTCTCTCTCCATTGAGGGGAAGGAAGCATTATTTCAGCATCTACCCTCCCCATTCCCCTGAGGGTCTGCACATGTTAATCAGGACAACTGTTCTCCCGATGACTCTCAGTGGCACAGCACCGAAGTGAAATGTTTATATTCCTCTATTTTCTGCCAGCACTTTCTTTTGTTTGACCCATCCATATTTCTGAAATCTTCCCAGTCTGGACAGTTCTCCACTAATTACTGAGAATGCTCCACCCTCCCTATCTCTGCAAACTCCTCAAACTGCTACAATCCTCCCTGTCTGTCTGAACCCCTCCAGCGTCTCCAGTTCATCCAAATTATTATATCCCCTACAGTCCTCACCATCTCTGTGTCCTTCAGTCACTACATTTCTCCATGCCTCTGGTAACCGCTCCATCCCCTTCAAATCTGCCTATCTCTGCAAGGTCCTCCAGTTCCAGAAAACATCCCTCTACGTGGAACTTCCACCAGAGACCACTTTCCTCCATAGCTCTGTAATCCCCTGTTTGTTCTCTCTATCTCTGTTCCCAGCTTCAGTTCGGACAACCCTTCTTCCATGTGCAACTTCTTCAAGTCTCTACAATCCTCCCAGTCTGTGAAACCTCCACGAGACCATGCAACTGTATCACTATGCCTGACAGCCTGCAGTGATTTCAAACTTCCGCACGTCGATACCATCTCCAGTCTCTAAGCCCCTCCCTATCATGGTGAACTGCTCCAATCTTTACAAACTTTCCTGTCTGTGTACACCATCAGTTTGATACATCTCTTCTCATTTCTGTAGTGTCCTGCAGAGTCTAAAATCCTCCCCGTTTTTGTGACTTCTGCCCATCAGTAGTACTCTCCCTATCTGTATAAATGCCTCGAGTCACTACAACCACCTTTACTGTGTAGCCCCGACCCGATCCCAAAGCCATCGCTATCTGTGTAAACTCTTTCAGGTCTGTATCCTCCAACTTGCTGAAACCTGTTCGACCATTGCAACCCCCATTATTTCTTAACATTGGTTAGTCTCGAAAACCATCCCAATCAGTGTGATATCCTCAACTGCGTACAACACTGTCTGTGTAATCTCTTCAAATCCTTCATTTCCTGCATACCTTTGCATTGGTTGACTGCTCTGAGGCTACTGTATCCTCGTTCCTATCTATAAACAGTTCCATTCACTGTACCCCGTCCTTTGCTCATTAGTGACTCGAGTCTCTCACAACCCTCTCCACGACTGTAACCTCCTCCTGTGTCAACAACATTCTCTCTCTCTGAAATATCTTCAAATGCTTAAAATCATCTCTCCCTCTAACTTTCTTCAGTCCATAATTTGCTCCCTATCCCTGGAACATTGGTCTAGTCCGTACAACACTCCAAAACCCTGTAATATTATACTGTCTATAATTTCCTCCCTAACACTGTAACATTCTACCGTGCATACCACCACCCTGGGCCTGAAACGTTCTCCAGTACATGCCTTCCTCACTATCCATTTAATATCCTGAAGTCCATACTAACCTCCCTATCCCTCTATTTTTTTCAGTAAACAACATACTCGCTATCCTTGCTATATTCTCCAAATACCAAAACTGTTGTTAAATATACCACATCCTCGAATCCTCCGAATAGTTCTGCACTCTGCTCAACGTAATCCCTGTAAGGAGCCACAACACTGCACACTTCCCGATCTGCAATCAAATCAAAGTGGCGCTATCTCTCATTTCTTCCAAATAATCAATCATTTTTCCGTGAACATTCTCTAACACCTGTAACTATCCTTAAGCCTGTAACATTGTCATGCCGCCATACGTCTCTCGAACTTCATGACTTCCTTGAGCACTTTGGTTCCAGTGACCACAACTGTCTTAGTTTAACATAGTTATGGATAAAGGTAAAAGAGGTTCAGGATTGAAGATCTAAACTGGAACAGGGCCAGGTTTGGGGCAATTACGCAGGATCTAGCAGGTGTCAATGCATTGAATTTAAAATTGTACAACGATCAGTTTTAGTCCAATTCGCTTTGGAAGAACTGGTGATCACTGTGAAAGATGAAAGGCCTAATCTGAATTTGTTTAATATTACTTGTCATGACACTGCCATTCTGTTGCTATAAATTCTGTGCCTTATGATTGTGCTGCACAATCACCGAATGAAGAAGCAGTGCTCTGAAACCTAGTGCCTCCAAATAAACCTGCTGGACTGTCAGCTGGTGTTGTGTGATTTTTAACTTTGCCTACCCCAGTCCAACAGCAGCAACTCCATATTATGACAACCATCCATTGGGTGAGTCTGTTTGGAGGAAAAGGAAAAACTGGCAAATGGGAGGCTTATAAAAGTGTGATATCACGAATCCGGGCCAGTATGCCCCGTTAGGGTGAAGGAAAAAGCTGGCAGGTTTAGGGATCCCTGGCTGATGAGGGATATTAAGGCTCTGGTCCCGAAATGAAGATTGCATGCATTGGGTTGGGGCGATCCCTATCTACCTAAGCTCTTCTAGTTCTAAAGAGACGATCAATCTGTGGAGAACCTACAACCTTGCAACACTCCCAATCTGTAGAACTGTATTCAATGTCTGTGACTCTTCTGATCCAGCTCCTCCAAGACCCACTATCTATGTGACATCTTCCCATTTCCAGCACCCACCCTGTCAATGTAATCTGCTCCAGTTTCTCCATCAATCTATTCATCTCCATAACCTTCTCCAGTTCTTACACTCCTCTCTGTGTAAACGTCACCCTCGCCTACAACCCTTCCCACTTTGACCATACTGGAGGAGGTTACAAATGCTCCTTGATCTGTGAACGGTCTCAAATCAAAATTGCTCTCCATATCTCTTGGAAAATCTGTACGATTCCACACCCGCCATATCTAAATAACCTGCAAATCCTCTTTCTCTGTGATCTCATTCAGTCCTGACAATACCCCAATCTATGGAGCCACTTTAATCTTCTCTTGTTGGGTAATCCCTTGAAGTTCATGGTGATTTCAGATCTTCGCACCATCCGCAATCTTTGAGACTCTCCAGTTTCTAGAAGACTCACTTTCAATGCCAGCTCATCCAATCACTACATCCAAGTGTAACCACCTGATATTTCTCCAATTCTTTGATCTTAATCGGTTGAAACTGCAGCCTCCCCAATTCACCCACTAACCCTCCTGACCACAGGAACCTCTTTCAGTTTGTGCAACCCTCCCCATCTGTGCAACTGGCTCCAACACAGCAACCTGGCATTCTTCTTTGCCTTCCTATCTCTGTAGTCTACAGAACCTAGAAGCCTTCTTGTAATTGTAAACATCTTCAGTCACGACAACCATCCATATCTCTGTTAATATACACAATACTCTTCCCCCTGAAACCGCCCCTGTCTGTGCCTCTCAGTCTGCCTGCCTCTCCTTACATCCATTCCTATCCTTATCTCCCGAATCTCCTTGCATCCATTCCTGTCCCTATCTCCCTCTATCTCTGTAAATTCCTCCAATCACCAAACCCCTTTGTCCCACTAACATTCTTGACTACATGTAACTCTGTTTAACTCTAACATCCTCGAACCTCGGAAGACTCCGTATCTCTGTAACGTCTATACATCCGTTCAACTCCCCCTCCCATCCACCGGCGCCCCAACTAATGAGGAATGACTCCCTGTATTCGCCCTAATGCAGATGGAATGACAGTGAACAGATCTCATGGAACTGTCATTCTGGAGATGTAGCTGCAGAATGACCATCGCTGGGAAGGGAATGTTAAAGAGTTGTTGGGATCGAGGCAAGAGAGGCAAAAAACCAACAAGTTGTGAATAAAGGATGAGGTTAATGCATTAATAAAGTAGCCACGTGGAACTGAAGATCAAGATTTGGAGTCTATTTGGGTGGAACTGAGAATAAGCAAGCAGCAGCAACCGTTAGCAGGAATTCTTTTAAAGGCACCAACCAGTAATAGTAATTTCAATATAGTTACAGTCAGGACACTGAATGTACTTGCAGCACGGGCAGTACAGTAACTGTGTGTGACAGTGATTGCCATCCCGACTGGATAACTAATGAGTATAAGGGAATCCTGGAAGGTATGTGAGATGGTTTTCTACAGCATCATATCAAGGAACCATCAACAAAATTATCTATGGTAGATCAAATGCTGTGAAAAAAAATACCTAATAATCCCATTATAAGGGAGTTTTGTGAGCCGAGATCCATAATGTTATAATGTAGGTACTGAGTTTGAGTTCAGACTACGAGATGTAGGAGCGGAATTAGGCGATTTGGCTTATTGAATATGCTCTGCCCTTCAATCAGTTCATGGCTGATCTGATACTCTTCAACTCTAATTTCCTGCTTTGTCCACAAAACCCTTGTTTCCCTGATTCATTAAAATCTGACTAAGACTGTTGTAAATATTCTTAACGAAGCAGCCTCGACAGTAACGAATTCCCACAGCGTCACTATCCTTTGAGTGAAGACATTTCTAAACATCGCCATCTTAAGTGCGTGAGCCCTTGCTGGGAATTTATGCCCTCTGGTTACACATTCTCACAGCAGTGAAGGGAAAGGAATTGAAAAATATGATTATTACAGAGGACATGAAAATTGCTGGAGTTGGGGTTAATGAGCAAGCATATCCAAGGTTACAGGAGTTTACAGATCAGATGGAAAGATGCACAAAGAAATGGCAAATTAAGTTTAATCTGTACAAGTGTGAGGTAATGTCAAATTCAAGAAGAAACTTAGGATACAGAAGGACATTGATATACAGAAGGATCTTGGTGCAAGTCAGTAACTCCCCGAAAATGGCAACAGACATGTTTCAGATGATAAAAAAACACAAATGGATCACTGGCCTTCATTGGTCACAATGTTGAGTATAGCGGTTTGCATCTGATGTTATGATTGTCTCAAACGTTTGTTTGGACACGTTTTGAACACTGTGCGCAGTTCTCATCTCCACACAAGATGAAGGATATGGAGGCTTTGAGATGGTGCAAAAGAGGTTTATCAGCACGTTAATTGTGTTAGTCTTTTTTTAAAAGAGTGTGTTAGCTGTAACAAAAAAAAAAACAAATTTGGATTGCTTTGCGAGAGTATCAGAGACTGGCAGGTGAACAGGTACAAAATGTAACATTGGGAGAGGGATAGATAATGTGGATAGTCAAATCTCTTTTCCAATGCAATTACTAAAGTGCCTAGGTTTAAGGTGAGAAAGGGAAAGTTTAAACAAGATGTGTGAGGCACGTTTTGTTTTTAAACATAGAGAGTGGAAGTTACCGAGGGAGGTCGTAGAAGGAGAAATGTGAGCAAAGCTTTGAACTGACATTTACCCAGGAACATGAACAGGCAGAAAATGGAGGGCTATGGACCACGTGCAGGTTGATAGTATGTGTTGAGAACAGCATCATGGTCGGTACAGCCATAGTGGGCTGAAGGGCCTATTGCTGTGCTGTACTGTTCTATTTTCCAAGTTCCAATCATCTACCCAGTCAAAGCCCTTCAGAATCTTGGATGCTACATTCCATTTCTCTCTCATTTGTTTGAAACTCAATGGGTTCAACCTCAATCTCCTCCACCACTTCTTATTAGAAAAATCCTCCATTCCCAGGATCAGCTGATTGACCCTTGTCTGTCCTGCCTCCATTGCAAGAATATCTTTCGTTCAGATACTCAAACTGTTCATAATATTCTAGGTGTGGTCTGACTCGTATCTTGTATAACTTTAGCAAGACCTCTCTATTTTTAGATTCCATTCCCTTTGTAATAAATGGCAACATTTGATTTGCCTGCTCTATTACCTGCTGACCCTGGAATCTACCTTTTTCAGGTTGATAAACAAGAACTCCCATTACCCTTTCTGCTGCCAGTCTGAAAACAAATAGTGTTAATCTGAAAGTAAGTTTGAAAAGACATATCAATAAACAATAACTGGACCTTTAGAAATACATTTTATAAAAGACAATGTGTTTTTGAGCATGTTGGATTTTATTTGTTGGTGTCAATATAAATGGTACAATAGATAATGTTGTAGGAGGGGGTTCGTAGTACGAGGAAAATGTTTTATTTGAATTTTCGGAAGCCTTTACGTCAGGTTCAGTCATGGCTAAAGTGTAAGTTGTTTGAGAATGGGGCCCATTAAATGTCAATAATGTCGCCTACGTGTGGAACGAGAGGAGTCGGGTGATATATTATACAAAAAATGTCTTGTCAGTATTTATTGTGGAGAAAGACATGGAAGCTTGGGAACTTGGGAAATAAATAGTGATGTCTTGGAAATAATCCTCAACAGAGAGCAGAAAGTGCTGGAATCTTAAAACAAATAAAGGTAGATCAATCCTCAGTAGCTCATTAGGTCTTCTTAGAATATTGTGGGAAGCTAGGCAAGAGATTGCAATGACCCTATCAGAGATATTTATATTATCAACAGATACAGCGAGGTGCCGGAAGACTGGAGAGTGGCTAATGATGTTCCATCACTTAAGGGACGCAGGGAAAAGCCAGGAAATTACTGCCCAGTGAGATCAGTATTGGGTAATTTGATGGAGGAGATTCTGAGAGGAAGGAGCTACGTATATTTGGAAAGGCAATGACTGATTAGCAATAGTCATCATGGCTTTGTGAGTGGAAAACCGTGTTTCACAAACCGGATTGACTCTTCGGGAAGGTGGCCAAGAGATAGATGAAGGCAGATCAGTGAACATTGTCCACATGGACTTCAGCAAAGCATTTGACAAGATTCTAAGGGATGGAGAACATCTGGTCAATAGGAGGAAGGAAATTAACTTAATGTTGAGAAGGCAAGGATCAGACAGGGCTCTAGAGGGTTACTTGGGGCGGCACCATGACACAGTAGTTAGCACGGCTGCCTCATAACACCGGAGTACCATTTTCGGTGCCAGGTCCGGGCGACTGTGTGTGGAATTTACACATTCTCTCCATGTCTGCATGGATTTACTCCACGTGATTCGGTTTCCACCCACTGTGCAAAGATATGCAGGTTAGGACACTCAGCCATGCTAAATTACATGTAGTGTTCAGGGATGTCTAGGTCTGGTGCATTGTTCAGGGAAAATGTGGAGTGATAGGGTGGGGAAATGAATCTGGGCACAGGGTGGGGAAATGGATCTGAGTAGGATACTGTTCATAGGGTTGGTATGGAGTTGTTGGGTCAATTGGCCTACTTCCACACTTTAGGGTTTCTCTGAAGGTAGATAGAAAGGAACTGAAGAAGAGATTTCGGACAGCTAGAAGGGTGTATGAGAAAGCATTGTTGGGAAAGATTAAGGAAAAACCGAAGGCATTCTCCACTATGTGAGGAACAAGACGAACGCCAAAGTGAGGGTAGGACCGATCAGGGATAGTGGAAGGAATTTGTGCTTGAAGTCGAAGGAGGTAGCAGAGGTCCTTATTGAATACTATGCCTCAGTATTCACTACTAAGAGGGACCTTCTCATTTGCGACGACAGCGCGAAAAGGACTGATATATGTGAACATATTGATGTTAAGAAGAAGGATGTGCTGAGAACTTTGGAAAGCATAAGAATAGATAGGTCCGCTCGACCAGACGGGATATGGGAGGCAAAAGGTGGTGGGACACATTTTGTGTCTCTGACTGGACGCGTGTGACCAGGGGTGTAGTCGCTCCACTGTTGTTTGTCATTTGGATAAATGGTTTAGATGGGAATATTGGTTTCGTAGAAGTAGGTTTTTTGGGTGACACTGAAATTGATGGTAAAGTGGACAGTGAAGAAGGTTATCTGTGACACAACAGCGTTAACAGATCTGGTGTGATAGTGGGCTGAATAATAGCAGGTTGAATTTAATTAGATAAATGTGAAGAATTCCATTTTAGTGGAACAGTCAAAGGGGAGACTTTTACAGTTCATGTTCAGGCCCTGAGTAGTGTTGTCCATCAGAGACCCAGGGATGAAGGTACAAAATTCTTTCAAAGTGGCATTACAGATGGAACAGGCTGGAGAAACAGACGTTTGGAATGGTTACCTTCATTGGTCAGAGCATTGAGAGTAGGAGTTGGGATATCATGGTGCGTCTGTACAAGACAATGATGGGGGCACCATTTTTGATCAGTAGAAAGAACTCGTCTGTTTAGCTTACGTCCTTTAGGGAAGGACATCTGACATTCTAACCTGATCTAGATGATGTGCGACTCCAGACCCACAGCAATATGATTGACTTTGGACTCCCCTTCGGCAAGTAGCAGTGGGGCAAAGATTGCTGGTCCAGCCAGTGACACCCACATCCCATCAATGAATAAATAAATATACATGTATCCCTCCTTTCCTCTGCAAACACCTCCAGCTGCTGCAATTCGTACTGGCTTTGTAACACCGTTCTAGCCCTGACCGTTCTCTGTAACACTCTCACCACCTCCAGCAACTTCACCTCTCCCTGTTCCGGTCGTGTCAATAAACCCTGACAATGATTCTCCTCCTGCTAGCAGACCCTTTGCAATCGCTTTAAAACTTACTCCTAAAACACTCTCTCACTTCAGGATTCAAGTACTTTTTAGTGATCTTCTGTGTCTTGTAATCTAATATGACCCATTTTGTCCTGAATGAGAGATAGATGGAAATTCTTGCTGAGGTGTTGTCTGTTTCAATGGAATGTCCTCTTGTAGAGTGTTTTACACTGTTCCTTCAAATATTTTCCACTGTCCATTTACAGACACACATTTCAGTCTGTTTATCCTGTTTACCTTGGTCAATTCTACTGTCAAACTCATGTAACTGTCTTTTTTTTGTTTATAGTTGCAGATTGTCCTTTCTGTGATTCACTTTAAAACGTTATATTTCTTTAAACACCACTTTATCACAATTTCCCGGAGGATCACTCCAGGTAACATTACTCATTCATAAGGGTCGATCTGAGATAGTTACATCCCTAGCCAGTTGCACAATGTGTTATTCAAAGAAACACTGAAAAGAAAATCCTCTGAACTCCTCTTCCAATATCATTCTTGTCAGTGAGCTTGTCCCAGATTATGCGAATATTGAAGTTTCCCAAAATTATCACAATGCCTTTGTCAAACAATTCCAATAAGTTCCTTTTTAACGCAGTGACGAGCAATGAAATGCTGTTCGATGGCCTAAAACTGTTCTATTGATTGTGTCCTTCGCAAGTATTAGCCAGAATTTACATTCCGACTGACTCTAGTTCATGATCTGAGCCAAATGCTTTCTCTGTAATGCCTTTGTTACCCATTATTTGTTAGTGTTGTCCATTTTACCTCAGTTTGCACAAGGTTATGAACCATTGAAGATTTTTGTTCGATATGTAACCACATCTCTCTGTGTCTAAATATCTTATACCTCTGGATCACAAATCCATCTACATTATTGCAGATACTTTGTCCATTCCCAAAAAAAATACTCTTCCCCACAATTTCCTGTCACAAACCTATTTACTGATGGACAGTTTTAGATAATCTCTGTCCCTTCTTGTTGCTTTCTGTTTGTCCTCAGCCACATCCCGATGTTGTTCCGATGCTTCACCTTTTCTCTTTGCATTTGGAAAGCTCCTTTCACCTGAACCCTATCCCTGCATCCTCTCTGTCAGTTTAACGCCCTGTCTGTAAACCTACCGCATGATTAGCCAGAACACTGGTCCCAGCACAGTTCCAGTGGGACCCAGTCCAATGGCATCATTTTTATTCCCTCGTATGATGTGGGTGTCTCTGATTGGCCATCATTTCTTCCCCACACCTCACTGCCGTTGAGCTGAGTAGCTTGCTCGTCCATTTCAGAGTACAACTGAGAGACAAACATTTTGCTGTTGGGATGTCGTGCAGACTATGTGAGGATGGGCAGATGTCCTTCTCTGAAGGACAAGTGGTTTTATAATGTCTTTTTTGTACATCAGCAATGGTTTCATACATATTAATGGTTTGTTAATTGCAATTTAAAAAAAGAAACACACATTTAAAATTCCCCATTTCTGATGATGGGATTCAATCCTGCCTCCCGTGAACATTAGCTGAAGTTTTGAATCCATGGTCTAGCAATAATACCTCGAGGCCATCACTTTGCCTGCTTACTGGTTGCTCATCCATGACCACTGATACCAGTGCATCATGAAGCTAAACCCGTTCTTCCTACTGGATAGTGTGATCTTGAAATCATCCTGCACTCTGGTGATATTACTCAGTCTCTCCATGTGGTATCCCTCACCGTGAGAGTCTAATTGCTGCTTCTGTCAGCGGTTCTCACTCTTGCGGCTACTCCAGATCTTGATTCAACAGAATTCTCCACTCCAGAGAGACGCAACAGCACAGAACTGGGATGGAGACTGGGAATTTCCAGATCTCTGTGGTGCTCAGTGCTATTCTCCATGTGTAACCCTTACTGCATCAGTCTAATTTCCCATTCTGTCTATTCCGCTGACTCCTGTTGGTACTCAGGAAGGTCCTGACTCAATAGACTTCCTAACTGCTGGGTGTCTTATCCATCACCTCATTGAAGATGGTTGGTCAGCCAGAAAGATAAAGGGTAGGGAGATCTGGAGCCTTCAATAAGTCCTGCAGTGAGGTAAGATCACTCACAGTGCGCAGAGCAAAGAACAATGGGAGAGCTCCAAATACATGTTAAAAAGACATGACAGATACAGTGCTGGAGGGGGAGCAAAGTAGAGACTTATTATTAAATACTAAGACTAAATATTCTACAACACTGTATCTTTGGCATATCTTGATGACCAGTGTCTTCAATAATTTGTAACTTATATAACAGTTCCTGTACCTGTAACCTCCTCCCTTCCCGATAGACCACCCACATATTTGAAATGTGTTGCATTTCACAATACTGTCCCTATCTCTGTAACTTGCTTCAGTGTCTACAACATGCCTTATCTCTATAGTCTCCTCCTCCAATAACTGGAGACAAAGTCATGCAGCATGGAAACGGTTCCTTCAATCAATCTAGTGCATGCTGTCCAAAGTCCCTAAATGAGTTGTGTTTCCCTGCATTTGACCCGCATCCCTTCAAAACTTCTCCTCTCCATGTAAAAGACATTTGGTAGGTACATGGTGTAATTATGCTTTTCTGTACCACTTTTCCTGGAAGCTCATTCTCTGTGTGGAAATGTTCTCCTCCAATCCCTTTTAAGTCTTTCCTCTATCACCTCATATTTATCCGTCAAGAACATAGAACATGACAGTCCAACACAGGTCCTTCAGCCCTTGATGTTGCGCCAACCTGTGGAACCAATTTGAAGCCCATCTAATCTACACTATTCCATTCTCGTCCAATCCAATGACCATTTAAGGGCCCTTAAAATCGGCGACTCTGCTACTGTTGCAGGCAGTTCGTTCCACACCCCTATTACTCTCCGAGTAAAGAAACTACCTCTGGCATCTGTCCTATATCTATCACTTCCAACTTTAAGCTATCTCCCCTCGTACTAGGTATCACCATCCGAGGGAAATAGCTCTCACTGTCCAACCCATCTCACCCTCTGATTATCTTATATGTCTCAATTAATTCGCCTCAAAATTTCTCGAACGAAAACAGTTTCAAATCCCTCAGCCTTTCCTCACAAGGCCTTCCCTCCAGTCCAGGTAACATCCTAGTAAATCTCCTCTGAATGCTTTCCAAAGCTTACACATCCTTCCTATAATGCGGTGAGCAGAACTGTACACAACATTCCTGCCGCACCAGAGTTTTGTACAGCAGCAACATGATCTCATTGTACCGAAACTCAATCCCTCTACTAATAAAAGCTAACACACCGAATGCCTTCTTAACCAACCTAACAAACTAGATGGCAACTTTCAAGGATCAATGTACATGGACACAAAGATCTCTCTGTTCATCGACACTACCAAGAATCTTACGATTAGCCCAGTACTCTGTATTCCTGCTACTCCTTCCAAAGTGAATCACCTCATACTTTTCCACATTAAACTCCATTTATGGAATTCTCAGTACAGCTGTGCAACTTATCTGTATCTCTCTATAACCTACAATGTCCTTCACCACTATTCACAAATCTACCGATCTTAGTGTCATCCGTAAATTTACTAACCCATCCTTCTATGCCCTCATCCAGGTCATTTATATAAGTGACAAACAACAGTGGACCCAAAACAGATCCTAGAGGTACCCCACTAGTACCTGAACTCCAGGACCAGTATTTCCCATCAACCACTACTCTCTGTCTTCTTTCATTGAGTCAATTTTTAATCCGAACTGCAAAATCACCATCAATCCCATGACTCTATATTGTTTGATTTTGCTGCTCGTTGGATGCTGCCTGAATTGCTGTGCTCTTCCAGCACCACTGATCCAGAATCCATTGTCTGCAATAGCCGACCGTGGGGAAGCTTAACGAACGGTTTATTGAAATTCACATACACCACATCAACAGCTTTACCCTCATCCACCTGTTTGGTCACCTTCTCAAAGAACTCATTAAGGTTTGTAAGGCACGACCTACCCTTCACAAAACCGTGTTGACTATCCCTCATCAACTTATTAATCACGAGATGATTATAAACCCTATCTCGTACAAGCCTTTCCAACACTTTAGCACAAGTAGAAATAAGGCTCACAGCTCCATAGTTGCCACGGTTGTCTCTACTCATCTTCTTGAAGAAGGGAACAATATTTGCTATCCTCAGCCTTCTGGCACCATTCCTGTACACAATGATGACATAATGATTAAAACCAAAGGGTCGGAAATCTCCTCCCTGGCTTCCAAGAAAATTCGAGGATAAGTCCCATCTATTTTCACACTTCCAAGAATTGCTAATACCTCCTCTTTTTGCACTTTAATCCCATGTAATAATGGACTCCACTACCCTGGGGTACGGACGTTGGTTAATCAACTTACCAGTAGCTCTCATGGTTTTATAAATCTTGAGAAGGTCACCCCTCAGCCACCTAAACCCAATGGAAATACGAAGGACAATGATACAAATATCTCTGCGCAGATCCCCGCCACTACGTTGTCACAATATTCTGCGATACACTTGTTCAGGACCTAGGGTTTTCTCTAGCTTTGTGTTCTAAGACCTCCAGCACCACCTCTTCTGTAATGGGGACTCTTTACAAGCCATCACTGTTTCTTTCCATTTGTTTCCTTGTCTTTATCCATACCATGTTCTGACATGAGATATTAATTTCGGATCTCGCCCATTTCATGTGGTTCCACACATGGATGGCCTCACTGATCTTTGTGGGGCCCTATTGTCTCTCTCGCTGCTTTTTTGTGCTTGAGTGCTGTAGAAAATTATTTGCATTCTCCTTAACCTTATCTGCCAAAGCTGTCTCATTCCCGCGTTTTGCTTTCAAGCTTATCCAGCCTCTCCGTTTCTGTCAAACACGCCAGTATCAGTAACATCATATTTGCTTCATTTACAGTTTCAGGAAATGCTTCTAAATCAGAATGATCAGAATTCTACGCAAAACTCCAAAGCTGTGCTGACTATCTCTAATCAATCCTTGCCTTTCCAAATGCATGTAACCCCTGTCCTGCGGAATTGTTTCTAACAACTTACGTACCACTGACATCAAGCTAAATTGGTGTGTATGTCCCTGGATTTCGCTTATACTCCTTCCTCAATCTTGACACAACATTAGCTACCCTCCAGGCTTCGAGCTCATCATATAGCTCTCAGTGATAGAAATATCTCTTTAAAGGGATCCCGCAATTTTTTTTCCTGAGTTTCCCACAATATCCTGGGATATCGAATTAGTTGCGAGGGGTTTGTCGACATAATATGGATTTCAAAATCTCCAGTACCTCCTGTTCTGTTATGTGGACTATTTTGAATGCATCACTATTTATCTCCCTGACTTTCCCAGTCTTATTTCACAGTAAGTTCAAAAAGAAATTTTCGTTTAGGATCTCAGCTATCACCTGTGGTTTCACACTTGAATGGCCATATTCTGTCCCTAGTTAATCTTCTGTTGTTTATATAGTTGTGAGGCTTTTCCTTCGCCAGATCTGAAAAAGCTCTCTCGGGTCGCCTTTGGGGCTTCCTAATTTCCGTGTATTACTCCACCCGCAGTGTTTTTCAAGGGATTCACTTCATCCAGTTGGCTATATGTGACACCTGCCCCCTTTTTACTGGCCAGAACCTCAATATTCCCAATCATCCAGTGTTTCCTACTTGTGACAGCATTGTCCTTCACACTAACAGGAATTTGCTGACCATGAACTCTCATTTTATCTCTCTTTTGAAGGTTTCCCGCCTGCCTGACCTCCCTTTACATGCAAATAGCCTCCACGAATTAACTTTTGAAAGGTCTTGACTGATAACTTCTCGTTTGAGACAAGGCCAATTTCGATCGTTAACGTTTGGACCATCGCTATTTTCAAACTAATAGAATTGTGGTCACTTTGCCAAAGTGTTGCCCCACTAACACCTCAGTCCCTTTCCTTACAATGTTTATCAAGGGGAAGTCAGGATTTATCCCTTTCTGCAGTCCGACCATTTACATTTTGACTGGGAGAGTTTTCTTGAATTAGCCTAACAAATTCCTTCCATCCTGAACACTCTGGCAGTCCCGGTCTACGTTCGAATGTTAAAATCCCCGACCATTCAACACTATCATTCTTACAGATATTTAAGATCTCCTGACATAGTTCCTGGTCAAATTCCCGCTGACTGCCGGGAGCCTGTTGTCCACTCATATCAAAGTGATGAGCCATTCTCATTTCTCAGTTGTATTATTATAGCTTCACTGGGCGTTCCCCAGGAATATCCTCTCTAATTACTGTTGTGATGTTTTCACTGATCAAAAACTCCAATCCCCCTTCTCTATCAGCTCCTGTTCTATGCTTCTTGTAGTATCTGTCCGTGAAACATTGAGCTGACAATCCTGTCCCTCCCTCAGCTGTGTCTCTGTAATTCCTGTGATATCCCAGTCCCATGTTCCCATCCATGCCGTGCGTTCATCTGCCTTACATGTCAGGCCTTTACATCAAAGTAAATGCAGTTTAATTCATCAGTTTTCCCTCAGTGACTGCTGTGCTCTTGCCTGCCTTGTCTATTTAAATGACTCTTGAAAATCTGTCCCAGCCTCAATCTTCAGACTGTAGCATGAGACCATCTTCATCACTGTGGACAACACCCTCACCTTTCATGTCACCTGTAAATCTACTAATCTACTGCTTTCAATTCCAAGTCATTAATGTACATAATAACCAGCATTGGTTCCTGCACAGATCCCTGTGATACACCCGCTTGTGAAAGAACTTCAAACACGAAAACCAACCCTCCACTGGCTGTGGATCCAAATGCCAACTTGCCTTGGATCCCATTGGCTCTTCCCTTTTGCACCAGTCTTCCATGTGGAACCTTGTCAAAAGCCCTAATGAACTCCATGGAACCAACATCACCTGCACTGCCCTCATCAATGTCCACAATCGTAATTTCAAACAAAATGCTCAGCTGAATTTGGGAGAGGATCTCACATTACGAATTCCTTGATGAGTAACCCAAATCAATCTCTGCCTTTCCAACTGTTTAATCATCCTGTTCCCCAGAATTGTTCTCAATAATTTCCCTTTCCCTGCTGTCAGACTATCAGCTCTGAAATTACCTGGCCTATCCCTGCTGCCCTTCTTGAACAAAGGAACCACATTAGCTATCCTCCAATCATTCACGACTTCACCTGTTGCCAGCATAGTATTAAAGATATCCGCCAGGGCCCCAACAATCTCCTCCCTTCCCTCCCATAGCAACCTGACATTCATTTCATTGAGCACTGGGGATTTCTCCACCTTTATGCCTGTGTAAACATTTAATACCTCCTCCTTATTGATCATAACATGTTCTGGAAAAGATTAGATTACTTACAGTGTGGAAACAGGCCCTTCGGCCCAACAAGTCCACACCGCCCTGCCGAAGCGCAACCCACCCATACCCCTACATTTACCCCTTACCTAACACTACAGGCAATTTAGCATGGCCAATTCACCTGACCTGCACATCTTTGGACTGTGGGAGGAAACCGGAGCACCCGGAGGAAACCCACGCAGACACGGGGAGAACGTGCAAACTCCATACATTCAGTCGCCTGAGGCGGGAATTGAATCCAGGTCTCTGGCCCTGTGAGGCAGCAGTGCTAACCACTGTGCCACCGTGCCGCCCATCTAGCCATCCCAACTGAAATTTCAGGCTACACTGTCTTTCTCCTGTGTGAATACAGATGGGAACTATTCATTGAAGACCTCATCTACTTCCGCCGGCTCCATGCACAGATTGTTCTTTTGGTTTCGAACAGGCCCAACTCTTTAGCTGGGGATCATCTTCCTCTAACTATATTGATAAAATACTTTGTTGCCTTTTCCTTAATAGTATCTGACAAGAATATTTCTTGTCCATTGTAAGTCCCTCATTTCGAAGAACCCCTTGCACTCTATATACTTGTGAATGGCTTCGCCTGTGTTTATTGCATTGTATTGTCTATATAAAACTCACAATATCGCTTGATCAGTATTCGTTGGAATTGCTGCCTTTACTATTTCCTCGTTATGAACACACTGACCCTGAATTCTCATTGTATCAGTACAAAATACTCCAACTTTCCACATATAAACCCAATTGCCGATTGTTCTCCCAGTCTATGTTTGCCAGATCCTATCTCATGGCAGTGATGCTGATA
The DNA here is from genome assembly GCF_037043375.1 of Chiloscyllium plagiosum. NCBI lineage: Eukaryota > Metazoa > Chordata > Chondrichthyes > Orectolobiformes > Hemiscylliidae > Chiloscyllium > Chiloscyllium plagiosum. Next base: position 85,916,813 of record NW_028270183.1, read on the forward strand.
GGAGACAGCAGGACAGACATAAAATTGTGTAGCTGCAAAAGTAACCCCAGGATGGTGTGCTGTCTCCCGGGTGCCAGATTCAAGGTTGTCTCTGAGCGGTTACACAATATTCTGAAGGGGGTGAGTGAACAGCCAGAGGTCATTGTGCACATCGGTCGACATGACAGAGGTAGACAATGGGATGGGGTGCTGTGAAATGAGTATCAGACATTAGGTAAGAAGTTAAAAAGCAAGACCTCAAGGGCAGTGACCTCCAGATTACTCCCAGGGCTACTCGCCAGTGAGGATATACATAGAAAGATAGGTCAGATGGATGTGTAGCTGAGGGGCTGGTGGAGGGAGAAGGGTTTTCAGTTCTAGTATCTCTTCTAGGTGACCTGTACAGGAGGGATGCGTTGGACTTGAATCAGAGGGGCACCAGTATCACTGTGGGAAGATTTGATAGTCTTATCCTGGAAAGTTTAAACTAGTTTGGCAGGGAATCTGAATAAGAGAGGGATCATCGAAAAGTCAGGGGGTAATACATAGAACATAGAACAGTACAGCACAGAACAGGCCCTTCAGCACACGATGTTCTGCCGATCACTGATCGTCATGTATGCACCCTCAAATTTCTGTGACCCTATGCATGTCCAGGAGTCTCTTAAATGTCCCCAATGACCCTGCCTCCACAACTGCTGCTTGCAACGCATTCCATGCTCTCACAACTCTCTGTGTAAAGAATCCGCCTCTGACATCCCCTCTATACTTTCCTCCACCAGCTTAAAACTATGAGCCCTCGTGTTAGTCATTTCTGCCCTGGGAAATAGGCTCTGGCTATCGACTCTATCTATGCCTTTCATTATCTTGTAAACCTCATTTAGGTCCCCTCTTCTCCTCCTTTTCTCCAATGAAAAAAGTCCGAGCTCAGTCAACCTCTCCTCATAAGATAAGCCCTCCATTCCAGGCAGCATCCTGGTAAACCTCCTCTGAACCCGCTCCAAAACATCCACATCTTTCTTATAATAGGGCGACCAGAACTGGACGCAGTATTCCAAGTGCGGTCTAACCAAAGTTTTATAGAGCTGCAACAAGATCTCACGACTCTTAAACTCAATACCCCTGTTAATGAAAGCCAAAACACCATATGCTATCTAAACAACCCTGTCCACTTGGGTGGCCATTTTGAGGGAACTATGTACCTGCACCCCAAGATCCCTCTGTTCCTCCACACTGCCAAGAATCCTATCCTTAATCCTGTACTCAGCTTTCAAATTCGACCTTCCAAAATGCATCACCTCGCATTTATCCAGGTTGAACTCCATCCGCCATCTCTTAGCCCATCTCTGCATCCTGTCAATGTCCCGCTGCAGCCTACAACAGCCCTCTACATTAGCCATCAAGAGCAAGATCCCTATTCAGGATATCCAGGGGCACAGTCAAGGGAGGGAAAAATACGAGGCCTGACTGGTAAGGCAGACGAGCTCAGAGCATGGATTGGCTCTGGGAACTGGGATACTATAGCCATTATAGAGAAGGGCAGGTCTAGCAGCTCAGTATTCCACGATACAGAAGCTACAGGCGTGACAGAAGGACAAGTAAGTGAGGAGGGGGCGTTGTCCTTTGGACAAGGGAGGGCATAACAACAGTGTTTAGTGAGGATACTCTTAAGGGGTCATCAAATAAGGCCATATGGTTCGAATTTAGAAACAAGAAGGGGTGGTTCGTCTGCTGGAACTGAATTATAAAGCCCCAAATAGCCAGTGGGTACCAGAGGAGCAAATGTGTGGAGATATTGCCGATGCCAGTCGGAATAATAGTGTAGAATTGTTTGAGATTTTAATTCTCCTGGATTGACTGTGCCAACCAGAGAGTAAGAAGTCTGCAAAGAGTGCAGTTTGTCCAGTGTGTTTAAGAAAGCTATCTAAATCAAGGTATAGAGGGCCAAACTCTAATCAAGCAGACGCAACACTGGACCTCCCCTCAGAAAACGAGGTTTGCAAGTGACTGAAATGTCAGTCAGAGAGCGCTTTGGCTGCAGTGACCACAACTGTCTTTGAATTAACATAGTTATGGAAAACGATCAAACAGGTCCACAGATTAAGGTGCAAAACTGGAGCAGGGCCAGTTTTGGAACAATTAGGCAGGATTGAAAAGAGTTCGATTGGTTGAATTAAAAATCGCACAGCACCAGGTTATAGTTCAACATAATTATTTCCAAGCACGAGCTTTCGAAGTGCAGGTGATCATCCTAAGAGATGAAAGGCTGAAGCTAAGTTTGTTTTTTATTGCATTCCATGACACCGCCGCGCCGTTGCTATATGTGTGTCTTATGATTGAGCTCCAAACCAACTGATGAAGAAGCAGCGCTCCGTAACCTCGTGCCTCCAAATAAACCTGCTGGACTGTCAGCTGGTGTGTGTCACTTAACTTTGCCCACTCCAGTCCAACACAGGCTACCATTAATTGGGTGAGACTGTTTGAAGGAAAAGGGATGACTGGCAAACGGGCGGCTTTTAAAAGTGTGATCTCTCGAACCCGGGGCAAATATGTTCCTGTCACAGCGAAGGGAAAAAACTGACAGATTTTGAAATTCGTGGCTGATGAGCGATATTGAGGCTCTCTTCAGGAAAAAGAAAACTGCATACATTGGGTTGAAGCTGTCCGTATCTTCTTCCAGTCGCAAAGACATAATCAATCTGTTGGAACCCTGGAATCCTCTCAGGTCCATTCAGATCTCCCGATCTGTCGGACTCACTCCAATGCCTGTTACTCTCCTGATCAAATTCCGAAAAGATTCACTATCTGTATAACATCCTCCCGTGGCTATCGCCCACCCTGTCATTGTAAGTTCCTCTAGTGTCTCCATCCATCTACTCATCTCCATAACCTTCTCCAGCTCGTATACACCTATCTGTGTAAACGTCACTCTCCCCTACAAACCTTCCTACTTTGACCAAACTGCAGGAGAATGTTAATGCTTCCTTATCTGTGAAACTCTCTCCAACCAAAATGGTTGGCCTTATCTCCTGGTAAGACTCTCAGACACCATACACTCTATATCTAAATGACCTGCAGAACCTAAGTCTTTCTATAACTATAAGCATCTTCAGTTATGGCTCCCCTCCATATATATGTTTGTTCTCTCAATCTATAAAACCGTGTTGATCTCCATAATCTGCTCCATTCACCTAAAACACTCCTGTCTGTGCAAACCAGCCCTATCCTACCAAGATCCTAATCCCTGTAAACTGCTCCATCTCTCCCTAACTCCCCATCTCCATGAGCTCCTGTAGGCCCTACAGCTCTCCACATTTCTGTAACCTCCTGTGGCTCTATGGCCCTCCCTCCCTGTGAAACAACCTCCAGTCCCCACATCCCTCTCAGTCTGAGTCGTCTGTTACAGATCAGTTTGCAAGTGTTACCTCCGACAGTCCCAGCAAACACTTCCTATTTGTCTCTTTTCATTCAGATCGCATCCTCTACAGCTTTCTGAAACCTCTTTGTGCCATTGTAACCCTTCCTATTTAGAAAGTAGAACAGTACAGCACAGTACCCTTCAGACCTCAATGTTCAGCCGAACTTTTATCCTCCTCTAAGATTAAACTAACCCACACGCTCTTTATTTTACTTTGAATTATGTACCTATCCAAGAGTTGCTTAAATGTCCCAAATGTATCTAACTCCAGTACCACTGCCGATAGTGCAATCCACGCACCCACCACTCTCTGTGTAAAGCACAGTACAGGCCCTTCAACTCTCGATGTTGTGCTGAACTTTTATCCTACGCACCCTATATTTTTCATATCATCCATGTGCCCATTTAAGAGTTCCTTAAATGTCCCGAATGTATCGGACTCTACTACCACTGTTGGCAGTGCATTCCACACACCTGCCACTCTATGTGTAAAGATCTCACCTCTGATATTTCCGGTAATCATTCCTTCGTTTATGCCTCCTCGTTATTTCCATTTTTGCATTGGGAAACGTCTCTGATTATCCTATCTATCTAGGGTTCACATCATCTCGTTCAAGTCTATGAAGTCACCTCTCATCGTATTTCGTTCCAATGAGAAAAGCCCTAACTCCCTCAACGTTTCTTCATATGGCCTACACTCCAGTCCAGACAGTATCCTGTTCAATCTCCTTTGCACTCTCTCTAAAGCTTCCACATCTTTCTGATAATGAAGCAACCAGAACTGAACACAACATACCAAGTGGGGTCTAACCAGGGCTCCATAGAGCTGCAGCATAACCACTTGGCTCTTAAACTCAATCTCCCTGCTTATGAAAGCCAATCAAACAAGGCAATCAACTTGAGAGGCAGCTTTGAGGGATGAATGGATATGGACCCCAAGATTCTTATGTTCCTTCATACTGCCAGGAATCCTGCTTTTAAAAACCTGCAAGGGTGTTCTGCGGAATCCTTTAAACTTAAACCCTCCCTATCTTGGTAACGTCCTCCAATCCTTCCAACACTCGTAAACTGGCAAACCTCTTCAGGTCCCGACAATCCTCTTTATCTCTGTAAACTCCGTTATTAGCATCTCCCCTCAAAATTACTGAAACCTCTTTTTGCTACAGCAATACCCCTGATATCTGCAAACTCTCCAGAATGGCTGTGCACTCTTCCAGTTCCCAGGCTGAAAGATGGGAGTTCAGATGTGAATCTATTTTCCCATTCTATCTATGTGCCTGACACGGACCTGGTGTGTCCAGTAGAAAGCACTCTCCCGGCACGTAGTGATCTCCAGATAACCGTTACAGACCAGAGCTCACCTCGTCAGAGTCTTCCTTTGAAAGTCCTTTATGTTTTCATTATTTCAAGTGGCAGTTTCGCAAGAGTCAGGAATTGGCGAGTTTCCATTTTGAGAGAATGAAAAAAAATATCATTGGGAAATGGGAAGCTTTCAAAAAATGAGATAACAGCTTGATGATTAGAGAAATTAATGTTTTAGTTAAGAAAAAATAAGTATATGTTGAAACGTGTGGTGCTGGAAAAGGGCAGCAGGCCAGGCAGCATCCGAGGAGCAGGAGAATCGACGTTTCGGGCATAAGCCCTTCTTCAGGAATAAGCATATGTCAGGTATTCAAAGTTTGTGCGAAGATTTGTAGCTCGGGTGCTCGTTGCTGTGATTATGTTCGCCGAGCTGGGAATTTCTGGTGCAGACGTTTCGTCCCCTGTCTAGGTGACATCCTCAGTGTTTGGGAGCCTCCTGTGAAGCGCTTCTGTGATCTTTCCTCCGGAACTCATGTTGCTTGTCCTCTGCATGTGTGAGCAAAACCAATGTAGTGTACAAAATCCCATGCAACGACTACACAAAACACTACATAGGACAAACAGGAAAACAGCTAACGATCCTCATCCATGAACACCAACGAGCCACGAAACGACACGACCATCTCTCCTTAGTATCCACACACGCAGAGGACAAACAACATGAGTTCGACTGAAACAACACTACGATTGTAGGCCACGCCAAACAGAGAACAGATAGGGAATTCCTAGAGGCTTGGCACTCATCGACAGATTCAATCAATCAGCACATTGACCTCGACCCTATATACCGACCGCTGCAGCCGACAGCTGGAACTGACAATCGGAAGTGGCAGATTCAAATGCGGGAGGAAAGATCACAGAAGCGCTTCGCAGGAGACTCCCAAGCACTGAGGATGTGACAGAGACAGGGGACGAAACGTCTGCACCATAAATTCCCAGCTCGGCGAACAGAACCACGACATATGTCAGGTCGAGACAGAAAACTGAGTGTGAATCCTTAGAAGAGTATAAAGGCAGTAGCAGTATACTAAAGAGGGAAATAAGGAGGGCAATAAAAGAATCATGAGATAGCTTTGGCGACTGAGTTAAGGATAATCCAAGAGGTTTCCTAAACACATATATGACAAAAGGGTAACTAGGGAGAGAATAGGGCCCGTCAAAGATCCGAAAAGCAGCCTGCACTTGGATGGGAGAGATGCTAAACAAGTATTTTGCGTCAGTATTTACTGTCGAGGAGGACGTGAAAGGCATATAATGTTGGAAAATAGATGGTGACATCTTGGAAAATGTCCATATTACAGAGGAGCAGGTGCTGGATGTCTTGAAATGCATAAAAGTCGGTAAATCCCCAGAAACTTATCAGATGTACCCCAGAACTCTATGGGAAACGAGGGAAGTGATTGCTGAGCCCCTTGCCGAGATATTGTTATCATCGATAGTCACAGGTGAGGTACCAGAAGATTGAAGCAAGGTGGTAAGGACAAGCCAGGAAACTACAGACCGGTTCACCTGACATCAGTGGTGGGCAGGTTGAAGGAGGGAATCACGAGGCTCAGGATTTGCTTTTATTTCGAAAGGCAAGGTCTAATTAGAGATAGTCAGCATTGCTTTGTGCGTCGTAAATCATGTCTCAAGAAATTGATTAAATATTTTGAAGAAGTAACAAAAAAGATTAATGAGCGCAGAACGGTGGATGTGATCAATAAAGACATCAGTAAGGTATTCAAAAGGTTTCCACGTGGGAAATTGGTTAGCAAGGTTAGATCACATGGAATACAGGGAGAACTAATCATATGGATACAAAACTGGCTCCAAGGTAGAAGTCAGAGGGTAGTGGTGGAGGGTTACTTTTCAGGCTGGAGATCTTTGGCCAGTGGCGTCTCACAATGATCCGTACTGGGTCCACTATTTTCATTATTGATTTATATAAATGATTTGGATGTGAATACAGTAAGTTAGTAACTTTGCTGATGACACCAAAATTGGACGTGTAGTGGACAGTGAAGGAAGTTATCTCAGATTACAATGGGATCTTGATCAGATGAGCCAATGGGCTGACTAATGGCAGATGGAGTTTAATTTAGATAAACGTGAGGTGCTGCATTTTGGAAAGATAAGTCTTAGCAGGACTTTTACCACTGAGTGATAAGGTCCGAGGGAGTGTTACTAAACCTTGGAGTGCACATTCATTGTTCCTTGAAAGTAGAATCACACGAAGATTCCAGTGAAGAAGATATTTGGTATCCTTCCATTTATTTTTAAGAACATTGAGTAGAGGAGTTGGGAAGTAATGGTGTGGCTGAACAGGACATTGGATAATCCACTTTTGGAATATTGCTTGCAATTCTTGTCTCCTCCCTATCGGAAGGATGTTGTGTAAATTGAAAGTGTTCAAAAAAGATTTACAAGGATGTTGCCAGGATTGGAGAGTTTGCGCTAGAGGGAGAGGTTGACTGTGTTGGGGCTGTTTTCCCTGGAATGTCTGAGGCTGAGTGGTCAGAGGTTTATAAACACATGAGAGGCATGGATAGGTTTAACAGGCAAGATCATTGCCCTGAGGTATTGCAGTCCAGAACTGGAGGGTATAGTATCAGGGTGAGAGGGGAAAGATTTAAAAAGGAGCCTAAGGGACAGTTTTTCATGTAGAGGGTGGTGCGTGTACGGACTGAACTGCCAGAGGAAGTGGTGGAGGCTGGTAAAAATACTGGATTTAAAAGGTATCTGGATGGATATATGAATTGGAAGAGTTAAGAGGGATTTGGGCGAAGTGCTGGCAAATGAGATGAGATTATGTTCGGATATGTGGATGGCGCGAAAGAGTTGAACCAAAGGGTCTATTTCTGTGCTGTACATCTATAAGACTGTAAGTGTTTTCCACTGTCCATTTACAGCCCTAAATTTCACTGTTTTCACTTTTTGTCCTTGGTCAGTTCTCCTCTAAACACATGTAATTGGCTTTGGTTATTATTGAAGTGTGTGTTTTATGGTCACCTTAAAAATTCACATCTCTTGAATTCCACTATACTACTTATTCCCAGAGGATTGCTCCGTGTGACATGACTCCTTCACTCAGCTTCATCACCCAACCGTCGATCTGAGATAGTCACGTCCCTGGCCATTTGCACAATGTGTTATTCAAAGAACCACTGACAAAACCATTTGAAGAGGAGTTGGGAGAATATCACTTTTGCCAATGTGACTGTTCCAGATTATACAAAGACTGAAGTCTCCCAAATTTATCACAGTGCCTTTGCATTACACAGGAACCCATTGGAATGTGTAACAGTGTTGAGCAATGACATGCTGTTTGGCAGCCGAAAAATTGTTCTCCTGCTTGTGTTTTTGACACGTGTTACACAAAATCTACATTCAGGCTGACTCAGCTGCATAATTTAATGCTAAATGATTTCTCTGTCATGCCTTTATTACGAATTACTCTCAGGGCTACACATCCTGCACTCCCGTTCTGCCTGAGACTCCTCAAGGATGTGCACAATTGAATATTTATGTTCCTTTAGTTCGCCTTGTAACCACGCCTCTCTGTTGATTAAATCCCATTTCTCTCTGTGTCACGAGTCCATTTACTTTAATGCAGATACTTGGTCCATTCGAAAAAAAGAACTTTTTAATTTATGTTTTCCCACATTTTCTTGTCACAGCCTAATTCACTGATATACAGTTTTAGCAGAACTCTGTCCCTTCCTGTTCCTTTCTGTTTGTCTTCAGCCACATCCCCGTGCTGTTCCGATGCTTCACCTTTTCTCTTTGGATTTAGAAAGAATCTGTCACCTGAATCCTGTCCCTGCATCTTCTTTGTTAGTTTAAAATCCTGCCAATAAACCATGATTGGCCAGGATACTGGTCACAGCAGTGTTTTTGACTCACTCGAGGGATATTGCTATCTCTGACTGGCCAGCGTGTATTTCCCACTCCGAACTGCCGTGGTGCTGAATGGCTTGCTGAATCATTTCTGAGGGCACTTGCGAGTCAACCCCATCGCTCTAGGTCTGGATTCATTTGTCGGCCAGATCCGCTGCCTATATCAGATTTCCTTCCTTAAAATATATTACGCTGTTAGATGGGTGTATGTGGCACTGTCATTAAATTTTGGATGAACAGTCTGGTCAGAATAACACGAGGCCATCACCTGTCCCACTTGTTGCTTACCCGTCACTGAGTATATTCACCATGAATCGAAGCCCCTTAATCCTGACAATTGTTTGATACTGAAATCTTCCAGCACCCAGTTTCTCTCCATGTGGTATCCCTCACTGTGAGTGTCTAATTGCTGCCTGTGTCAGCGCCTCTCGCTCTTGCCGCTACTCCAGATCCTGAGCAAACAGAATTCTCCACTCCAAAAAGACGTAGCAGCACAGGCCAGGGATGGAGCCAGGGATTTTCCAGATCTCTGTGGTACTCACCATGTGTAATCCTCACTGCATCAGCCTAATTTCCTATTCTGTCTATTTCTCTGTCTCCTGTATGTTCTCAGGAAATTCCTGACTCAATAAACTTGCCAATTGCTGGGTGTCTTGTCCATCATCTCAGTGAAGGCAGTTGATCAGCCAGTGGGCAAGGAGATCTGGAGAATTCAATATATACTGCAGCGAGGTAAGATCGCTCACAGTGAACAGAGCAGACAGCACTAAAAGGGCGAGAATTTTCAGCTCACAGGACATGCTGGAAATGCAGTGCTGCAGCGTAAATACAGAGCATAAAAGTCCCAGGCTCAATCCCCAACCTCTTGTGAGAGGATTGCTTTCAGCTCTGCTGTGCTTTACCTTCCTGAAACAGCATTGGGAGTTCACAGTTATCAGTCCAGGCCTGTATTCTTTCAGGGAAAATCAGTACAACAAAGGGTTAACAGGCATCCCTCAAAGAAAGTGCTATTGATGTCTGGGATCATTCTGTTCCCTATTTCCTCTCCACCATGCTCTATTGTCACATCGTAGAGTCATACAGAAAGGAAACTTATTTTTGGTCCACGTCATCTGCGCCAATGCCTTGAATCCTTCTAACGGAGAGAACCATTCCTATCTGTGTAACCTCCTCCCTTGTCTACAATCTCATTGTATATTTAAAACCTACTCCAATGCTGACTTCTCTCCCTTTCTCTGAAAACTGCTCCAATCTGAATAATATGCCCAATCTCAGCAATCTCCTCATTCAGTCATTACGATAATCCCTATTCTTCTCACCTTGCAAAATACCTATAGCCCACCCTGTCTCCGTAACATCCTCTAGCCTTTACCAACCACCCTCATCTGTGTAACTTCCGCCTGCCCCAACAGCACATGACATCACTGTCAACTTTAATCCCTATAACATTCCTCCCTCCTGCACTACATCACCACTTGACCTCTGAAAACGTACTACCCCAACAGACCTTCCTATATGTATAAACTCGTCCAGTCCTTTCAGTCTTTCCTGCTTGTGTAACCTCCTCCAATCCCTGCAACTTTCCCTTTGTTTTGTGTTCTGAAGCTACTTGAAATCTCCCCATGTCTGCAACCGCATCAGGTTTCTGAAATCTCCTCGTTCGCTGTAACCTTCTCCCAACAGTCCAATTCTCTTTTACTCTACCTCCTCCCATCACTACTAGCCTTCCTATCTTTAAAACCTCACGAAGCCACTAAAACCATCCATGTACCTAAAACATCCTCTTTGTAGCTGTATCCAAGCCCAATCCCTTCAGCTCTCTCTTTCTGTAATGTCCTTCTGTCTGAAGAACGATTCAGAGTCTACACCCTTCTGCATTACTAACTTCATCCAATCCCACAGACAATCACCGCAAACCTCACTATCGCAGAAAACCCTTCCATATCCTCCCTATCACTGTTTACCATCCTATTCCTACTACTGTCCCTATCATGTCATTTCATCTCTGCAACCCTCGCGATCACTATAAATCTCTTCTAACTCTACAAAACAGTGCAACACTTAGTAACCCCTTCGTCTTCCTACTCCCCTCCGTGTGCATGTAATCTCCTTGAGTCATAAGAAACATTTGTCTATTGCCATCTCAAGAAAAAACGACAACATATATATTTCTTCAACAAACACCACCTCTTATCATCCTCCCTGTCACATTAACCTTCTCCAATCTCTTCACACATTCCTTTTCAGTCACCTCCTCCAGCCTCCACAGGACGAATGTCTGTCCCGATCTCATTACATCTCCACCAGAATCCAAAGGCCTCCCTATCTCTGTCACCTCTCCCAGTCACTCCACACCTCCCACCTCCGTTAGCTCATCAAATCACTCCATCCACAACCTCTATAAATAGCGGGCCGAAGGGCCTATTGCTGTGTTGTACTGTTCGATTTTACAATTTCCTGGCATCCATCATGGCAGAGCTTCTCAGAATGCTAGATGTTTTGTTTAATTTCTCTCCCATTTTTCGAAATCCAAATGGTTCAAACGTAATCTACTCCACCGCCCCCATTAGAAAATCCCACCATCTCCAGGATCAGCCGAGTGACCTCCAATACAAGAATATCTTTCCTTCGGGTACTCATACTGTTCATAATATTCTAACTGTGGTATGACTGGTACCTTATAGTTTAACAAGACCTCCCTATATTTAGACTGCATTCCCTTTGTAATAAAAGCCAGAATTTGACTTGCCTTCTCGATTAACTGCTGACCCTGTAAACTATATTTTTTCAGACTGACACACAGGATTCCCCAAATCGTTTGTGCAGTCAGTCTGAAAACGAATGGTGTTAGCCTGACAGTAAGCCAGGAACGTGCTGGAATGTGTTATCAAGGAATTGACAGTGAATGATAACTGGACACTTAGAAACAATTGGAGATGCAGGATGTTATAAAAAGGGTATATTTTAAAATCTGTTGGATTCTATATTTTGGTGTGTGGATAAATGTCAGAATAGATAAGGGTGGGACAGGCGGTTGGTGGTAGGGGGATATTTGAAATTTCAGAGGCATTATGACACGTTTCAACAATGGCTAAAGTATAGTGAGGGAGATAATAGGGCCCCTAAAAGGACAATGGAGCTGTCTATGTGGAATGGGAAGCATGTGCTTTGCATTAGGATTTACTATGGAGAAAGACATCGAAGCTCGGGAACTTGGGAAAATACATAGTGATGTCTTGAACAGCGTTTACATTGGAGAACAGGAGGTGCTGGATGTCTAAAAATGCAAAAACGTTGATAAAAACTTGGCACATAATCAGATGTATCCCAGCATCTTGTGAGAAGCTAGGGAGCAAATTAAAGGGCCCCTCACATTATCGACAGCCACTACGGACCAGTTAGACTGATGGCAGGATTGAGTAAGGTTTTGGAGAAGATTCTGAGAGAAAGGAGCATCATGCATTTGGAAAGGCAAGGGCGGATTAGCAATAATAAACATGGCCTTGGGCATGGAAAAAGATGACTGAGTGCTTGTGGAGGTAGACAAATAATAGATCAAGGCAGAGCAGTACATGATGTCTTCATGGGCTTTAGCAAGGCCTTTGATAAGGTCTGCCTTGCAGAAGGGTTAATAAGTTTCTCTCACACATAATATAACCAGGGAGCGCTCACCATCTGGATACAAAATTGGATTCAAGGTAGGAGACAGAGCGTGATCCTAGAGGGTTACTGTTCGAACTGCAGGCCTATGACCAATGGTGCGCCATGGGGTTCAGTGCTGGGTCACTGCTGTGCATCATTTATATAAACTGTTTCGATGATAATACAGAAGTCATGGTTAGCAAGTTTGTGAGTGACACTGAAATTGGTGGTAAAGTGGACAGTGAACAGGGTTATCTAAGAGTACAATGGGATAAACGGCACTGCTGGGCCAGTGTGGTTAGGAATAATTGGTTGAGAAATGCAGAACGTTGCATTTTGCTCAGGCAAACCAGGGTTGGACTTTTACAGTTAATGTTCAGTCCCTGGGTAGTGTTGTCAAACAAAGAGACGTAGGGATGCAGGTTCACAGTTCATTGAAAGTGGCGTCACAGGTAGAATATCTGGTGAAGCAGGCGTTTGGGATGGTTACCTTCATTGGTTAGAGTATGGAGAGTTGTAGTTGGGATGTCATGTAGTGTCTGTGCACGACATTAGTGTGGCCACCATAAAACCATTGTTGATTATGTGGAAAAACTGAACTAGTTCACGTATGTGCTTTAGGGAAGGCTATCTGACATTCTTACCTGGTCAGGCTCACATGTGACTCCAGACCCACAGGAATATGGCTGACTATGGAAAATAGCAGTGGGGTAAAGAATGCTGGTCAAATCAGTGACATCCTCATCCAATGAATGAATAAATGAAAACACATCTTTCCATACCTACATCTGCAAACACTTCCATCTGCAACAATTTATCCTGGCTTTGGAACACCGTCGAGGCCCTGACCACTTTCTGCAACACTCTCACCACCTCCACCATCTTCAACCCTCCCTGTTCCTATCGTGCCTGACAATGTTTCCTCTTCCGAATGCACTCAACCTCCTAGTAGACCCCTAGCGATTACTTTAACGAAGACTTCCATGTTTCCAAAGCATTGGCTTCTTCAGAATAGTTAGTTTTTCTTGTCTTCTGAGCATCTCTTAATCAAATCTACTAGCTCCTGGGAATTACTGGGTCAAGACTGTCCAAAGTGGGCAGAAGCATTGGGACGGGGTCGAGCATCTCGTAACGTGCCGTCGGGCAAAATGGGAATCCAGGAGAAAACAACACAAGGAGCGCGCTGCCACATCAACGCCACACGCACACCCTTCCCACGGCCACCTTCTGCCCCAAGTGAAACAGAGTCTATGGAAGGTCACATCGGTCTGTACAGTCATCTACAGACTTCCCCTGAGAGTGGGAGAGATTCAGCCTTGAATGTGATACAATGAGATGGTGAGATAGGAAGATTGAATTCCCTCACAATTATCCCAGTGCCCTTGTTACAAATTCCAATAATTACCTGTTAATGCAGTTTCTAACAATATAATGCTGTAAAAGGGCTTTAACACTGCACCTTCCACTTCTGTTTTCTGACCCTTATTACCCAGAATTTGGATTTGTAACACTTCGTAATCTGAGGCCACATATTTTCTTGGTAATCCCAATGTTATCCGTTATCCCTGGCTTTCCACAAAGTTGTGTACCGTGCATATTGATGACCCATCGTTTTGTTCACCCTGTGACACGCCTCCCTGATGGCGATCAGAAATAAATCACAAGTCACACGTGCATATCCCTTCTTGCAGAAACTTTGTGCATTCAAATTAAGAAACAGTAATTTACCTTTTTACTACAATTTCCTGTCACAAATATATTTGTTGATGTACAATTTTAATTAAACTCAGTCCCTTGCTGTTTCTTTCAGTTTGTTTTCAGCCACATCTCCATGGTGTTCCAATATTTCAAACTTTTTCTCTGGACTTGGTAGTTTCCTTTCTCCTGAGCCCTGACCCCATCATCTGTGTCAGTTTAAAGCAATCTGCATAACCCTGGTCAAATGGTCCGCACACGAGGAGCTTATCCCAATAAAATAGCCAGTCTTGCTTGAGTACTAGTAGCAGTGCTCACTGATTCAGAACCATTTCTTCTGACACCATTGTTTGATCCTGAAATCTTCCCGCACTCTGGTGATATCATTCAGTATCTCTCCATGTGGTACCCCTCACTGTGTGCGACTAATTGCTGCCGCTGTCAGCGTCTCTGACTCTTGCAGCTACTCCAGATCCTGAGCCAACAGAATTCTCCACTCCAGAGGACAAAACAGCACACGCCAGGGATGGAGACTGGGATTTTCCAGATCTCTGTCAAACTCAGTCTTATTCTATTTATGTAAACCTCACTGCAACAGCCTACTTTACCATTCTGCCTCTTTCTCTATCTCCTGCAAGTAATCAGGATGTTCCCGTCTCAGCCGAATTCCAAACTCCTGTCTTGTCCATAACTACATTGAAGACGTTTGGTCAGCCAAAAAAGAGATGGAGACTGAGATCTGGAGCCTTCAGTAAATCCAGGTTCGATCATTTTCAGTAAACAGCACAAGGAGTAGTTAGTGGCCTTCTATATTCAGACCCGGAAGACAGGACCTAGATACACTACTGGGCAAGGAGCAGCAGCATTCTAGGCTTCGTTCCCACCATCTTGTGAAGGTCATGTTTTCACCTCTGCTGTACTGGTCCTCAATGAGACAGCACAGGAGATCCCAGGCATCAATCCTGGTCCTTGCTCTATTAGCGATCTCTGTAATATCCTCCAGTCCCGATAATTCTTCCTTTGTTTGGGATCTCCTCTAGTCCACACAATGCTCTCTGTCTCTGTCAGGTTCTCCAATCCCTAGCACCCTAAATCCTAAACATCCCCAATAGATACTATATTCCTTCCTCCCTGTATACCCCGACTATCCTGTCTATCCCTGTATGCTCCTCCGACCAATACCACCTTCCATGTCAATGTATTTGCCTTTAAACTCGACATCCGTCCCTATCCGGGCGAACTTCTCAAACTCCTACAACCCTTCCTTGTCTGTGAAAACGTCTTCATTCCATTGAGCTGTCCTGTTCTGTGTAATTCCTTCCAGACCTGAAATACCTTCCTGTCATTGTAACTATGTCAGGCTCCTACCTGAGAATCTCACTATCTGTGCAATCACGCAAAGAATGCCTGACCTTAGGAACCCCGTCCACCTGTTAACATCCTCCATGTCTCTGGATATCCTTCCATTTCTACCGTACCTATCAAGTAATTTAGTCTCTACAATCCTAATGATGACGATAAACTCTTCCTCTCTAAAACACACTCAATCTCTGTAAACTCTGATGGTCCCTACAACCCTCCCTCTCCATGTAATCTTCTTCAGTCACTCCATATCTTTGTACCTTTAATGACATCCCCATATGACTATACTATTTATTTCCGTTACCTTCATGAGCTGCCATAATTCTCACTGTGACTCTGACCATTTCCCATCACTACATTCCTCAATTTCTCTGAAAAATCCCTCTTATTTGTAAAACCCTCCCTATCTATGTCACCTGTTCCAGCCTCCACAACTCTGCTAATCTCTGAAGAAAGCGTACAGTCAAGTCTGTTGCAATAACCTCTGACCCTACTGATCTTTCTAACTCCCTTTAGTTGTGAAAATGTACCCATCTCTGTAATATAATATTATACATTGCCTGAAGTCCTCCCTATATTTGTATACTCCTCCCATCACTACAACTGTCCCTGTCTTTGTAACATCCTCCGACATCTTGAAACCTCCTGATTGCTGAACCCTCTTCAGGCACTCCACTTTCTATCTTTCTGTTACTTTCCCCTGCTCTTAGAGATCTCTCTATCTGTATGATTCCCTGTTGTATCTGCAACTCTCCCAATCTCTAACCCCCATCAGCTTCCACAACGCTCCATACATCATGTACTACTTCCAGTCCCTTCAGCACCTTCTACAACTGCAAACTCCCCATTTGCCAAGGTTACTCCAGTTTCTGCAATGTCTGTCAGAATATGAAGCCCACACTCTCTCTAATCTGCACGTCTCTCTACAATTCGTAAGCATCTGCAGCCACCACTACTGTCCGTACCTTTCTTCATCCTCCAGTCTCATTAAGATTCCCATTTTTGCATTAACTAAAGCCTGTAAAGCTTAGTACTGTCCTAAATCGTTCATGTCTTTCTAAATTACTCCAATCTATCCACTACCTTCATAATAACCTGCCGCCCCCCTCTCTGTGTAACCTCTTCCAGTCCTGACAACATCTCAATCTATGGAACCCCTTTATACCTTGGAGTCACTGGTGGTTTCCGATCTCAGCACCAACCCCAATCTTTATGACTCTCCAATTCCTCTTAGACTCACTTTCAATGACAGCACATTTATTCTCTACCCCCATCTGTAATCTCCTTCTCCTTCTACAATTCTTCGAAACTAATATATTTAAACTTCCCCCTCCCCCAAATATCCTGACCATAGGAACCTCTTTCTGTTTGTGCAACCCTAACCCATCTGCGTAACTGTCTCCAACCCAGCAACCTGGCATTCTCCATTGCCTTCCTGCCTCGGTAGTCTCTGGATCCTGGAAAACCTTCTTATATCTGTAAACATCTCCAGTCACTACAACCTTCCACATCTCTGGTAGTATACACAATACTCTTCTCCCTCTCTGTCTATCTGCCTCTCGCTGCATCCAACCCTATCCCTATCTAATCCATCTAATCCAGCTTTCTCTATCTCTGTAAATTCCTCCAATCCACAAACACCGTTGTCCCGCTGATATTCTTGACCAGATGTAATTTTGTTTAACTCGAACATTCTTGAGCCCCTTTAATCCTCCCTATTTTTAGATTAGATTAGATTACATTGCAGTGTAGAAACAGGCCCTTCGGCCCCACAAGTCCACACCGACCCGCCGAAGCGCAACCCACCCATACCCCTACATTTACCACTTACCTAACACTACGGACAATTTAGCATGGCCAATTCACCTTACCTGCACATCTTTGGACTGTGGGAGGAAACCCAAGCAGAACGTGCAAACTCCACACAGTTGCCTGAGGCGGGAATTGAACCCGGATCTCTGGCTAACCACTGTGCCACCGTGCCGCCCACAAATCTCTGTAACCTCTACCCGTCTATTCACCATGCCCCTCACTAGTGAGGAATGACTCCCTGCATTCACTATAAGGCAGTTAGAATGACAGTGAATAGGTATGATTGAACTGTCATTCCAGAGATGTAGCTGCAGAATGACCATCGCTGGGAAGGGAATATTGAAGGGTTGCTGGGATTGAGGCAAGATAGGTTAAAAAAAAAAAGTTGTGAAGAAAGGATGAGATAGCCACGTGGATCTGAAGATCAAAATTTGGAGTCGATTTGGGTGGAGCTGAGAATAAGCAAGCAACAGCAACCGTTAGCAGGAATTCTTTTATAGGAACCAACCAGTTAATGCCAATATGGTTACAGTCAGGACACTGAATGTACTTGTAGCAAGGGCAGTACAGTAACTGTGTGTGACAGTGCTCTCCATGCCGACTGGATAACTGATGAGTATCAGTGCTATAATTGATGAAATCCTGAATTGTTTAGGAGATGGTTTTCTGTAGCATCATACCAAGGAACCATCAACAATATTTTCTGTTGTAGATCAAATATTGTGTGATAGTAAATATCTAATAATCCAAATCTAAAGTGGTTTTGTGAGCAGAGAATGTTCTCATGACGATACTTTGTTTGAGGCAAGTCCATGACATGTAGCATAAGAATTAGGTCATTTGGCCCATTGAGTATGCTCTGCTCTTCAATCAGATTATGGCTGATCTGATACTCTTCAACTGTACTTTCCTGCCTTTTCCCCAAAACCCTTGTTTGCCTGATTGATTAAAACATGACCATCAGTGCGGTAAATGTTCTTAACGATGCAATCCAGACAGCCCTCTAAAGTCAGGAATTCCTACCGAGTAATTACCCTCTGAGTGAAGACATACCTCTTCCTTTCCAGCTTACATGGGTGAGCCCTTGCTGAAATTTTACGCCCTCCGGTTTCAGATTCTCACACAACCGAAACGAAAGGAAGTGACAAAGACAAATTCGTGGAGTTTGGGTGAATGAGCAAGGGTATCCAAAGTTGGAACAGGTTACAGATCAGTTGGAAAGCTGGAGAGAGAAATGGCAAATTGAGTTTCATCTGGAGAAGTGTGAGGTGATGTCAGATTCAAGAGGAAAGTTAAGAAACTGAGGGACACTGATGTACAGAAGGATCATGGTGCAAGCAAGTAACTCTCTGAAAATGGCAACAGAAGTGTTTCAGATTGGAAAGACAACAAATGGAACACCGGCCTTCATTGGCCACAACGTTGAGTATAATGGTTTTCATCTGATGTTGTAATTGTACGAAACTTATGTTTGTCCACATTTGGAATACTGAGCACAGTTCTCATCTACACAGAATAAGAGCAATGTGGAGGCTCTGGAGAAGGTGTTAGGTTTTATAAGGGTGTGTTAGGTGTAAGAGGAAATTAAACACGGTTGGATTGTTTTGCGAGAGCAAAAGAGACTGACAGGCGACCAGGTACAGGAATATAATTTGAAGAGTGGGTCAGATAATTTGGATAGTCAGAATTTCTTTTTAGCGTGTAAGATTCAAACACTCGGATGTATAGTTTAAAGAGAGAATGGGAAAGGTTAAACGAGATGTGTGAGGCAAGTTTTTTTTTTACATCGAGATTGGAAGTTACCGACGGGGGTCGTGGAAACAAAAATGTGAGTACCATTTTGAAGTGGCATTCAGATAGACAAATAAATAGGCAGAGAATAGAGGGATATGGACCATGTACAGGCAGATGGGATGAGTTGACAGTAGCATCACGGGCAGCACAACCATGGTTGGCCGAAGGGCCTATTGCTATGTTGTACTGTTCTTTTTTTAAACTTTCCAGCACCTACCCGATCAAAGACTTTAAAATCTTGGGTGTTTATTTCCATTTCGCTCTAATTTGTCTGCACTTCAATGATTTCAACCTCAATCTACTCCACCTCTTCTCATTTGAAAATCCATCTATTCCCTGTATCAGCCAAGTGACCATTCTCTGACCTGCCTCCAATGGAATAATATGTTTTCTTCGGACACTCATAATATTCTCGCCGTTCATAATATTCTCGGTGTGATCTCATTCGTATCTTGTATAGTTTTAGCAATACATCCCAATTTTTAGACTCCATTCCGTTTGTCATAAATGGCAGCATTTGATTTGCCTTCTCTATTATCTGCTTACTCTGGAAGCTACCTTTTTCAGGTTGATAAATAAGAACTCCCACAACCCTTTCTGCTGTCAGTCAGAAACAAATTAGTGTAGAGTAATTTGGGAGCTGAGAGTAAGTTGGGAGCATGCTGAAATATGTTAGAAAGGATATGACAGTGTACAATAACTGGACCCTTAGAAACACATTTTATAGAAGACCATTTGCTTCTGAGCCTGTTGGATTTTATTAGTTGGTGTGAATATAAATGGCAGAATAGATAAGGGTGCAAGAGGGAATTAGTGGTGTGTGAGATATGGTTTATGTGCATTTTCAGAAACCTATAAGCAAGTTTCAGTAAGGGAAGAAGAGTAACTTAGTGGAGAATAGGGCTCCTTAACGATCAATAAGGTCACGTTTGTGTGGAACCAGAGGAGATGGGTGAGATATTAAACAAAATATTCTTGTTAGAATTTACTGGGGAGAAAGTCATGGAAACTCAGGAAGTTGGGGAAATAAAAGGTGATGTCTTGGAAAGAATCCTCGACAGTGAAGAGAAAGTGCTCGAATCTTAAAACAAATAAAGTCAGATCAATCCTCGGTAGCTCATTATGTCTTCCTAGAATATCGTCGGAAGCGAGGGAAGAGATTGCCGTGTCCATAACAGAGATATTTATATTATCAACAAACGCAGTGAGATGTCGGAAAACTGGAGAGCAGATAATGCTGTTCCATCGCTTAAGGGCTGCAGGGAAAAGCCAGGAAATTGCAGCCCAGTGAGCCCAGTGATAGGTAAGTTGTTGGAAGAGATTCAGAGAAAAAACAACCACGTATATTTGGAAAGGCAAGGGCTGTTTAGAGATAGTCAGCATGTCTTTGTGAGTGGAAAACCGTGTTTCACAAATCGGACTGACACTTCGAGGAGGTTGTCAAGAGATAGATGAAGGCAAAGCAGTCAACGTTGTCTTCATGGACTTCAGTAAAGTATTTGACGAGGTTCCAAGAGATGTGGAACTTCTAGTCAAGAGGAAGAAGGACGTCTAATTAAGGTTGAAGAAGCAAGGATCAGAAAAGGTTTCAGAGGGTAAAATGGGGTGACACGGGGGCTCAGCGGTTAGCACTGCTGCCTCACAGCACCAGGGACACGATTTTGATTCGATCCCCGGGTGTCTGTCTGTGTGGAGTTTGCACATTCTCCCCATGCCTGCGTGTGTTTACACCAGGTGCTCTGGTTTCACACACAGCCCAACGATGTGCAAGTTCGGTGACTCAGCCATGCTATATTACCCATAGTGTGCAGAGATGCGTAGGTTTAGTGCATTATTCAGGGCAAACTCTCACGCCCCCACCCACCTCCTTCCAGACTCCTCCACAGCCCCACCTGATCTGAATCCAATTCAACACCTTCCTAAGAACCTACACTGATCCTGACCGTGACCTTCTCTCCCAAACACCCCACCAGCTACACAATGTTTTACTCGTTGGATTCGAAATGAGCCTCCCTTGCGCACTCCTCAGCAGCTCACCATCACATGACTGTTACCCCCAGCCACTGACCACGCCCCGATATCCAACTGACTAGATCCCGGTATCCCCCTGACCATACCCTGGGGCCATACCACGATGGGAGTCAGCGATATCACCCGCCTCCCTTAACCCAGCCGGCCCTGCATATTCTCGAACATTCAGTCACCCCCAGCCACTCCCCTGGGAATTACGGCTAGGGCACAGCGTTGGGACGGAATGAGAATTCGAGGCTGATTACCGTTTCCCTTGCGACCACACTCAGCTTTGACGACGTCTCTCACCACGTTCCAGAACTGTCCGCTGAACAGTTTAATCTTCCCGCTTTCGACCAGAGCATTCCCAATAGGGGTTCCCTGGGAGGCAACATGCGCACTAAATGCCTTCGACGGCCTAACGTTCCTTGCCCTGAGAACTGGCATTGGCAGCCGTTGTGAGCGCCGCTGTTTTAGAATTAATCGGTCAGTCATAAGTAAAATGTTGCTAATAAGGAAATTAATGGATTTAAAGAGTGGAGATCCCCGGGATTTGCTTGTTACCATCCGAGTGTGTTAACGGAAATAGTAGAGCACATTGTAGATTCCCACATTAAGATCTTGCAGACTCTTCTGGTTCGGAAAATAACACCACTCCGAGAAAAACATACTGACCATGTGTTCTAACATCTGTGGAAGGGAAATTGTTGGAGTTTATAATCAGGGATGGGAACTGAGTATGTTGACGTTTTTTCAGTTATTAAGTGAATGTAGGTCATGCCTGAATGTAGGTCATGCCTGAAAAATCACTGAATTGTTTGACGAGGTGACTGATGCCTGGACATGGGAATATCAATACAGATAATGCTAACACGTAATACCAGAAGGCATTTCATGAAGTCAAACATAATAGTCTAAGGCAGAAACCTACAAAATTGCAGGCAAATTACTGACATGGATGGATTATGGATAGGAACTCAAATTTGACAGGATGTGACCTATGGTGTTCTGTAGGGATATGTGTTAGGCCTTCAGTTATTCACATTATTTATTGAATAATTGGACAATGACACAATGGCCATATATCCATATTTGCTGATAAAACAATGTTAGGTGTTCACGGTTTGTGCAAAGATTTGTAGCTCAGCTGCCTGTCGCCATGATTGTGGGTATGTCTGCTGAGCTGGGAAGTTGGTTTGCTGGCATTTTTGTCTGCTATCTAGGTTACATCTTAGATGAATTTATAGACAATTTCGGTGATGACATTAAATTACAAAGGGATATAACTTTTTTAAGGATGCAACTCTGAAGATGGACGAGAGAGATCCAGTAGATGTAGTGTACCTGGACTTTCAGAAAGCTTTTGATAAAGTCCCACATAGGAGGCTAATGAGCAAAATTAGGGCGCATGGTACTGGGGGCAAAGTACTAACTTCGATTGAAAGTTGGTTGGCTGACAGGAAGCAAAGATTAGTGATCAATGGCTCCATTTCGGAATGGCAGGCAGTGACCAGTGGGGTACCGCAGGGATTAGTGCTGGGGCGGCAGCTTTTTACAACATATATTAATGATATAGAAGATCGTATTAGTAATAACATTAGCACATTTGTTGATGACACTAAGCTGGGTGGCAGGGTGAAATGTGAGGAGGATGTTAAGAGATTACAGTGTGACCTGGACAGGTTAGATGAGTGGTCAGATGCATGGCAGATGCAGTTTAATGTGGATAGATGTATGGTTATCCACTTTGGTGGCAAGAACGGTAAGGCAGATTACAACCTAAATGAAACAATTTAGGTAAAGGGGCAGTAAAAAGAGATCAGGGTGTTCTTGGACAAAAGTCAATGAAGATAAGCATGCAGGTACAGAAGAAGTGAAGAAGGCTAATCGCATGCTGGCCTTCATAACAAGAGGGATTGAGTATAGAAGCAAAGGGGTTCTTCTGCAGCTGTACCGGACCCTGGTGAGACCACACCTGGAGTACTGTGCGCAGTTCTAGTCTCGAAATTTGAGGAAAGACATTGAGGGAGTGCAGCGTAGGTTCGCGAGGTCAATTCCTGCAATGGCGGGGCTATCTTATGCTGAAGACTGGAGCGACTCGGCTTGTATACCCTTGCGTTTAGAAGACTGAGAGGGGATCTGATTGAGACATGTAAGATTATTAAAGGATTGGACATTCTAGAGGCAGGAAACATGTTCCCGCTGATGGGTGAGGGCCGAACCAGAGGATACAGCTTAAAAATACGGGATAGCCCATTTCGGACAGAGATGAGGAGAATCTTCTTCACCCAGAGAGTGGTGGCTGTGTGGGATATTCTGCCCTGGAGGGCAGTGGAAGCCCAGTCTCTGGATTCATTTAAGAAAAAGTTGGATAGAGCTCTTAAGGATAGTGGAATCAATGGTTATGGAGATAAGGCATGATCAGGACACTGATTAAGGATGCTCAGCCATGATCATGTTGAATGGTGGTGCAGGTTCGAAGGGCAGAATGGCCTACTCCTGCATCTATTGTCTATTGATATTCGTAGGCGAGGTGAATGGGCAAAAGTGTGATGGAGAGAGTTCAGTGTGAGTGTGAGTTATCAAGTTTGGACTGAAGGAGGATAGATCTTGATGTTTTTCCAGATGGTATGAAGTTAAGTACAGTGGAAGTCCAAAGAGACTTTGGGGTTAGGCGAACAAATCTTTAAAATGCCATGCATAGATGCAGAAGTAAAAGTCATAATCTAACAAATGCCAGCTTTTATAATGAGGGGACGATAGTACAAGGATGCGGAAGTTACACTGCAGGTATTGAAAACTGTTTGGTCCTTACCTGGAATACTGAGAACTGATTCAGGCATCAGGTTTTAGGAAGGATACGTTGGCCTTGAAGTGAGTACAAAATAGGTTTACAAGAATGAGACTTTCATTTTATTCACAATTGGATGTGAGCTTTGCCGACTGGCGAGCATTTATTGTCCCAGCCGAGGTGCCTTTGTGAAGATGGTGGTAATGTGTCTTCTTGAATAGTTTCAGTTGATGCAGCTGGTTCATCTATCATAAGGTCAGAAGTGGGGATTTTCATTGATTGTACAGTGTTCGGAATTGGTGACTCCTCAGGTACTGAACAGTCCACGATGAAATGCAACATGATCTGGACAATTCCCAGAATCAGGCCGCCAAGTGACAAGTAATATTTACACCAAACAAATACTTGGCTCTGACCTTCACCAATAAGAAGCAATTTGACCATCATCCCTGGTATTCCATTGTATTATCATCATAAAATCCCCAACTATCAATATCCTAGAGGTTACCATTGACCAGGAACTCAACTGGACTTGTCACATAAACACAGTGGTTATGGGAGGAGATAAGAGATTAGGAATACTGTGGCAAGTAACTCAGATTGTGACTCCCAAAGCCTGATCATTATCAATACGGCACATGTCAGGAGTGTGATGGAATACTCCCCACTTGCCTGGATGAGTGCAGCTCCCACAACACTGAAAAAACTTGACACCATCCAGGACTGGACTGTCTGCTTCATTGTGTCTACATCCACTTCCTCTGCCACTGATGCTCAGTAGCAGTAGTGTGTACTGTCCATTGGATGCACAGCAGAAATTCACCAGGGATCCTCAGATATCACCTTTCAAAACCATGACCACTTCTATCCTGAAGGAGAAGAGTAGCAAAATCACGGGAGCACCACCACCTTCAAGTTCCCCTCTTAACATACACTTTGCCGTTTCACTTGGAAATATATTGCATTTTCTTTACTGTCATTGGGTTAAAATCATGGAATTTCATTCCTCATGTCAGTGTGGGTCAACCTACAACAGGTGAACTGCAGCAGGTCAAGAAGGCACTCCAATGCCAGCAGAGATGGAATTCTTCACATGCCACTTCGAGTCATAGAGTCAAAGAGATGTACAACATAGAAACAAACCCTTCTGTCTACATCGTCCATGCCAACAAGATATCCGAACCTAATTTAGTCCCGTTTGCCAGAACTTGGCCGTTATCACCCTAAACCGTTCCTATCCATATATCACATCCAGATGTCTTTTAAATGCTGTAATTATACTAGCCTCTACCACTTCCTCTGGCAGCTCATTCCATGCACACACCACCCTCTGTGTGTAAATGTTGCCCCTTAGTTCCCTCTTTAATTTCTCATCACTCACTCTAAACCTATGCCCTGTAGTTCTGAACTCCCCTACTTCAGGGAAAAGACCTTATCTCTTTATCCTATCCATGCCTGTCATGATATTAAAAACTTCTATAAGATCACTTCTCAGCCTCCGATGCCTCAGAGAAAACAGTCCCCAGCCTATTCAGCCTCTTCCTACAGCTTAAATCCTCCAAACCTGGCAACATCCTTGTAAATCTTTTCTGAACCCTTTCAAGTTTCATAGCATCCTTCCGATAGGAAGGAGATCAGAACTGCACGCAGTATTCCAAATGCAGCCAAACCAATGTCATGTACAGCCGCACAAGTATTTACGAACGAGAGGGACCGTGTTGAGTATTTACGAACGAGAGGGACCTTATTGTTGAAGAGGAGAGTGTGAAATGGACTGGTAAGCTAGAGGAAATACTTGTTAGGAAGGAAGATGTGTTGGACATTTTAAACAACTTGAGGATAGACAAGTCCCCCGGGCCTGATGGGATATATCCTAGGATTATGTGGGAAGCAAGAGAGGAAATTGCAGTACCGTTGGCAATGATCTTTTCGTCTTCACTGTCAACGGGGGTGGTACCAGGGGACTGGAGAGTGGCGAATGTTGTGCCCCTGTTCAAAAAAGTGAATAGGGATAACCCCGGGAATTACAGGCCAGTTAGTCTTACTTCGGTGGTAGGCAAAGTAATGGAAAGGGTACTGAGGGATAGGATTTATGAGTATCTGGAAAGACACTGCTTGATTAGGGACAGCCAGCACGGATTTGTGAAGGGTAGGTCTTCCCTTACAAGTCTTATTGAATTCTTTGAGGAGGTGACGAAGCATGTGGATGAGGGTAGAGCAGTGGATGCAGTATACATGGACTTTAGTAAGGCATTTGATAAGGTTCCCCATGGTAGGCTTATGCGGAAAGTCAGGAGGCATGGGATAGAGAGAAATTTGGCCAATTGGATAGAAAACTGGCTAACCGGTCGAAGTCAGAGAGTTGTGGTAGATGGTAAATATTCAACCTGGAGCCCAGTTACAAGTGGAGTTCCGCAGGGATCAGTTCTGGGTACTCTGCTGTTTGTAATTTTTATTAATAACTTGGATGAGGGAGTCGAAGGGTGGGACAGTAAATTTGCAGATGATACAAAGATTGGTGGAGTTGTGGATAGTGAGGAGGGCTGTTGTCGGCTGCAAAGGGACTTAGATATGATGCAGAGCTGGGCTGAGGAGTGGCAGAGGGAGTTCAACCCTGCCAAGTGTGAGGTTGTCCATTTTGGAAAGACAAATAAGAATGCAGAATACAGGGTTAATGGTAGGGTTCTTAGTAAGGTGGAGGAACAGAGGGATCTTGGGGTCTATGTTTATAGATCTTTGAAAGTTGCCACTCAGGTGGATAGAGCTTGTAAGAAGGCCTATGCTGTATTAGCGTTCATGAGCAGAGGGATTGAATTCAAGAATCGTGAAATGATGTTGCAGCTGTACAGGACTTTAGTTAGGCCACATTTGGAGTACTGTGTGCAGTTCTGGTCACCTCACTTTAGGAAAGATGTGGAAGCTTTGGAGAGGGTGCAGAGAAGATTTACCAGGATGTTGCCTGGAACGGAGAAGAGATCGTACGAGGATAGGTTGAGAGTGCTAGGCCTTTTCTCTTTGGAACTGCGAAGGATGAGGGGTGACTTGATAGAGGTTTATAAGATGATCAGAGGAATAGATAGAGTAGACAGTCAGAAACTTTTTCCCCGGGTACAACAGAGTGTTACAAGGGGACATAAATTTAAGATGAAGTGTGGAAGGTATAGCGGAGATGTCAGGGGTGGGTTCTTTACCCAGAGAGTGGTGGGGGCATGGAATGCGCTGCCTGTGGGAGTGGCAGAGTCAGAATCATTGGTGACCTTTAAGCAGCAATTGGATAGGTACATGGATAGGTGCTTAAGCTAGGACAAATGTTCGGCACAACATCGTGGGCCGAAGGGCCTGTTCTGTGCTGTATTGTTCTATGTTCTATGTTCTATGTTCTATGACCTCCCAACTCCTATTGTCAATACTTTGACAAATAAAGGAAAGAGTAACCAATTCACTACCCTATCTACCTGCGAAACTACTTACAAAGAACTATGAACCTGCACTCTTTGTTCAGCAACACTCCCCAGGACCTTATCATTAACTTGTACTCTTATACCTTTTCCAAAATTCAGCACCTCGCATTTGTCTAAATTATACACCATCTGCCACTCCTCATCCCATTGGCTGATCTGATCAAGATCCCATTGTCATCTGAGATAACCCTCTTTGCTGTTCATTACTCCTCCAATTTTGGCGTCATCTGCAAACTTGCTAACTCTATCTCCTATGTTCATATCCAAATCACTTATATAAATGACAAAACAGTGGACACAGCACAGATCCTTGTGACACTTCACTGGTCACAGGCCTCCAGTCTGAAAAGCAAATCAACACTATCACCCTCTGTATTCTACCTTCGGGTCAGTTCTATATCCAAATGGTTAGGTCTCCCTGTGTTCCAGGAGATCAAATCTTGTTTGCCAGTCTCCCATGAGGAACCTTGTCAAACATCTTACTGAATCAATGGTCTTTATTATTTCTTCAAGAAAACTCAATCAAGTTTGTGACACATGATGTCCCACACATAAAGCCATGCTGATTATCCCTAATCAGTCCTTGCCTTTCCATATACATTAAATGCTGTCCCTCAGGATTTCATCCAACAACATGTTCACCACCCATGTCAGGCTGACCGGTCTATCATTATATGGTTTTTCTTTACCACCCTTTTAAAAATAGTAGCACCATTTTAGCCAACCTCCAGTCTTCTGGCACCTCACCTGCGACTAGCGATGATTCAAATATCTTAGTATGGTGCTCAGCAATCACTTCTCTAACTATCCACAGAGTTCTAGGGTAGACCTGATCAAGTCCTGGGGACTTACCCACTTATGTGCATTTCAAATCATCCAGTATCACAACCTCTGTAAATATGAACCTTTTTTTCAAGATGTCACCATCTATTTCCCCACAATCTATATATCTTAAAATCATGCATCATAAAAATGTCTCAGAACATTCCATTAGCACGATGTATGGCAGTTTTTTCCCCCCAGTGCATTAGAGCTTTAAAAGTGCTGATATTGCAAGTCTAGTCAGTATTGGTACTTAAAGATGAGGAAATGTGAACAGCTGTAAATGCAGTTGAATAGAACTGAACCATCCCTAATTGCCGGTAAAGGTCCATTTCAATGCAACAACTTGCTATAAGACATAAAAGGGCAGTTAAGAAGGAAAGACACAACAAAGATCAGATCCGTCAAGGACAGATTTCATTCCTTGGAGGACACCAGTGAAGTAGTTCTGTATCTGGGAAAATCTTACAGCTTCACAATAACTTCTTTCAGATATCACTTTGGGAACTGAATCCAAGTTCTCAAATTGGATTATTGTCTGGTCCTCATAATTACTAATCCAGTTAATAAATCACTGCAGGACACTCTTACATAAATGTAGCACAGTGTTATGTTTTTGAGCAGTTTAAAATGCTTCATGAAGTACAATGTTGGTTAAATTGGAGTCACTGTTACTTTTTACATTATACCACTGCCAATTTGTTTGTAGGAAGTGCCATCTAACCTTTTCATTTTTTGAATTGGATTTCTTTGAGGGATAAATGTTGGTAACAGAAAGAGTCGAGAGTTTCTTATTTTTTTGTTGAAAGGTGCCATTGAATCTGATGCCGATCTAAGCAGACAATGTAAAGTTATGCGCAATGCAACTTTTCAAACTATAACCGGGTTGTTTGAACCTTGAACCAAGGTTCAATTTTATTTTGAGATGCGTGTACAAATAATCCCGTGGCATTATTTCAATTGCCTTTGCAATTTTGCAAGTATTAGCCACTCAAGTTATCCCTTGGCTAAGAGCACTGTGACTCAGTGGTTAGCACTGCTGCCTCAGTGCCAGGGAGTCTGGTTCGATTCCAGCTTCAGGCGGAATCGTATGGAAATTGCACATTCTCCCCGTGTCTTCGTGGGTTTCCTGCGGGTGCTCCAGTTACCTCCCACAATGCAAAGATGTGCAACGTAGGTGAACTGGCCATGCTAAATTGCCCAGAGTATTTAGAGATGTGTCGGTTAGGTGCATTAGTCAGGGGTAAAATGTACTGTAATGGGGTAGGGGAATGGGTCAGGGTGGGTTACTCTTCAGAAGACTGGTTGGGACGAAATTGTTAGCTGTTTACGCACTGTATGGTTTCTATGATTTTTTTAAAGGAAATAATAGATTATCCAGTCACTATCGCTTTGTGCAATGGAATTTCTTGAGTTTAAAGTTGCTATCTTTTGGCAGCTCTGTTGTTGCAAAAGGCAGCACTTGAATATATTTGCTAGGTATGCCACCCAGTGTGTTGAAGTTGCTCAGTTATCTTTGAGTTGCATACCAGAAATTTGCACTAGCACTAATTGTAATTATTCATAAGTCTGAAGACTTACAAGACCCAATGATTTACCTCAGATGTAATGTAACAAGTACCGTGCAATACATCTTTTGATCAAGATTGAGCCTTTCATTTCCTGACAATTTTGTGTGGGCATAGTTCCCCGCATAGTATCAATAATTTAGACTAATATCATCCAGACGGATTGTTGGCAGGGATTCCACATAATTACAATATGTCATGAGGCAGCAGGTCAGCAGAAACTGAGTAAATGCAAGGATTTTTTAACTTGCTATAGTTAATATACCTTATTTGAATTAAACAGAACAGTCTAACATTTTTAATATATGACTAATCTCTGCAGATCCCAGTCCCCTCCACTGTATTTTGGTTACACTGTTTTTCCAAAATACAGCTCGTTAAAATGTTGCAGCAGTCAGCAATATTTCACTCCGCACAGTGCTGACCAGGCTGTGAAGGGCTGCCAAGAACAACACATACAGTGGACAATTTTAGATTTGAGACACAAGTTAGTCACTCTTCATGGGCACCAGCGGCCAGGATTCGATTCAAGCCTCGGGCGACTGTGTGCAGTTTGTATATTGTGCCCGTGTCTGCATGGGTTTCTGTTAGGTGCTCTGGCTTCCAGCCGCAATTCAAAGATGTGTAAGTTGGGTAAATTGGCTATGTAAAATTGCCTGTAGTGTTTAGGGATGTGTGGGTTAGGTGTATTAGTCAGAGGGTAAATACAGAGTAATAGGTTTGGTGGATGGGTATGGGAGGGTTACTCTTCAGAGGGTCAGTGTGGACCTTTTGATCCAAATGACCTGTTTACACACTGTAGAGATTCTGCAAGCCATTCCAGTGCTTAAAGCTGATTTTGAACCAATTAGGCCCAATTGCCAACTTTTATAGGTGAGCCACGGAGATCATGCTCTCTGAATGAATCACTCCCTGGAACGGCAACTGTACCATTCAGGATCTGAGACGGTTACAGAGCGTGGTGAACTTGGCCGGACATGCACAAAGGCCAGTCTCCCACCTATAGAATCAATCTACAAGGCCCGCTGTCAAGGAAAGGCCACCAGCATTCTTAAAGAGCCATCCCGCACTGACAATGTTTTTCTATAACCTCTACAATCGGGGTGAAGGGACAGAAGCCTGAACACACGCACCAGTCGGTTTCACAACATTTTGTATCCTGCTGATGTTAGAAAACTGAATGGACTCACAAAATCTTAACATTCGCCTGTGCCTGTGTTTTTGTTTTTGCTGCAGTTTACTGAACTATGTAATCCGCAAGTATTGCTCTCAAGACAAAGCTTTTCACTGTGCCTCGTTACGCATGGTAATAAATTCAATTCGTTTCAATTGGGTAATTGCCTCCTGCGATTAGTCAGTTTCAAGCCTTCATTAATTTTCCACATGATAACCGAGTTCGTGTTTTTCCTACAGTTGCACTATGGAATTCGAATAAAAGACCATTGGACTGGGACTAAGAAAACTTTAAAGTACAGCATTTGTGTCATTCCATAACTTGTACATGAACTCCTTTGTTATTGCATTTTCCCCATAACTTCAGTTGCTTACTGTAGCGGTATTTTCTGCATTGAGTTTTTCTTATTTCATCCAAAAGAACTGTGTGTAATGAATAGAATCCTTGATCTCTGTACTGTTTTTTCGAATCCGCGGCTGTTTTCCACAGGTTCTTTATGTGCACACTTCCAAAGTCAAGTCCTTCAGTTAACTTCTTCTGAAGTCAAATTCAAATTGTTTGCAAGTAGATTTTTGAAACACATTGTAGAGTTGTGAAAATTCACTTTTTCAAAGATTCTACTAGTTATTTCTTGTCTCATATCTCTGTTGCAGTCCAACTTTTAGATAATCGAGTCAAGGTCATGATGCTGTTTGTATTTAACACATAATTTGTGATTATTATTTGCCAATTTCCTTTGCTATCCACAAAAATACTTGACTATTGGCCATGGGTCAATTCAATACTTCCTCAATTCTTCAACTGCATTCAAATGAAATCGCTTGAGGATGGAAGAAGATCTAGATGAAGCTGGGTTCAGCAGCAGAACAATGGGACCTGTAGAGAGGTTTGACTTAATGGGTGAGAGTAAGGAGGGGGAGTATCTGAAAGGCTCTCAAACTTTAAGGCATGTTTTACATCAGTAACACTGCATTAATGTCATTTTTATTTGTTCAATGCAAACCATCGGTAAACTGATATTAGTAGAGAAGATTTAATTCCGGTACGGAAATGATAACCAAGATCACAAAGAATTAGATATGTAAAAACGCAAAGTTGTTTTTTGCTTCTGTTCGATGATCAATCGTTAAATTATCTGTCCAATAACTTCGTAGCTTCAGATCTTCAGATTAGTGTTACTGCTCTGCATAGATAGGGTACAATCATTTCCAAATATCTCCTCTTGATAGAATGTGTACTTCTTGATTGACTGTCTCACTTGAGTCCAGAAGACACAATGCCGTGGGAAGGCTACACATTGCAGAGACATGTTAGCTCAGGATTTAAAAAATAATAATAATTTGAACAGAAGACACGATTGTGCAATGCTTGGTGTGACTTAAAACCATTATGGATATTCCCGTGAAAGCTGATTTTAAATTATACAATGCTGCTACATTAATGAAGGCCACAGTGCATCTTGTCCAGAATGTGCAATTTAAAAATCAATAATATAATGAGGCAAGAAAAATGAAGTTGGTGATGTGAAGAGATTTGTGTGTGCAATAAGAGTGTGTGCATTTGGAAAAAAGGAGAAGGTGACAACGAGTGTTGACAGGTGCTGAAACAAAGTCACAGTTCATTGCATTACTTCTAAACTTAATAACTTTTGTAAAAGCTTATTGTCCTAACATTTTATCTCAATTCTTGTGAGATGCTGTGATGAGGAGAAAGTGAGGACTGCAGATGCTGGAGATCAGAGCTGAAAATGTGTTGCTGGAAAAGTGCAGTAGGTCAGGCAGCATCCAAGGAGCAGGAAAATCGACGTTTCGGGCACAAGCCCTTCTTCAGGAATGATTCCTGAAGAAGGGATCATGCCCGAAACGTCGATTCTCGTGCTCGTTGGATGCTGCCTGACCTGCTGCGCTTTTCCAGCAACATATTTTCAGCGCAGAAGCTGTGATGAACCATGCATAGTTGAACGAGATTGAATAAATAGAACAAATACCACATTGACTGTGACTGAGGCTGAATTCTAAATGTTATGAGTAGAAATTAATTGCATCAGTGTATTAACTGCATAATTTCTGGTGAATTAATCAGTCTGGATTAGTCTTCTGCTATCTGTCTCCCCAATACGACAGCAGTCCTCCTGCAGAAAGAAGCAAGAACTTACAGCTTAATTGTTTGCTCACTTCATTGGAGGATTGAAATTAGACTTGGCAAGGGTCCAATTTAAAGGCATCATCTGGAATCATAGACAATGGAACTACATTTCAAACAAACATTTGGACTTTCTTTAGTGTCACAAAACTAGTCCATTTTTTGGTAAAAGATGTTCCTTGGCTCAAGGGGACACTGTCCTTGATTTTTTTAGAGGTGGGGTGGGGTGGCTGAGTGCAGGTTCCAATCAGTCTGGTTTGGTACAGGCATAAAAAGGATTTTATGAAGCCTTTTGTTTACATATAAACAGATGAGCCTTCAGGCCAAAGTGGTCATGCTTGACAAGTCACCTGCATAATGAAAGGGGAGTGCTCAGCTCTTTAGTTGGGCTCGCTGAGCTAAACTGAGCAGGTTTGCAGTTGAGTTTGAACTGGAAATTTCAACAGGAAGATGTCTAGAAACCCTCTTTTCTCCCCTACAACTTCAAACTGAAGCATGTGTTCCATTGATACTGGTTTTTAACGGGAGTTTGCTTATTGAAAATGTTGTATTCGCAACAGCATAATTAAGTCTAGCTGGATAGGTTGTGCTCTGTAGTGTTTCGGTGTGTAACTTTGTGAAAAATGTTTTTGTCTGTGCAAAATCTAGTAGGTAAATACAAGGACTGCAGATGCTGGAAACAAAAGTCAAGATTAGAGTGGTGCTGAAAAAGCACAGCAGGTAAGGCAGCATTCGAGGAGCAGGAAAGTCGACGTTCTGTGCAAAAGCTCTTCATCAGGAGTAGAGGCAGGGTACCAGAACAGCGGAGAGATAAATGAGAAGGGTTTTGGTGTGGGGCGAAAGTAGCATAGAATACAATAGACGAATGTGGATGGGGATGAAGGTGATAAGTCAGAGAGGAGGGTGGAGTGGATAGGTGGAAAGAAAGATAGGCAGATTGGACAGGTCATGAGGGCGGCGCTGAGCTGGAAGGTTGGAGCTGGGGTGAGGGTATTTTACTCCAGTAATTTTCACTGTAAACTTAACGAAGTAAATTGCAAAGTTATGCTTTGGACTGCCTGCTTACGAATGTTGTGAGTGGTCAAGGCTCGTCCATAACATTAGTCATTGCAATGTTAATGTAATTGCAGTTCCCGATATTTAAAACAACTTTATAATAGTCTTAGCTTGACAGTTTCATTAAAAATTATGAATAGGTATGCGTTATTCATTGGATTATGTTAGTTACTGAAAGTATTTAATGAAAATCACAATTATTTCCTGAGCTTTTAAGATGAATTATATTCCCATTTAAAGGTAAATGATACTTTACTGTGAAGTGAAGGCTGAATCTGCTGTGATCATTTTGATGATGGCCGTTTGCAGAGAAAAACCTTTAAATCCAATCACAAAGGAGCACTTTATTGACTGAGGACTTGGACTTTGGAGTAACCTAATTAAGATGTCACTGAGCAATTTCCCACTTGGCATATATAGCAAAACGTAAGTGAAATTCAACAGACCAGTTGACGAGAGATGGACTTACAGGTGACAGTGTCTAGACGCTGTAACAATAAATTCAGAACTTCATCAATCTCAGATTACTATATATTATGTTATGTCATAAATAGATTAGATTTTATACATTGTGGAAACATGACATTTGACCCATCATGTCCACACCGACCCTGCAGAGAGTAAGCAACCAAGACCAACTTCCCTCTCACTAATGCACCGAACAATATCGGCAATTTAGCATGACCAATCCACCTCACCTACACATCTTTGGATTATGGGAGGAAACTGGAGCACCTGAAGAAAACCCATGCAGACACGGGGAGAATGTGCAGCATTCTGGTATGCAACTCAGAGAAAATTGGGCAACTTCAACACACTGGTTTGTACACCTACAAATACTTTCAGATCCTTTCTTTCACAACAACAGAAACAGACCTGCCATTAGATAGCAACTTTAAACTCAAGAAATTCCAATGCAATCTGCAATAGTGACCGGATAACCTATTGTTGCTTTTCAAAATCATAAAATCAAACCAGTGTGGAAACAGGCCCTTCCGCCCAACAAGTTCACACTGAACCTCCAAAGAACAACCCACCCAGACTAATCCCCTACCCCATTACTCTACACTTTACCGCTGTCTAATGCACCTAATTTTTACATCCCTGAACACTCTGGGCAATTTAGCACGACCAATTCACCTAACCTGCACAGCTTTGGACTGTATGAGGAAACCCACGCAAACACGGGCGAATGTGCAAACTCCACACAGATAGTCTCCCGACTGAGCCACCACGCCGCCCAAGTGTTTTAACAAAAACGGAAACAGCAAAACACTTCCTTATAATTGGTGCTGTCTTCCATCCTGTTTAACTAACGATTGGTATTATTGTTGGAGTGAGGTCTAGCTAAAGACTAAAAATTGTTCAAAATATTGGCTGCAGCCACATCAAGGTATTTAAAAAGAGGAGACTTGTTTTATTAAGTGATGAAAGATCGTAATATATTTTTATTGTTTGAGAGATTGGATTCAATTCAGTCGAACAACACTTCGTTTCATTAAGTCTGTTCCCTGGATTTGTGCATAAAATCATATTATTTGAAATATGGAGTTCAACCTGGATAAATGCGAAGTGATGCATTTTGGAAGGTCGAATTTGAAAGCTGAGTACAGGATTAAGGATAGGAGTCTTGGCAGTGTGGAGGAACAGAGGGATCTTGGTGTGCAGGTACATAAATCCCTTAAAATGGCCACCCAAGTGGACAGGGTTGTTAAGAAAGCATATGGTGTTTTGGCTTTCATTAACAGGGGGATTGAGTTTAAGAGTCGTTAGATCTTGTTGCAGCTCTATAAAACTTTGGTTAGACCGCACTTGGAATACTGCGTCCAGTTTTGGTCGCCCTATTATAAGAAATATGTTTTGGAGAGGGTTCAGAGGAGGTTTACCAGGATGCTGCCTGGACTGGAGAGCATATCTTATGAGGAGAGGTTGACTGAACTCGGATTTTTTTCATTAGAGAAAAGGAGGAGAAGAGGGGACCTAATTGAGGTACACAAGATAATGAGAGGCATAGATAGACTCGATAGCCAGAGACTATTTCCCAGGGCAGAAATGACTAACACGAGGGGTCATAGTTTTAAGCTGGTTGGAGGAAGGTTTGGGGGGGATATCTCTGGGTTCTTGACCCAGAGAGTTGTGAGAGCATGAAATGCGTTGCAAGCAACAGTTGTGGAGGCAGGGTCATTGGGGACATTTAAGAGACTCCTGGACATGCATATGGTCACAGAAATTTGAGGGTGCATAAATGAGGATCAGTGGTTGGCACAACATCGTGGGCTGAAGGGCCAGTTCTGTGCTGTACTGTTCTATGTTCTATGTTTTATGAAATCTGATGCTTGGGAACTTCAGGTATTGTGGGTGTGGAGAGACAAGGAAAGAAAATTGAAACTGTCATGGCTATCAAACATAGTTGAACAGGGTTGACAGATTTAATTACGCATTTCATTGTCCTTCTCGTGCATAAAAAACAGTGACAGTGGAATTTATTGAAACAATTTGTAGACATTAATCCTGTTTAAAAGGAATTTCATTTTCAGTCATATATTCAACCAGTTTGAAAGAGTTGTTTTTTCAGCTAATTCCTTCTTATAGGATTTTCTCTCTT
Source organism: Chiloscyllium plagiosum (assembly GCF_037043375.1). NCBI lineage: Eukaryota > Metazoa > Chordata > Chondrichthyes > Orectolobiformes > Hemiscylliidae > Chiloscyllium > Chiloscyllium plagiosum. The sequence continues at coordinate 85,953,385 of NW_028270183.1, forward strand.
CCCTGTCTTCCTCTGTTGCTTTGAATTGTTTGTTCTTTTCTTCATTGGAGATTCCAAAATTCAGCTGTTCTGGTTACTTGAATGTTGTGTGGTGCTGAGCTTGTTGAGATTTTCCACTTGGAGATGTTCGGTATGTTGAGATACCTCTCAACATTCTTTGCTCTGTCAATTTGTTTTTAATGAATTTTGTTTTCCATCAAACTGCATCATGTGCCAGGGATTAGGCACATGATTATTAGGCACATAATCTGACAAAATTAGGTATAATTTCCTTGTTTTTACTTTGATTTTGATCTTCATAAGATTAAACTCAGTACCTATAACAGAGACTTAAACATGCGCATTTTAGTGAGGTGAATAGCCAATAGATGCGCTTTCCTGTTGGAGATGCCATATTTCCAAAGATATATTAAACATAGGGCTGCTCTTCCCTTTAGACCAACATTAATTATTCAGTGGTATTATTTTTGTCACGACAGAGCTTACACTTTTTACAGCACAAGCCAACTTATCCCAAAGAGATTCATACGATTATAACGACTTTAAGAATAGTTTGGCATAGTCACGTAAAGTGATGATCAAGGAGATGACCAAATGCTCCTTGGCAGAGGTAGGCTTGTTGGACTTATGTGATAAGAGAGAGGCAAAGAAGTTTAGGAAGGGAATTTCAGAATTCAGACACACCCCAACAACTTTGAACAACTACACTTGACGTGGGAGAATGTGCAAACTCCACGAGGGTGGAACTAAAGTAACTAAAGTGAATAATATGTTCACTCAAAATGAAATATCCCTGTTTCAGTTGCATCCATTTGATTCCAAACCTATCACCACAGTTCACCTCTTGAGCTTTCGCTGTGTGTTGACAGGGAATCTCTAATTTCAGTTATGAGGAAAGGAGCAAACACTTTTCTCTCATTAGCATACTATGTTTTGGTCAATGAATGTTTTCCATGCAGTGCACTGGCTAACATCAACTCTCTGTATCTATCAGTTTAAAAGCTGAAATGCAAGGTTTTTACAAGATGTGAAATCTGCTTTTATGAACCTTTTTTGTTTAATTGTGAACAGTTTCTGACTTGAGTATCAACACAAAACGAGCATAAATAGATTTTATTTCAAATTTGGAAATGGTGATAATTTGAATTTTTGACATTTTAATTAATGTTTCAAACTCTCCTTAAAATGTGAAAGCTGTTCTGTGAACATTGCTGCAGAATATTTTAGTTGCCAAAGTATTACATGAAGAAGGCAAAGTTTGCTCACTCTTCTGCATGATTTTCTATAACTTTTTATCTTTGCATTCTCGTTGCAAATTTGGAGGAACTTATCCATTCAGAGGGATTGACACTATTTTCTTTTTCTCTTCCGCAGCACGAGCACTGGTCAAACTGGGCCTGGGACATAGAAGGAGTAAGGTATTTTTCAACCGACACCAAATCAAACCAAGCAACCAGCAAAGATGCAAGACTGTCGGGGTGAGTATGGTTTGTCTCCTTTCTAACATTCATCCTTTTATAGATAACTAACTTGTCTGCATTTTAAGTATCTATGTTGGGGTTATGGCAAGGTCTATTCATCTGTTAAAAATTGGATGAATCTGTCCATTCATTTACATTAAAGTTGAGGCAGGGCTGAGATCTACCATGATTATATTAAAGGGAGGAGCAGGCTTAAAGGCTGAATAGCCTACTGCTCCAAGTTCTTATGGCCGTATCAGGAGTATTTTTAATCCAAAATCTTCGGTGGTTTAACTGTGTATCAAGGATTAAAAGGAAATGACCAAGGAGATTTTCTTACTTCATTTTATGTTCTTTAGACATTAGCACAAGATGTAGCATCAAAGCAAGCAATAACATTTTAAGAATTCCGTCCTTTACTAAATGTTGCAAATGTGACTGTATTAGATTTGTCACTGTGTGGATACATGCCATTTGGCCCAACAAGTCCACACCGACCCTCCGAAGAGTAACCCACTCGGACACTTTTCCCTCTGAGCTGAAAATGTGTTGCTGTGGCGGATATGGAAGTATCCCTTGGGGCCTTGGACGGAAGTAAGTGGGGAGGTGTGGGCGCAAGTTTTGCATTTCTTGCGGTTGCAGGGGAAGGTGCCGGGAGTGGAGGTTGGGTTGGTGGGGGGTGTGGACCTGACGAGGGAGTCACGGAGGGAGTGGTCTTTTTGGAACGCTGATAGGGGAGGGGAGGGAAATATATCCCTGGTGGTGGGGTCCGTTTGGATTTGGCGGAAATGACGGCGGATGATATGCTGTACATGGAGGTTGGTGGGGTGGTAGTTGAGGACCAGTGGGGTTCTGTCCTGTTGTCGGTTGGAGGGGCGGGGCTCAAGGGCGGAGGAGCGGGAAGTGGAAGAGATGTGGTGGAGAGCATCGTCGACCACGTCTGGGGGGAAATTGTGGTCCTTGAAGAAGGAGGCCATCTGGGTTGTACGGTTTTGGAACTGGTCCTCCTGGGAGCAGATGCGGCGGAGACGAAGGAATTGGGAATATGGGATGGCGTTTTTACAGGGGGCAGGGTGGGAGGAGGTGTAGTCCAGGTAGCTGTGGGAGTCGGTCGGTTTTTAGTAGATGTCCGTGTTGATTCGGTCGCCTGAGATAGAAATAGAAAGGTCGAGGAAGGGGATGGAGGAATCTGAGACTGTCCAGGTGAATTTGAGGTCGGGGTGGAAGGTGTTGGTGAAGTGGATGAACTGTTCAACCTCCTCGTGGAAGCACGAGGCGGCGCCGATACAGTCATCGATGTAGCGGAGGAAAAGATGGGGGGTGGGGCCAGTGTAGTTGCGGAAGATGGACTGTTCCACATATCCTACGAAGAGACAGTCATAGCTGGTGCCCATGCGGGTGCCCATGTCTACTCCTTTCGTTAGGAGGAAGTGGGAGGATTGGAAAGAGAGGTTGTTCAGGGTGAGGACCAGTTCAGTCAGTCGAAGGAGGGTGTCAGTGGAAGGGTACTGGTTGGTACGGCGGGAAAGGAAGAAGCTGACGGCATTGAATCCTTCGTGATGGGGGATGGAGGTGGACAGGGACTGGATGTCCATAGTGAAGATTAGGCGTTGGGGAACAGGGAAGTGAAAATCATGGAGGAGGTGGAGGGCATGGGTGGTGTCCCGAACGTAGGTGGGGAGTTCTTGGACTAAGGGGGACAGGACCGTGTCGAGGTATGCGGAGATGAGTTCGGTGGTGCAGGAGCAGGCGGAGACAATGGGTCGGCCGGGGCAGTCAAGATTGTGGAATTTGGGCAGGAGGTAGAAGCGGGCGGTGCGGGGTTGTGGGACTATGAGGTTGGAGGCGGTGGATGGGAGATCCCCCGAGGTGATGAGGTTATGGATGGTCTGGGAGATGATGGTTTGGTGGTGGGGGGTGGGTTCATGGTCAAGGGGACAGTTGGAGGAGGTAACTGCGAGCTGGCGTTTGGCCTCAGCGGTGTAAAGTTCGGTGCGCCAAACTACTACCACACCTCCCTTGTCTGCTGGTTTGATAGTGAGGTTGGGGTTGCAACGGAGGGAGTGGAGGACTGCGCGTTCCGAGGGTGAGAGGTTGGAGTGGGTGAGAGGGGTGGGGGAGTTCAGGTGGCGGTTAATATCACGGCGGCAGTTGGCTATGAAGAGGTCGAGGGCAGGTAGGAGGCTAGCACGGGGTGTCCAGGTGGATGGGGTGTGTTGGAGGCGGGAGAAGGGGTCGTCAGAGGGTGGGCGAGAGTCTTGGTTGAAGAAGTAGGCGCGGAGGCGAAGGCGGCGGAAGAATTGCTCGAAGTCACGCCGTGTGTTGAACTCATTAATCCGAGAGCGTAGGAGAATGAAGGTGAGGCCTCTGCTGAGGACTGATCTTTCACCCTCAGAGAGGGGTAGGTCTGGAGGGATGGTGAAAACACAGCAGGGCTGGGAGCTAGGACCTGGTGTGGGGCTGGAGCTGGGTTTGGGGGCGGGGTTAGGCCTGGGGGCGGGGACGGAGATCGGCGTGGGGGCCGGGTTGGGCGTGGTGATGGAGGTCGGCGAAGGGGCGGGGTTTGACGTGGTGACAGAAATGGGCGTGGGTGCGGGGTTAGGCGTGGTGATGGAACTCGGTGGGGGGGCGGGGTTAGGCGTGGAGAACGGCGTGGGGGCGGAGACACAGGCGGCGTTATGGTCGGACCCCCTCTCTGTCGTCCTCTCTCTGTCCCCCTCTCTCTGTCCTCCTTACTCTGTCCCCCTCTCTCTCTCTGCCCCCTCTCTTTCTGTTCCCTCTCTCTCTGTGTCCTCTCTCTCTCTGCCCCGCTCTCTGACCCACTCTCTGTCGCCCTCTCTCTTCCACCCGCTTCTCTCTCTGTCCCCTCTCACTCTCCCCCTCTCTCTGTCCCCTTCTCTCTCTGCCCCTCTCTCTGCCTCCTCTCTCTGTCCCCCTCTCTCTGTCCCCTCTATCTCTCCCTCTCACTCTGCCCCCTTCTCTGTCCACTGCTCTCTCTGTCCCCCACTCTCTCCATCCCCCACGCTCTGTCCCCCTCTCTCTGAACCCCCCTTCTCCCCCACTCTGTACCCCTCTCTCTGCACCCCACTCTCTGTCCCCCTCTCTATGACCCCCTCTATCTCCCCCACTCTCTGTGCCCCACTCTCTGTCGCCCTCTCCCCCCCCCCCCCCCCCCCACTCTCTTTCCCCTCTCTCTCTGGCCCCATCACTCTGGGTCCCCCTCTCTCGGTCTCCATCTCTCTGTACCCCGCTCAGTGCCCCCTCACTCTGACCCCCTCTGTCTGCCCCCATCTCTCTCTCTCACCCTCTCTCTCTGTCCCCCTCTCTCTCTGTCCCCCCCTCTCTGTCCCCTCTCTCTCTTTCCCACTCTATTTCCCCAACTATCTGTTCCCCCTCTCTCTCCGTCCCCTTCTCTTTCTGTCCCCCTCTCTCTCTGTTGCCGTCTCTCTGCCCTCTCTCTCTGTCCTCCTCTCTCTCTGACCCCCTCTCTCTGTCGACTTTTTCTGTCCCCCCCTTTCTCTCTGTACCCCCTCTTTCTGACCCCCTCTATCTACCCCAATCTCTGTCCCCCCCTCTCTGTCGCCTTTTTTCTGACACCCACTCTCTCCCACCCACCTCTCTCTGTACCCCCTCACTGTCCCCCTCTCTCTCTGTCACCACTCTCTCTGTCCCCCTTCTCTCTGTCCCCCTCTCTCTGTTCCCCCTCTCTTTGTCCCCCCTCTCTCTGTCTCCCCTCTCTCTGACCCCCTCTCTCTGTCGCCCTCTCTCTGACCCGCACTCTCTGTCCCCCTCTGCCTGTCGCCCTCTCTCTGACCCCCCTTTCTCCCAACCGCCTCTCTCTCTCTCCCCCGCTCTCTGCCCCCTATCTCTGCCTCCTCTCTCTGTCCCCCTCTCTCTGTCCCCTCTATCTCTCCCTCTCACTCTGCCCCCTTCTCTGTCCACTGCTCTCTCTCTCTGTCCCCCACTCTCTCCATCCCCCCACGCTCTGTCCCCCTCTCTCTGAACCCCCCTTCTCCCCCACTCTGTACCCCTCTCTCTGCACCCCACTCTCTGTCCCCCTCTCTATGACCGCCTCTATCTCCCCCACTCTCTATGCCCCACTCTCTGTCGCCCTCTCTCTGCCCCCCCCCACTCTCTTTCCCCTCTCTCTCTGGCCCCATCACTCTGGGTCCCCCCCTCTCGGTCTCCATCTCTCTGTACCCCGCTCAGTGCCCCCCTCACTCTGACCCCCTCTGTCTGCCCCCATCTCTCTCTCTCCCCCCTCTCTCTCTGTCCCCCTCTCTCTCTGTCCCCCCTCTCTCTCTTTCCCCCTCTATCTCCCCCACTATCTGTTCCCCCTCTCTCTCTGTCCCCTTCTCTCTCTGCCCCCCTCTCTCTCTGTTGCCGTCTCTCTGCCCCCTCTCTCTCTGTCCTCTCTCTCTGACCCCCTCTCTCTGTCGACTTTTTATGTCCCCCCCTCTCTGTACCCCCTCTTTCTGACCCCCTCTATCTACCCCAATCTCTGTCCCCCCTTCTCTGTCGCCCTCTCTCTGACCCCCACTCTCTCCCACCCACCTCTCTCTGTACCCACTCACTGTCCCCCTCTCTCTCTGTCACCACTCTCTCTGTCGCCCTCTCTCTGTCCCCCTCTCTCTCGGTCCCCCTCTCTCTGTCCCCCTCTCTCTCTGCCCTCCTCTCTCTGTCCCCCTCTGTCTCTGACCCCATCTCTCTGCCCCCTCTCTCTCGGCCCCCCTCTCTCTCTGTCCCCCTCTCTCTCTGCCCCCTCTCTCTCTCTCTGCCCCTCTCTCTCTGTCCCCCTCTCTCTGATCCACTCTCTCTTCCCCCCTCTCTCTCGGCCCCTCACTCTCTTTGTCCCCCCCCCCTCTCTCTATCCCTTCTCTCTCTCCCCCGCTCTCCGACACCCTCTCTGTCGCCCTCACTCTGCCCCCTCTCTTTCTGACCCACTCTCTCTCTGCCCCTCTCTCTCTGTCCCTTTTCTCTCTGTCCCCTCTCTCTCTCTTTCCCCTCTCTCTCTGTCCCCCTCTCTCGCTGTCCCCTCTCTCTGTCCACCCCCTCTGTCGCCCTCTCTCTGTACCCTCTCTCTCTGTCCCTCTCTCTCTGACCCTCTCTCTCTCTGTCCCCCTCTCTCTGCCCCCCACCTCTGCCCCCTCTCTCTGTCGCCCTCTTTCTGCCGCCTCTCTCACTGTCCCCCTCACTCTCTGTCCCCCACTCTCTGTCCCACCCTCTCTGTCCTCCTCTCTCAGTCGCCCTCGTTCTGACCCCACTCTCTGTCGCCCCCTAATCTGTAACCCTCTCTGTCCCCCACTCTCTGCCCCCCTCTCTCTGTCCCCTCTCTCTCCCCCTCTCTCTGTCCTCCTCTCTCTGACCCCTCTATCTCCATCACACTCTTTATCCTCTTTCTGTCGCCTCTTTCTGCCGCCCTCTCTCTCTGACCCCCTTTCTCTGACCACCTCTCTCTCCCCCAATCTGTACACCTCTCTCTGTCGCCCTCTCTCTGTCACCCCTCTCTCTGTCCCCCCCTCTCTTTGTCCCCCTCTATCTCTGCCCCCTCTCTCTCTTCCCTCCTCTCTCTGACCCCTCTATCTCCTTCACACTCTTTATCCTCTTTCTGTCGCCTCTTTCTGCCGCCCTCTCTCTCTGACCCCCTTTCTCTGACCACCTCTATCTCCCCCAATCTGTACCCCTCTCTCTGTCGCCCTCTCTCTGTCACCCCTCTCTCTGTCCCCCCTCTCTTTGTCCCCCTCTATCTCTGCCCCCTCTCTCTCTTCCCTCCACACTCTGTCCCCTCTCTCTCTCCCCCGTTCTCTGAACCCCTCTCTGTCGCCCTCTCTCTGCCCCCTCTCTTTCTGTCCCCCTCTATCTGTCCCACACTCTCTCCATCCCTCCAGACTCTGTCCCCCTCTCTCTGACCCCCTCTCTCTCCCTCACTCAGTACCCCTCTCTCTGTCTCCCTCTCTCTGCCCCCTCTCTCTGTCACCGTGTCTCTGTCATCGTCTCTCTGTCACCATCTCTCTTTCCCCCTCCTCTCTCACAATCCCCCTCTCTCTGCCCCCTCTCTCTTTGTCCCCTCTATCTCTCCCCCGCTCTCTGCCCCCTCTGCCGCCCTCACTCTGCTCCCTCTCTCTGCCCCTTCTCTGTCCACCCCTCTCTCTGTCCCCCCTCTCTTCATCCCCCTCTCTCTGTCCCCCTCTCTCTGTATCCTCTCTCTCTCCCCCGCTCTCTGACCCCCTCTCTGTCGCCCTCTCTCGTCCACCCACCTCTCTCTCTGTCCCCCTCTCTCTGTGCCCCTCTCTCTCTGCCCCCTCTCTCTACCCCCTCTCTCTGTCCCCCTCTCTCTGTCCCCTCTATTTCTCCCTCTCTCTCTGCCCCCTCTCTATCCCCCTCTCTCTGACACCCCTTCTCTCCCCCACTCTGTACCCCTCTCTCTGTCCCCCACTCTCTGTGCCCCTCTCTCTGTCGCTCTCTCTCTGCTCCCTCTCTCTTTCCCCTCTCTCCCTGGCCCCTCTCTCTCTGTCCCCCTCTCTCATTTCCCCTCTCTCTGTCCCTCTCTCTCTCTGTCCCCCCCTCTCGGCCCCCCTCTGTCTGCCCCCATCTCTCTCTCTGACCCTCTCTCTCTGTTCCCCCCCCCTCTCTGTCCCCCTCTCTCGCTGTCCCCCTCTGTCTCCCCCACTCTCTGTCCCCCCTATCTCTGACGCTCTCTCTACCCCCTCTCCCTGTCCCCCTCTCTTTTTTCCCTCTCTCTCGGTCCACCTCTCTCTGTCGCCACTTTCTGCCCCCTCTCTCTCTGACCCCTCTCTCTCTGACCCCCTCTATCTCCCCCACACTGTTCCCCCTCTCTGTCGCCCTTTCTCTGACCCCCTCTCTCTCCCCCAATCTGTACCCCTCTCTCTGCCTCCTCTCTCTCTCACCGTGTCTCTGTCACCGTCTCTCTGTCACCATCTCTCTGTCCCCCTCTCTCTCTGTCCCCCTCTCTCTCCTCTATCTGTCCCCCCTCTCTTTCCCCCTCTCTCTGTCCCCACTCTCTCCCATCCGCCTCTATCTGTACCTCCTCACTGACCCCCTCTCACTCTGTCACCACTCTGTCGCCCTCTCTCTGTCCGCCTCTCTCTCTGTCCCTTCTCTCTCTGCCCCCCTCTCTCTGCCCTCCTCTCTCTGTGCCTCTCTCTATGTCCCCTCTCTCTGTCCCCTCTCTATCTGCCGCCTCTCTCTGTCCTCCTCTCTCTGTCCCCTCTCTCTCTCCCCTGCTCTCTGATCCCCTCTCTGTCGCCTTCTCTCTGCCCCCTCTCTCTGCCCCCTCTCTCTCTCTGTCCCCTCTCTCTCTGTCCCCTCTCTCTCTCTGCCCCCCACTCTTTCCATCCCCCCACTCTCTGTCCCCCTCTCTCTGACCACCCTCTCTCCCCCACTCTGTACCCCTCTCTCTGTCTCCCTCTCTCTGTCCCTCTTTCTCTGTCCCCCCTCTCCTTGTCCCCCTCTCTTTGTCCCCCCTCTCTCTGTTCCCCTCTCTCTGTTCCCCTCTCTGTCTGTCCCCCTCTCTCTCTGTCCCACTCTCTCTGTCCCCCTCTCTCTGCCCCCCTCTATCTGTCTCCCTCTCTCTCTGTACCCCTCTCTCTCTGTCCCCCTCTCTCTCTGTCCCCTCTCTCTGTCCCCCACCCCTCTGTCGCCCTCTCTCTGAACCCCCCTCTCTGTCCCACTCTCTCTGTCCCCCCCTCTGTCCCCCTCTCTCTGTCGCCCTCTCTCTGACCCACACTCTCTGTTCCCCTCTGTCTGTCGCCCTCTCTCTGACCCCACTCTCTCCCAACCGCCTCTCTTTCTATCCCGCTCTCTGCCCCCTCTCTTTGTCCCCCTCTTTCAGACCCCCTCTCTCTCCCACCCGCCCCTCTCTCTCCCCCGCTCTCTGCCCCCTCTCTCTGTCGCCCTCTCTCTGTCCCCTTCTCTCTCCCATGCGCCTCTCTCGATCCCCCCTCTTTGTCCCCCTCTCTCACTGTCCCGCCCTCTCTGTTCCCCCCTCTCTGTCCCCCTCTCTCTGCCACCCGCCTCTCTCTGACCCCCTCTCTCTGTCCCCTATCTCTCTCCCCCGCTCCCTGCCACCCTCTCTCTGCCCGCTTCTCTCTGCCCCACTCTGTCCCCCTCACTCTTTCCCCCCTCTCTCTGTCCCCCACTCTCTCCATCCCCCACGCTCTGTCACCCTCTCTCTGACCTCCTCTCTCCCCCACTCTGTACCCCTCTCTGTCCCCCACTCTCTTTCCCCCTCTCTCTGACCCCTCTATCTCCCCCTCTCTCTGTCCCCCTCTCTCTGTCCCCTATCTCTCTCCCCCGGTCTCTGCCCACTCTCCGTCACCCTCTCTCTGCCCCTTCTCTCTGCCCCCGTCTCTGTCCCCCTCTCTCTCTGTCCGCCTCTCTCCCTCTGTCCCCCACTCTCTCCATTCCCACACTCTCTGTCCACCTTTCTCTGACCCCCTCTCTCCCCCCACTCTGTACCCATCTCTGTCCCTCACTCTCTGTCCCTCTCTCTCTGTCCCCTCTATCTCCCCCACACTCTGTGCCCCTCTCTCTGTCACCACTTTCTGCCCCCCACTCGCTCTGACCCCATCTCTCTCTGACGCCCTCGATCTCCCCCACTCTCTGTCGCCCTCTCTCTGACCTGCACTCTCTCCCACCAGCCTCTCTCTCTACCCTCTCTGTCGCCCTATCTCTGCTCCCTCTCTCTCTGTCCCCCTCTCTTTGTCCCCCACTATCTCCAACCCACAATCTCTGTCCCCCTCTCTCTGACCCCCTCTCTCTGTCCCCCTCTCTCTGTATCCCCTCGCTCTTTTCCCCTCTCTCTGTCCCTCTCTCTTTGTCCCCTCTATCTCTCCCCCGCTCTCTGACCCCTCTGTCGCCCACTCTCTGCTCCCTCTCTCTCTGTCCTCCTCTCTTTGTCCCCCACTCTCTCCATTGCCCCAATTCTCTGTCCCCTTCTCTCTCAGCCCCCTCTCTCTGCTTCCTCTCTCTGTCCCCCTCTCTCTGTCCCCTCTATCTCTCCCTCTCTCTCTGCCCCCTCTCTGTCCCCCGCGCTCTCTCTGTCCCCCACTCTCTCCATCCCCCCTCTCTCTGTCGCCCACTCTCTGTCCCCCTCTCTCTGACCCCCTCTATCTCCCCCACTCTCTGTACCCCTCTCTGTCGCCCTCTCTCTGCCACCCCCCACTCTCTTTCCCCTCACTCTGGCCCCCTCACTCTGGGTCCCCGTCTCTCAGTCCCCCTCTCTCTGTACCCCGCGCTCTCTGTCCCCTCACTCTGTCCCCCTCTGTCTGCCCTCATCTCTCTCTCTGCCCCTCTCTCTCTGTCCCCCTCTCTCTCTGTTCCCCTCTCTCTCTGTCGCCCTTTCTCTCTGTCCCCCCTCTCTCTTTCCCCCTCTATCTCCCCCTGTCTCTGTCCCCCTCTCTCTGTCACCCCCCTCTCTCTGTCACCCCTTCTCTCTCTGTCCTCCTCTCTCTCTCGACTCTTTCTGCCCCCTCTCTCTCTGTACCTCTCTCTCACTGACCCCGTCTATCTCCCCCAATCTCTGCACCCCCCTCTGTCACCCTCTCTCTGACCCCCACTCTCTCCCATCCACCTCTCTCTGTGCCCCCTCACTGTCCCCCTCTCTCTCTCTGTCACCACACTCTCTGTCGCCCTCTCTCTGTCCCCCTCTCTCTCTGTCCCCTTCTCCCTGACACCCTCTCTCTGCCCCCCTCTCTCTCGGCCCTCCTATCTCTCTGTCCCCTGCTCTCTCTGCCCCCTCTCTCTCTGCCCCCTCTCTCTCTGTCCCCCTCTCTCGGTTCCCACTCTCTCTTCCGCCCTCTCTCTCGGCCCCACTCTCTCTCTGTCCCTTCTCTCTCTCGCCCGCTCTCTGACACCTTCTCTGTCGCCCTTTCTCTGCCCCCTCTCTCTCTGCACCCTCTCTGTCCCTCTTTCTCTGTCCTCCTCTCTCTGTCCCCTCTCTCTCTCCTCCGGTCCCTGACCCCCTCTCTGTCGTCCCCTCTCTCTGCCCCCTCTCTGTCCCCCTCTCTCTCTGCACCCCTCTCTCTCTCTGTCGCCCTCTCTCTCTGTCCCCCACTGTCTCCATCCCCCCACTCTCTGTACCCCTCTCCCTGACCCCCTCTCTCTCCCCCACTCTGTACCCCTCTCTCTGTCTCCCTCTCTCTGACCCCTTCTCTCTGTCCCCCTCTCTCTTTTCCCCCTCTCTTAGAACCCCACTCTCTCTGACCCCTTCTTCTCTGTCCCCTCTCTCTCTATCCCCCTTTCTCTGTCCCCCTCTCTCTGAACCCTCCCTATCTGTCTCCCTCTCTCACTGTACCCCCTCTCTCTGTCGCCCTCTCTCCCTGACCCCGTCTCTCTCTGCCTCTCTCTCTGTACCCTCTCTCTCTGTCCCACTATCTCTATGTCCCCTCTCTCTCTTCCCCCCCTCTCTCTGTCCCCCTCCCTCTCTCTGTCCCCTCTCTCTCTGTCCCTCTCTCTCTGACCCTCTCTCTCTCTGTCCCGCTCTCTGTCCCCTATCTCTCTGTCCCCCTCTCTCACTGTCCCCCTCTCTCTGTCCCCCTCTCGCTCTGTCCCCCTCTCTCTCTGCCCTCCTCTCTCTCTGACCCCCTCTCTCTCTGTCCCCCTCTCTCTGTCCCCCACTCTCTGTGACCCCGTCTATCTCCCCCACTCTCTGCCCTCCCTCTCTGTTGCCCTCTCTCTGACCCCCACTCTCTCCCACCCACCTCTCTGTACCCCCTCACTGCCCCCTCTCTCTCTGTCACCACTCTCTCTGTCGCCCTCTCTCTGTCCCCTCTCTCTCTGCCCCCCTCTCTCTCTCCCCCACTCTCTGACACCATCTCTCTGTCCTCCTCTCTCTCTACCCCCTCTCTCTGTCCCCCTCTCTCTGTCCCCCTCTCTCTGTCCCCTCTCTATCTGTCCCCCTCTCTCTCTGTCCCCTCTTTCTCTCTGACCCCTCTCTCTGTCCCCTCTCTATCTGTCCCCCTCCCTCTCTGTTGCCCTCTCTCTGACACCCGCTCTCTCCCACCCACCTCTCTGTACCCCCTCACTGCCCCCTCTCTCTCTGTCACCACACTCTCTGTCGCCCTCTCTCTGTCCCCTCTCTCTCTGCCCCCCTCTCTCTCTCCCCCGCTCTCTGACACCATCTCTCTGTCCTCCTCTCTCACTGCCCCTCTCTCTCTATACCCTCTCTCTGTCCCCCATCTCTCTGTCCCCTCTCTCTCTTTCCCCTCTCTCTCTGTCCCCTCTCTCTCTCTGACCCCTCTCTCTGTCCCCTCTCTCTGTCCCGCCCCCTGTCGCCCTCGCTCTGTCCCCTCTCTCTCTGTCCCTCTGTCTCTGACCCTCTCTCTCTCTGCCCCCCTCTCTCTGTCCCCTATCTCTCTGTCCACCTCTCTCACTGTCCCCCCATCTCTGTCCCCCTCTCTCTGCCCCCCTCGCTCTGTCCCCTCTCTCTGCCCTCTTCTCTCTTTGCCCCCTCTCTCTCTGCCCGCGCTCTCTGCCTCCCCTCTCTTTGACCCCGTCAATCTCCCCCACTCTCTGTCCCCACTCCCTGTTGCCCTCTCTCTGACCCCCACTCTCTCCCACCCACTTCTCTGTACCCCCTCACTGCCCCCTCTCTCTCTCTGTCACCACTCTCTCTGTCGCCCTCTCTCTATCCCCCTCTCTCTCTGCCCCCACTCTCTCTCTCTCCCCCGCTCTCTGACCCCCTCCCTGTCGCCCTATCTCTGCCCCCTCTCTCTCTGCGCCCTCTCTGTCCCCCCTCTCGCTGTCCTCCTTTCTCGGTCCCCTCTCTCTCTCACCCGCCCTCTGACTCCCTCTCTGTCCCCCTCTCGCTCTTTGGTCCCCTCTCTCTCTGCCCCTCTCTCTCTGTCCCCCTCTCTCTCTGTCCCCCTCTCTCTGTCCCCCTCTAGCTCCCCACTCTCTGCCCCCTCTCTCTCTGTCCCCTCTCTCTCTGTCCCCTTCTCTCTCTATCCCCCTCTCTCTGTCGCCCTCTCTCTGCCCCCTCTCTCTCTGTTCTCCTCTCTCTCTGTCCCCCTCTCTTTCTGAACCCCTCTCTCTCTGACCCCCCTCTATCTCCCCAACTCTCTGTCCCCCTCTCTGTTGCCCTCTCTCTGACCCCCACTCTCGCCCACCCACCTCTCTCTGTACCCCCTCACTGCCCCCTCTCTCTCTGCCCTCCTCTCTCTGCCCTCCTCTCTCTGTCCCCCTCTCTCTGTCCCCCTCTCTCTGTCCTCTTCTCTCTCTGCCTCCCTCTCTCTCTCTGCCCCCTCTCTCTCTGTCCCCCGCTCTCTGACCCCCTCTCTGTCGCCCTCTCTCTGCCGCCTCTCTCTCTGCGCCCTGTCTGTCCCCCTCTCTCTGTCCTCCTTTCTCTGTCACCCTCTCTCTCTGTCACACACTCTCACCATCCCCACACCCTCTGTCCCCCTCTCGCTGACCCCCTCTCTCCCCCCACTCTGTACCCCTCTCTGTCCCCACTCTCTCTCCCCCACTCTCTCTCCCCCACATCTCTGTCACACTCTCTCTCTGCCCCCTCTCTCTCTGCCCCCTCTCTGACCTCCGCTCTCTCTCTGTCCCCCACTCTCTCCATCCCCCCACGCTCTGTCCCCCTCTTTCTGAACCCCCCTCTCTTGCCCACTCTGAACGCCTCTCTCTGTCCCCCTCTCTCTGTCCCCCTCTCTCTCTCTGTCCCACTATCTCTGTCCCCCTCTCACTCTGCCCACTCTCTCTCTCTCCCCCGCTCTCTGATACCTTCTCTCTCTATCCTCCTCTCCTTCTATCCCCCTCTCTCTGTCCCCCCTCTGTCTGTCCCCCTCTCTCTCTGCCCTCCTCTCTCTGTCCCCCTCTCTCTGTCCCCCTCTCTCTGCCCACTTCTCTCTCTGCCACCCCCTCTCTCTCTTTGCCCCCTCTCTCTCTACCCCCTCTCTCTCTGTCCCCCACTCTCTGTCGCCCTCTCTCTGCCCCCCTCTCTCTCTGTTCTCCTCTCTCTCTGTCCCCCTCTCTTTCTGAACCCCTCTCTCTCTGACCCCCCTCTATCTCCCCCACTCTCTGTCCCCCCCTCTCTGTTGCCCTCTCTCTGACCCCCACTCTCGCCCACCCACCTCTCTCTGTACCCCCTCACTGCCCCCCTCTCTCTCTGTCACCACTCTCTCTGTCACCCTCTCTATGTGCCCCTCTCTCACTGTCCACCTCTCTCTCTGCCCTCCTCTCTCTGCCCTCCTCTCTCTGTCCCCCTCTCTCTGCCACCTCTCTCTCTGTCCCCCGCTCTCTGACCCCCTCTCTGTCGCCCTCTCTCTGCCGCCTCTCTCTCTGCGCCCTGTCTGTCCCCCTCTCTCTGTCCTCCTTTCTCTGTCCCACTCTCTCTCTCTCTCTGTCACACACTCTCTCCATTCCCACACCCTCTGTCCCCCTCTCGCTGACCCCCTCTCTCCCCCACTCTGTACCCCTCTCTGTCCCCACTCTCTCTCCCCCACTCTCTCTCCCCCACATCTCTTTCACACTCTCTCTCTGCCCCCTCTCTCTCTGCCCCCTCTCTGACCTCCGCACTCTCTCTGTCCCCCACTCTCTCCATCCCCCCACGCTCTGTCCCCCTCTTTCTGAACCCCCCTCTCTTGCCCACTCTGAACCCCTCTCTGACCCCCTCTCTCTGTCCCCCTCTCTCTCTCTGTCCCCCTATCTCTGGCTCTCTGATACCTTCTCTCTCTATCCTCCTCTCCTTCTATCCCCCTCTCTCTGTCCCCCTCTCTCTGTCCCCCTCTCTCTGTCCTCCTCTCTCTGCCCACTTCTCTCTCTGCCACCCTCTCTCTCTCTGCCCCCTCTCTCTCTGCCCCCTCTCTCTCTGTCCCCCGCTCTCTGACCCCCTCTCTGTCGCCCTCTCTCTGCCGCCTCTCTTTCTGCGCCCTGTCTGTCCCCCTCTATCTGTCCTCCTTTCTCTGTCACCCTCTCTCTCTCTCTGTCACACACTCTCTCCATCCCCACACCCTCTGTCCCCCTCTCGCTGACCCCCTCTCTCCCCCCACTCTGTACCCCTTTCTGTCCCCACTCTCTCTCCCCCACTCTCTCTCCCCCACATCTCTGTCACACTCTCTCTCTGCCCCCTCTCTCTCTGCCCCCTCTCTGACCTCCGCTCTCTCTCTGCCCCCACTCTCTCCATCCCCCTATGCTCTGTCCCCCTCTTTCTGAACCCCCCTCTCTTGTCCACTCTGAACCCCTCTCTCTGTCCCCCACTCTCTGTCGCCCTCTCTCTGCCCCCTCTCTCTTTCCCCTTTCTCTCTCTGCCCCCCCCCCCCCACTCTGGGTCCCCCTCTCTCAGTCCTCCTCTCTCTGCACCCTGCGCTCTCTGCCCCCCTCACTCTGTCCCCCTCTGTCTGCCCCCATCTCTCACTCTGCCCCTGTCTCTCTCCCCCCCTCTCTCTCTGCCCCCCTGTCTGTTTGTTCCCCCTTCTCTGTCCCCCTCTCTCTGTTCCCTCTATCTCTCCCTCTCTCTCTGCCCCCTCTCACTGTCCCCCTCTCTCTGTCCCCTTCTCTCTCTGCCCCTCTCTCTGCCTCCTCTCTCTGTCCCCTTCTCTCTCTGCCCCCGCTCTCTGCCTCCTCTCTCTGTCCCCCTCTCTCTATCCCCTCTATCTCTCCCTCTCTCCTCTGCCTCCCTCTCTGTCCCCCGCGCTCTTTCTGTCCCCCACTTTCTCCATCCCCCCCCTCTGTCCCCCACTCTCTGTCCCCCTCTCTCTGACCCCCTCTATCTCCCCCACTCTCTGTACCACTCTCTCTGTCGCCCTCTCTCTGCCACCCCCCAGTCTCTTTCCCCTCTCTCTCTGGCCGCCTCACTCTGGGTCCCCCTCTCTCAGTCCCCCTCTCTCTGTACCCCGCGCTCTCTGCCCCCTCACTCTGCCCCCCTCTGTCTGCCCCCATCTCTCTCTCTGCCCCTTTCTCTCTGTTCCCTTCTCTCTCTGTCCCCTCTCTCTCTTTCCCCCTCTATCTCCCCCACTCTCTGTCCCTCCTCTCTCTCTGGCCCTCTCTCTCTGCCCCCATGTCTCTGTCCCCCTCTCTCTGTCACCCTCTCTCTCTCCCCTTCTCTCTCTGCCCTCCTCTCTCTCTGTCCCCCCTCTCTCTCGACTCTTTCTGCCCCGTCTCTCTCTGTACCCCTCTCTCTCTGACCCCGTCTATCTCCCCCAATCTCTGCCCCCCTCTCTGTCGCCCTCTCTCTGACCCCCACTCTCTCCCATCCACCTCTCTCTGTACCCCCTCACTGTCCCCCTCTCTCTCTGTCACCACTCTCTCTGTCGCCCTCTCTCTGTCCCCCTCTCTCTCTGACCCCTCTCTCTCTGTCCCCTCTCTCTGTCCCCGTCTCCCTGACCCCCCCTCTCCGCCCCCTCTCTCTCGCCCCCCCCCCTCTCTGTCCCCCTCTCTCTCTGCCCCCTCTCTCTCTGCGCCCCCTCTCTCTGTTCCCCTCTTCTCGGTCCCCCTCTCTCTTCACCCCTCTCTCTCGGCCCCGCTCTCTCTCTGTCCCTTCTCTCTCTCCCCCGCTCTCTGACACCTTCTCTGTCGCCCTTTCTCTGCCCCCTCTCTCTCTGCAAACACTCTGTCCCCCTCTCTCTCTGAACCCCTCTCTCTCTGTCGCCCTCTCTGTCTCTGGCCCCTACTGTCTCCATCGCCCCACTCTCTGTACCCCTCTCTTAGAACCCCACTCTCTCCCCCACTCTCCCTCACTCTGTCTCCCTCTCTCTGTCCCCTTCTCTCTGTCCCCAAATCTCTGTTCCCCCTCTCTTTTTCCCCCCTCTCTCTGTCCCCCTCTCTCTGTCCCCCCTCTCTCTGACCCCTTCTCTCTCTCTCCTCCTCTCTCTCTATCCCCCTCTCTCTGTCCTCCCTCTGTCTGTCCACCTATCTCTCTGTCCCCCTCTCTCTGTCCCCCTCTCTCTGTCCCACTCTCTCTGTCCCCTCTCTATCTGTCCCCCTCTCTCTCAGTCCCCCCTCTCTCTGTCGCCCTCTCTCCCTGACCCCCTCTCTCTCTGCCCCTCTCTCTTTGTACCCCTCTCTCTCTGTCCCCCTATCTCTCTGTCCTCTCTCTCGCTTTCCCCTCTCTCTCTGTCCTCCTCTCTCTCTCTGGACCCTCTCTCTGTCCGTATTTCTCTGTCCCCCCCTCTGTCGCCCTCTCACTGTCCCCTCTCTCTGTGTCCCTCTCTCTCTCTGACCCTCGCTCTCTCTCTGTCCCCCTCTCTCTGTCCCCTATCTCTCTGTCCCCCTCTCTCACTGCCCCCCTCTGTCCCCCTCTCTCTCTTCGCCCTCATTCTTCCGCCTCTCTCTCTGCCCCCTCACTCTCTGTCCCCCTCTATCTGCCCACCTCTATCTACCCCACTCTCTGTCCCCCCTCTCTGTCCTCCTCTCTCTGTCGCCCTCTCTCTGACCCCCTCTCTCCCCCCAATCTGTACTTCTCTCTGTCCCCCACTCTCTGTCCCCCTCTCTCTTTCCCCTCTCTCTCTCCCCCTCTCTCTGTCCCCTCTGTCTGAAACCCCCTCTCTCCACCACTCTGGACCCCTCTCTCTGTCCCCCACCCTCTGTCGCCCTCTCTCTGCCCCCTCTCTCTTTCCCCTCTCTCTCCCCTCTCTCTGTCCCCTCTCTCTGAACCCCCTCTCACCCCCACTCTCTACCCCTCTCTCTGTCCCCCACTCTCTGTCGCCCTCGCTCTGCCCCCCTCTCTCTTTCCCCTCTCTCTCTGGACCCCTCACTATGGGTCCCCCCACTCTGGGATCCCCTCTCTCTGTACCCTGCGCTCTCTCCCCCCTTAATCTGTCCCCCTCTGTCTGCCCCATCTCTCTCTGCCCCTCTCTCTCTGTCCCTCTCTCTCTCTGTCACCCTCTCTCTCTTTCCCCCCTCTCTCTGTCCCCTCTCTCTGTCCCCTCTATTTTTCCCTCTCTCTCTGCCCCCTCTCACTGTCCCCCTCTCTCTGTCCCCTTCTCTCTCTGCCCCCTCTCTCTGCCTCCTCTCTCTGTCCCCTTCTCTCTCTGCCCCCTCTCTCTGCCGCCTCTCTCTGTCCCCCTCTCTCTGTACCCTCTATCTCTCCCTGTCTCTCTGCCCCTCTCTCTGTCCGCCGCGTTCTCTCTGTCCCCCACTCTCTCCATCCCCCCACGCTCTGCCCCCTCTCTCTGAACCCCCCTCACTCCCCCACTCTGTCCCCCTCTCTCTGTCCACCACTCCCTGTCCCCCTCTCTCTGACCCCCTCTATCTCCTCCACTCTCTGTGGCATTCTCTCTGTCGCCCTCTCTCTGCCCCCCACTCTCTTTCCCCTCTCTCTCTGGCCCCCTCACTCTGGGTCTCCTTCTCTCCGTCCCCCTCTCTCTGTACCTCGCGCTCTCTGCCCCCCTCACTCTGTCCCCCTCTGTCTGCCCCCATCTCTCTCTCTGCCCCTCTCTCTGTCCCTCTCTCTCTGTCCCCCTCTCTCTGTCTCCCTCTCTCTCTGTCCCCTTCTCTCTCTGTTCCCCTCTCTCTGTCGCCCTCTCTCTGCCCCCGTCTCTCTGTCCTCCTCTCTCGCTGTCACCCTCTCTCTGTCGACTCTTCCTGCCCCCTCTCTCTCCGTACCCCTCTCTCTCTGACCCCCTCTATCTCCCCCAATCTCTGTCCCCCCTCTCTGTCGCCCTCTCTCTGACCCCCACTCTCTCCCACCCACATCTCTCTGTACCCCTTCACTGTCCCCCTCTCTCTCTGACACTACTCTCTCTGTCACCCTCTCTCTGTCCCCCACTCTCTCTGCCCTCCTCTCTCTGTCCCCCTCTCTCTGTCCCCCTCTCCCTGACTCCCTCTCTCTGACCCCTCTCTCTCGCCCCCCCCTCTCTGTCCCCCGCTCTCTCTGTCCCCTGCTCTCTCTGCCCCCTGCTCTCTCTGCCCCCTCTCTCTCTGCCCCCTCTCTCTCTCTGCCCTCCTCTCCCTGACCCCCTCTCTCTGCCCCCTCTCTCTCGCCTCCCCCCCTCTCTCTGTCCCCCTCTCTGTCCCCCTCTCTCTCTGTCCCACTATCTCTCTGCCCTCCTCTCTCTGTCCCCCTCTCTCTTTCCCCCTCTCTCTCGGCCCCCCTCTCTCTCTGTCCCTCGCTCTCTCTGCCCCCTCTCTCTCTGCCCCCCTTCTCTCTGTCCCCCTCTCTCTGTCCCCCTCTCTCTTCCCCCCCTCTCTCGTCTCCGCCCTCTCTCTGCCCCTTCTCTCTCTGCCCCCTCTATGTCTCACTCTCCCTCTCCTTCTCTCTCTGTCCCCCCTCTCTCTCCTCTGCTCTCTGACCCCCTCTCTGTCGCCCATTGTCTGCCCCCTCTCTCTGCCCCCTCTCTGTACCCCTCTCTCTCTCTGCATCCCTCTCTCTCTGTCGCCCTCTCTCTCTCTGTCCCCCACTGACTCCATCCCTCCACTCTCTGTCCCCCTCTCTGACCCCCTCTCTCTCCCCCACTTTGTACCCCTCTCTCTGACTCCCTCTCTCTGTCCCCCTTCTCTCTGTCCCCCTCTCTCTGTCCTCGTCTCTCTCTCTATTCCCCCTCTCTCTGTCCCCACTCTGTCTGTCCCCCTCTCTCTCTGTCCCCTCTCTATCTGTCCCCTCTCTCTCTGTCCCCCCTCTGTCTGTCGCCCTCTCTCCCTGAGCCCCTCTCTCTCTTTCCCCCTATCTCTCTGTCCCCTCTATCTCTCTTTCCCCTCTCTCTCCCTTTCTCCTCTCTCTCTGTCCCCCTCTCTCTCTGTCCCCTCTCTCTGTCCACCCCCTCTGTCGCCCTCTCTCTGTCCCCTCTCTCTCTGTCCCTCTCTCTTTGACGCTCTCTCTCTCTGTCCCCCTCTCTCTGTCCCCCCCTCTCTGTCCCCCTCTCTTGTCCCCCTCTCTCTGTCCATCTCTATCTACCCCACTCTCTGTCCCCCCCTCTGTCCTCCTCTCTCTGACGCCCTCTCTCTGACCCCCTCTCTCCCCCCAATCTGTACCCCTCTCTGTCCCCCACTCTCTGTCACCCCTCTCTTTGTCCCTTCTCTCTCCCTTTCTCTCTGTCCTCCTCTCTCTGACCCCTCTATCTCCCCCACACTCTGTGCCCCTCTCTCTGTCGCCTCTTTCTGCCGCTCTCTCTCTCTGACCTCCTTTTTCTGACCACCTCTATCTCCCCCACTCTCTGCCCTCTCTCTGTCGCCCTCTCTCTGACACCCGCGCTCTCCCACCCGCCTCTATCTGTACCCCTCACTGTCCCCCTCTCTCTCTGTCACCCCACTCTCTGTCACCCCTCTCTCTATCCCCCCTCTCTCTGTCCCCCCCTCTCTCTGTCCCCATCTCTCTCTGCCCTCCTCTCTATGTCCCCTCTCTCTCCCCCGTTCTCTGACCCCTTCACTGTCGCCCTCTCTGTACCCCCTCTCTTTGTCCCCCCTCTCTCTGACCCCTTCTCTCTCTGTCCTCCTCTCTCTCTGACCCCTTCTCTCTCTGTCCTCCTCTCTCTCTATCCCCATCTCTCTGTCCCCCCTCTGTCTGTCCCCCTCTCTCTCTGTCCCCTTTCTCTGTCCCCCTCTCTCTCTATCCCCCCTCTCTGTCGCCCTCTCTCCCTGACCCCCTCTCTCTCTGGCCCTCTCTCTTTGTCCCCCTATCTCTCTGTCCCCTCTCTCTCTTTCCCCTCTCTCTCTGTCCCCCCTTCTCTCTGTCCCCTCTCTCTCTGTCCCTCTCTCTCTGACCCTCTCTCTCTCTGTCCCCCTCTCTCTGTCCCCCCTCTCTGTCCCCCTCTCTCTGTCACCCTCTTTCTGCCGCCTCTCTCTCTGTCCCCCTCACTCTCTGTCCAACTCTCTCTGTCCACCTCTATCTACCCCCCTCTCTGTCCCCCTCTCTCTGTCCCCCTCTCTCTGTCCATCTCTATCTACCCCACTCTCTGTCCCCCCCTCTCTGTCCTCCTCTCTCTGACGCCCTCTCTCTGACCCCCGCTCTCCCCCCAATCTGGACCCCTCTCTGTTCCCCACTCTCTGCCCCCCTCTCTCTGTCCCCTCTCTCTCCCCCTCTCTCTGTCCTCCTCTCTCTGACCCCTCCATCTCCCCTACACTCTGTGCCCCTCTCTCTCGCCTCTCTCTGCCGCCCCTCTCTCTGACCCACTTTCTCTGACCACCTCTATCTCCCCCACCCTCTGCCCCCTCTCTCTGTCGCCCTCTCTCTGACCCCAACTCTCTCCCACCCGCCTATCTCTGTACCCCCTCACTGCCCCCCTCTCTCTGTCAACCCCTCTCTGTCACCCCTCTCTCTGTCCCCCCCTCTCTCTGTCCCCCTCTATCTCTGTCCCCTCTCTCTCTCCCCCGTTCTCTGACCCCCTCTCTGTCGCCCTCTCTCTGCCCCCTCTCTTTCTGTCCCCCTCTCTCTGTCCCCAACTCTCTCCAACCCCCACACTCTGTCCCCCTCTCTCTGACCCTCTCTCTCTCCCTCACTCTGCCCCCCTCTCTCTGTCACCGTGTCTCTGTCATCGTCTCTCTGTCACCGTCTCTCTTTCCCCCTCCTCTCTCACCATCCCCCTCTCTCTGCCCCCCTCTCTCTGTCCCCCTCTCTCTGTCCCCCTCTCTTTGTTCCCTCTATCTCTCCCCCGCTCTCTGCCCCCTCTGTCGCCCTCACTCTGCTCCCTCTCTCTCTGCCCCCTCTCTGTCCCCCTCTCTCTCTGTCCCCCCTCTCTCCATCCCCCTCTCTCGGTGTCCTCTCTCCCTCCCCCGCTCTCTGACCCCCTCTCTGTCGCCCTCTCTCTTCCACCCACCTCTCTCTCTGTCCCCCTCTCTCTGTCCCCCTCTCTCTCTGCCCCCTCTCTCTACCCCCTGTCTCTGTCCACCTCTCTCTGTCCCCTCTATCTCTCCCTCTCTCTCTGCCCCCCTCTCTATCCCCCTCTCTCTGACCCCCCTCTCTCCCCCACTCTGTACCCCTCTCTCTGTCCCCAACTCTCTGTGCCCCTCTCTCTGTCGCCCTCTCTCTGGCCCCCTCTCTCTTTCCCCTCTCTCCCTGGCCCCTCTCTCTCTGTCCCCCTCTCTCATTTCCCCTCTCTCTGTCCCTGTCTCTCTCTGTCCCCCTCAACTCTGTCCCCTTCTGTCTGCCCCCATCTCTCTTTGACCCTCTCTCTCTGTCCCCCCTATCTCTGCCCCTCTCGCTCTGCCCCCTCTCTCTGTCCCCCTCTCTTTTTCCCCTCTGTCTCGGTTCCCCTCTCTCTGTCGCCACTTTCTGCCCCCTTTTTCTCTGACCCCCTCTCTCTCTGACCCCCTCTATCTCCCCCACTCTGTCCCCCCTGTCTGTCGCCCTCTCTCTGACCCCCACTCTCTCCCACCCGCCACTCCCTGTACCTCCTCTCTGAACCCCTCTCACTCTGTCACCACTCTGTCGCCCTCTCTCTGTCCCCCTCTCTCTCTTTCCCCTATCTCTCTGTTCCCCCCTCTCTCTGCCCTCCTCTCTCTGTCCCCCTCTCTCTGTCCTCCTCTCTCTGTTCCCCCTCTCTCTCCCCCGCTCTCTGACCCCCTCTCTGTCGCCCTCTCTCTGCCCCCTTTCTCTGCCCCCCTCTCTGTCCCCCTCTCTCTCTGCCCCCTCTCTCTCTGTCCCCTCTCTCTCTCTGCCCCCATTCTTTCCATCCCCCCACTCTCTGTCCCCCTCTCTGTGACCCCCTCTCTCTCCCCCACTCTGTACCCCTCTCTCAGTCTCCGTCTCTCTGCCCCCCTTTCTCTGTCCCCCCTCTCTTTGTCCCCCCTCCCTCTGTCCCCCCTCTCTCTGATCCCTTCTCTCTCTGCCCCCCTCTCTCTGACCCCCACTCTGTACCCCTCTCTCTGTCTCCCTCTCTCTGTCCCCCTTTCTCTGCCCCCCTCTCTTTGTCCCTTTCTCTTTGTCCCCCTCTCTCTATCCCCCCCTCTCTGTCACCCCTCTCTCTGATCCCTTCTCTCTCTAATCCCTTCTCTCTCTGTCCTCCTCTCTCTCTATCCCCCTCTCTCTGTCCCCCCTCTCTCTGTTCCCCTCTCTGTCTGTCCCCCTCTCTCGCTGTGTCCCTCTCTCTGTCCCCCTCTCTCTGTCCCCCTCTATCTGTCTCCCTCTCTCTCTGTACCCCTCTCTCTCTGTCCCCCTCTCTCTCTGTCCCCTTTCTCTCTTTCCCCTCTCTGTCTGTCCCCCTCTCTCTCTGTCCCCTCTCTCTGTCCCCCCACCCCTCTGTCGCAGTCTCTCTGAACCCCACTCACTGTCCCACTCTCTCTGCCCCCCCCTCTGTCCCCCTCTCTCTGTCGCCCTCTCTCTGACCCACACTCTCTGTTCCCCTCTGTCTGTCGTCCTCTCTCTGACCCCCTCTCTCTGTCACCGTGTCTCTGTCACCGTCTCTCTGTCACCATCTCTCTGTCCCCCTTTATCTGTCACCCCTCTCTCCCTCTCTCTCTGTACCCCCCTCTCTTTCCCCCTCTCTCTGTCCCCCTCACTTTGTCCCCTCTGTCTCTCCCCCGCTCTCTGCCCCCCTCTGTTGCCCTCTCTCTGCTCCCTCACTTTGTCCCCTCTCTGTCCCCCTCTCTCTGTCCCCCTCTCTCCATCCCCCCACTCTCTGTCCCCCTCTCTCTGTCCCCCTCTATATCCCCCTCTCTCTGACCCCCTCTGTCTCCCCTACTCTCTGTGCCCCTCTCTCTGTCGCCCTCTCTCTGCCCCTTCTCCCTCCCACCCGCCTTTCTCTTTCCTCCCCTCACTGTCCCCCTCTGTCTCTGTCCCCCTCTATCTTCGCCACACTCTATCTCCCTTCTCTCTGTTCCCCTCTCTTTATGTCTCCCTCTCTCTGTGTCCCCCCTCTCTCTGTCCCCCTCTCTCTCTGTCCGCCTCTCTGCCTCTGTCCCCCACTCTCTCCATTCCCACACTCTCTGTCCACCTCTCTCTGACCCCCTCTCTCCCCCACTCTGTACCCCTATCTGTCCCCCACTCTCTGTCCCCCTCTCTCTGTCCCCTCTATCTCCCCCTCTCTCTGTCTCCCTCTCTCTGAGCCCTGTAACTCCCCCACACTCTGTGCCCATCTCTCTGTCACCTCCTTCTGACCCCCACTCTCTCCGACCCCATCTCTCTCTGACCCCCTCTATCTCCCCCACTCTCTGTCCACTCTCTCTGTCGCCCTCTCTCTGACCTGCACTCTCTTCCACCAGCCTCTCTCTGTATCCCCTCACTTTCCCCTCTCTCTCTGTCACCCATCTCTCTGTCACCCCTCTCTCTGTCCCCCCTCTATCTGTCCCCCTCTATCTCTGTCCCCCTCTCTCTGTGCCCTCTCTCTCCCCCCCCGCTCTCTGACCCCCTCTCTGTCCCCCTCTCTCTGCTCCCTCTCTCTCTGTCCCCCTCTCTTTGTCCTCCACTATCTCCAAACCCCAATCTCTGCTCCCTCTCTCTGACCCCCTCTCTCTTTCCCCCTCTCTCTGTCCCCCTCTCTTTGTCCCCTCTATCTCACCCCTGCTCTCTGCCCCCTCTGTCGCCCTCTCTCTGCTCCCTCGCTCTCTGTCCCCCTCTCTTTGTCCCCCACTCTCTCCATTGCCCCCACTCTCTGTCCCCTCTCTCTGACCCCCTCTCTCTCCCCCACTCTGCCCCCCTCTCTCTGTCACCGTGTCTCTGTCACCATCTCTCTGTCACCGTCTCTCTGTCCCCTTCTCTCTGTCCTCCTCTCTCTCAATCCCCCTCTCTTTGTTCCCCCCTCGCTCTTTCCCCCTCTCTCTGTCGCCCTCTCTTTGTCGACCCTCTATCTCTCCCCCGCTCTCTGCCCCCCTCTATCGTTATCTCTCTGCTCCCTCTCTCTCCGGCCACTCTCTGTCCCCCTCTCTCTCTTTCCTCCCTCTCTCCATCGCCCCTCTCTCTGTCCCTCTCTCTCTGTCGCCTATATCTCTCTCCTGCTCTCTGCCTCCATCTCTGTCACCCTCTCTCTGCCCCCTTCGCTCTGCCCCCCTCTCTGTCCCCTCTCTGTCAGTCCCTCTCTTTCTCTGCCCCCCTCTCTCTCTGTCCCCCACTCTCTCCATCCCCATACTCTCTGTCCACCTCTCTCTGACCCCTTCTCTCCGACCACTCTGTACCCCTCTCTGTCACCCACTCTCTGTCCCCCTCTCTCTGTCCCCTCTATCTACCCCTCTCTCTGTTCCCCTCTCTCTGACGAATCTATCTCCCCGACACTTTGTGCCCCTCTCTCTGTCGCTTCTTTCTGCCCCCTCTCTCTCTGACCCCCTCTCTCTCTGACCCCCTCTACCTCCCCCACTCTCTGTCCCTCTCTCTCTGTCGCCCTCTCTCTGACCCCCTCTCTCTCCCACAATCTCTACCCCTCTCTCTGCCTCCTCTCTCTGTCACCGTGTCTCTGTCACCGTCTCTCTGTCACCATCTCTCTGTCCCCCTCTCTCTGTCCTCCCTCTCTCCCCTCTATCTGTCCCCCCTCTCTTTCCCCCTCTCTCTGTCCCCTTCTCTTTGTCCCCTCTATCTCTCCCCCGCTCTCTGCCCCCCTCTGTCGCCCTCACTTTGCTCCCTCGCTGCCCCTCTCTGTCACCCTCTCTCCATCCCCCCACTCTCTGTCCCCCTCTCTCTGTCCCCCTGTATATCCCCCTCTCTCTGACCCCCTCTGTCTCCCCCACTCTCTGTGCCCCTCTCTCTGTCGCCCTCTCTCTGCCCTCTTCTCCCTCCCACCCGCCTCTCTCTTTCCCCCCTCACTGTCCCTCTCTCTCTCTGCCCCCTCTCTCTGTCCCCTTCTCTCTCTTTGTCCCCTCTCTCTGTCCCCTATCTCTCTGTCCCCCTTTGTCTCTGTCCCCCTCTATCTTCGCCATACTCTGTCTCCCCCCTCTCTCCCTGTCCCCCCTCTCTCTGTCCCCCTCTCTCTCTCGCCCTCTCTCTGCCCCCCTCTCTCTGCCCCCGTCTCTCTCTGCCCTCCTCTCTCTCTGTCCCCCCCTCTCTCTGTCTCCCTCTCTCTGTCGCCATCTCTCTGTCCCCCTCTCTCTCTGTCCCCCTCTCTCTCTGACCTTCTCTCTCTCTGACCCCCTCTATCTCCCCCACACTCTGTGCCTCTCTCTCTTTCCCCTCTCTCTGTCCCCTTCTGTCAGACCCTATCTATCTCCCCCCTTTCTCTGTCCCCCTCTCTCTGTCCCCCTCTCTCTGTCCCCTCTCTCTCTGACCTCTCTCTCATTATGTACTCCCCTATTTCTCTCTCTCCCTCCCTCACCTTATCTCTACCTTTCCTCTCTCTCTCCCTGTCTCTCCCTGCTCCTTCGCTCTCTCTCCATCTTCTCCCACGCTCGATCCCCCTACCTTGGTCGCGCTCTCCCCACCTCCCTCTGTTTCTCTCTGACTCAATCTCTCTCTCTCCTGTCCTGCCTTTCTTCTCTCTCTGACACACTCTGTCTCCCTAGTCCTACCCTCTCCCTCTGACCCAGAGACTGGGGGTTGGTGGTGAGGCTGCTTGTGGGGGTGGAAGAATGGAGGCAGGTCGGTAAACTCATGTTGGGGGTGTGAGAGAAAGAGGAGGAGAGTGCGGCAGAAAGAATAGTGGAGGCAGGTGGAGAAACCGGGGTTGGGGGTTATCTGAGAGGGGACGAGAGAGAGTGAAAAGGAGAGGTGGTGAGAAAGAGTGAGTGTGCAGAAAGAGAAAGAGAGGGAGAGAATTGAGGAGGAAGAGTCGGGGAGAGGAAATGGGGAGGCCAGGTTGGGGTGGGGGGGTCAGAGGGAGTTAAACCCAGCTCCTGAGCTCAGGGCACGGTGCCCTCCCCTTCCCTGAGGACCAGGACTTGGGGCTGAGTCTGTCTCTCTCCAGCTCAGCTTCTCCAACACAAAGACACACAACAACATCGGTCACTCTGCTGCTCGGCACGCTTTAATCAACATTTTTATTGTTTACAAATGGAAGTGATGGATACAGTCAGTGGGATGGTGCCTTTTCTCACTGGCCCCTGAGTTGTGAAAAACATTGAAATTTTTCCCTGTACCCCCCCTGTCGGATAAGGATGGTCAAACCAGCGCTAACCTCAGTCTGTTACCATAGCGACAGGCTGCTCCATCGGTGAAACACTGAACTGAACTGAGAAAATCCCGGATGGATTGATTAATGAGGGAATTTGATGGATGGATGCATTTGGGTGAAGGGATATTTCAGCACATTCTTCAGCTGCTGCCTGAACTTAGTCTGGGTCACGGCATAAATCGCGGTGTTTGTGCAGCAACTGAGGAGCTGCAGCATGAAGCCCAATTCCTGCACAAACCAATCGAGATACACAGACTCATACCCAAACTCATACATCCGTCTCCATATAGAAAACAACATTAATGTTGACCAGAACAGGATGAAATTGGCCGAGATCACAAACAGTAAAATGATGGATTTTTTTCGGTTTCTCATTTCAGTGTCAGACTGAGCGTCCCCATTGGTGTGAGCGCGGAGTCTCCTGCGGGCTCTGCTGGTCACTACAATGTGTCTGACGGTGAGAACATTGAGCAGCAGAATCAGGAGAAATGGGACACACGGGGTTATAAAGTGGTGGAGGAACTCGATTGTGACCCAGACATAGGAGTAATAAACAGCGCCTGTTACATCACAAAACCAGGGGGTGTTCCCCAGCCAATACCGAGTCGAGTGCATAAAATACCAGGAAATGTTCTTTAAACAGCTCAGCACAGTCACTGCTCCCAGAACCACAGCCGCCGTTTTCTCACTGCAATATTTATTTTTCAGCTTCTGGCAACAAATGGCCACAAACCGATCAAAGGTGAAAGTGACGGTGAACCAGACAGAGCAGTCAGTGGCTGCATAAAGCAGGACGGCGTGGATATTACACACGGGGACGGAGTACAGGAAATAAAACTGTTCCCGATAAACAATGGGAATGTGTCTCAGGATCAGGTCGAGGATAATGACCAGGAGATCCGCCGCTGCCATGGCCCCCAGGTAACGTCTGACACATGGAGACAATCCACAATCTTTATTAAGCAGGACGTAGATGGTCACTACGTTAACTGTGAGGAAGGAATACAAACCCATTGTCCATCAGCCTGGAGGCAAAGGGACCCGTTTGATCGGGGACGCAGTGAGATTTTCAAATGTGTCCCTCTATTCAGGGATTTATTAAAATAATTGGAGCTGGAATAACTAATGGGAAGGTCGGAATTACTGACAAAAAAGTGACATAAATCACAAGAAACGCTCCCTCCCCAACACACAGAGACACATCCATAAGGACAGATGGTTTCTAGAACATACTCACACACTCGATCACTCGAGAGCAGACACAGTTCACTCCTTCCCAGTTCCTAATACAGAGGGTGGAAACGTTGCTGTCCTGAAGGATTCTCTCCCAGTTTCCTGAAGACAAACGGAGTTCGGGAATTCCTATATTTTGGTCTATTTGTGGTCGATCCCGTGTTGTGAAGAAATGTAAACGCAGGGAAAACGTATTCATCCCTTTAACTGCCCGAGGGGCCTTCGGAACAGCGTCTCCTTCTATCTGGAACGGGACTCTTCCCTCGAGATTTTATCGTTTGTTCAATTCACTGACATCCGGCCGTTCACAAACAATGTCAGGGACAGAACGTTCCGGGGAATGTCAGTTATAGAATGTCAGAGACAGAACGTTCCGGGGAATGTCGGTTATAGAATGTCATGGACAGAATGCTCCGGGGAATGTCAATTATAGAATGTCGGGGACAGAACGTTCCGGGGAGTGTCAGTAATAGAATGTCAGGGACAGAACGTTCCGGGGAATGGCAGTTACAGAATGTCAGGGGCAGAACGTTCTGGGGAGTGTCAGTTATAGAATGTTGGGGACAGAACGTTCCGGGGAGTGTCAGTTATAGAATGTTGGAGACAGAACGTTCCGGGGAATGGCAGTTATAGAATGTTGGGGACAGAACGTTCCGGGGAATGTCAGGTATAGAACGTTGGGGACAGAACGTTCCGGGGAACCCCTTGACCTGCCCATCACCTTTCCCCCCTACCCACCCCACCAACATGATGTACTGTGCCGGGACACACTGTAACATTAATGGGGTGAGAGACGGAGGGTTCAATCACAGGAATGGGAACTAAAGGCATTGCCAGATCAGCTGAAATGGTTAAATACACCACATTCTCAATCCACCTTCCAGAACCAGCCCAGACCCCATAATGCCAGAGGATATATCTATTCACCGTGGAACACGGTGTGGACCCAGCCAATGTACTGCTCAATACAATCCAGCAATCTGTCCAGAGTGGAACACTGCACAGATCAGATAAGGGCATTGATCTATAATCGCAGGCCACATATCTGTCCAGTGCGGTGAGAAGTGCGGACCACAGCAGTGCATTGATCTATAAACCTGGATTAGACATCTGTCCCACACGGGGAGCTGTGCAGACCACTGCAGGGTATTGATCTGTAAACACGGACTCGATATCTGTACAGAATGGGGAGCTGTGCAGACCACAGCAGTGTATTGACCTATAACCCCGGACTAGATATCTGTCCAGCACTGGGAGCTGTGCAGACCACAGCAGTGCATTGATGTATAACCCCGGATTAGATAACTGTCCAGCACGGGGAGCTGTGCAGACCACAACAGGACATGATCTATAAACTTCAACCAGATAGTCTGACCAGATTAATTCACGGGTGGTCACCCGTGAATTAATCTGTAAACCAGGAGCAGTTACCCTCCCAACATGTAGGACTGTGTATCCCACCCCAGTGCACTGATCTGTAAACCAGGAGCAGTTACCCTCCCAGCATGTAGGACTGTGTACCCCACCCCAGTGCATTGATCTGTAACCCAGGAGCAGTTACCCTCCCAACATGTAGGACTGTGTACCCCACCCCAGTGCATTGATCTGTAACCCAGGAGCAGTTACCCTCCCAACATGTAGGACGGTGTACCCCACCCCAGTGCATTGCTCTGTAACAAGGAGCAGTTACCCTCCCAGCATGTAGGACTGTGTACCCCACCCCAGTGCATTAATCTGTAAACCAGGAGCAGTTACACCCCCCCCCCCCCCCAGCATGTAGGTCTGTGTACCCCACCCAAGTGCATTGATCTGTAACCCAGGAGCAGTTTCCCTCCCAGCATGTAGGACTGTGTACCCAACCCCAATGCATTGATCTGTAAACCAGGAGCAGTTACCCTCCCAGCATGTCGGACTGTGTACCCCATCCCAGTGCATTGCTCCGTAAAACAGGAGCAGTTACCCTCCCAGCATGTAGAGCTGTGTACACCAGCCCAGTGCATTGCTCTGTAAACCAAGAGCAGTTACCCTCCCAACATGTAGGACTGTGTACTCCACCCCAGTGCATTGATCTGTAAACCAGGAGCAGTTACCCTCCCAGCATCTAGGACTGTGTACACCACCCCAGTGGATTGATCTGTAACCCAGGGGCATTTAAACTCCCAGCATGTAGGACTGTGTACACCACCCCAGTGGATTGATCTGTAACCCAGGGGCATTTAAACTCCCAGCATGTAGGACTGTGTACCCCACCCCAGTGCATTGATCTGTCAACCAGGTGGTTCGCCTCGCAGCATGTAGGACTGTGTACGCCACCCCAGTGCATTGATCTGTAACCCAGGAGCAGTTACCCTCCCAGCATGTAGGACTGTGTACCCCACCTCAGTGCATTGATCTGTAACCCAGGAGCAGTTACCCTCCCAGCATGTCGGACTGTGTACACACCGCAGTGCATTGATCTGTAACACTGTGTTCGATCCCTGCCCAGTGTGGGGAAACTTTCAGCCCATGCTGGAAGTGACAGGATGTGCAGATCACATCCATTTCCAGCTCCATCTCTCCATTGTGCCCTGACAAGGGGTTGCTGAAGGTGTGAACATCACTGCCACAGAGATACAGAGATGGAGGGGGAATCAGTTTCAACAATAACAAATGGGAGGGGTATAGGAAATAGACAGAGAGGGGGAGACTGAGATACAGTGTTATGGAAGGATGTGTTCCCAGGTTTCAGAATGCAGAAATGAAAACATTTTAACAGCATCCCGTAATATAAGTGTTTCCAGGAATGGTAGGTGAACATGATATTCGTGGGAGCACAAATGATGCAGAGTTTTGGATGAGTATTTGTTCTGCAGCTTTGTATCTGGGCCGTCGGGTCAGCAGAGTCTTTGACTCATTTTCTAAATCTAACAATAATTTGTCTCAGTGCCATTTCCATTGACTGTGACAGAGGGATCATCTACTCTCGTCTGAGCTAGTTTCCTGGTGCTATCTTATCGAACTCACCTCATTAACTACCCACCCTACCCCATGGCGTCCCTCTCATTCAATACCAGCCCGATTCTCCCACCCAATATGGTTGGAGGTACTCACCATTTCCCCGATGCCCCTGGATATTCCATGATCCATGACACTGGCGCCATCTTTAAAAGGCCACTGAGCATACGGTTGAGCTTTCTCTGTTAGGAGCTGCCCTGCACAGTTTACCCCGAGCATGGCAGATAAGGGGTAATTACACCACGGTTTGTCGACAGGGGCACGGAGGTCCTGCTGGATGGGCTAGTACAGAGGGGGACCATTCTCTTCCCAGAGTGGGCCACACCACCAGACCCACCAAACATGGTCTGAGCTTACCACCCAGCTCAGTGCAGTATCTGCGGTCTGAGGGAATGCCCAGCAATACAGGATAAGCATCAACAACCTTCCCCACTCTGTCAGGATAAGGGTCACTGTATTCTCTCTGCTCCCTCACACTCACTGTATATCTGTTACAGTACCGACCTCCAAACAAGACTCATGGTCCACGACTCTCACTGCCGCATGCAGGACCTTCTCTTTCTCGCTGTCTCTCTCTCTCTCTCTGTCTCCCTCCACTTTACCCCCCCCCCCCCCCCCGCTACATTAATAATACTGCATGGATACAACACAATGGACTGACTCCCTCCGAACACCTCACCAGGACCCCCTCCCCACCTACACTGACACTAACAACTGGGCCACCCACTCCCACCCTCCCTCTCTCCTTCCCTTTCTCCCATTCCAGGAGAACCAGCCTGGAATAGGAAAGAAATGGCCAAGCTGGGTGGTGGAGTGCCCGATATCCGTTCCCTCACCACCCCCCCCCCCCCCGCACCCTCCCCGCCATGTGGGCAGGACCATGGTAGGAGCTGGAGAGGACCGGGACACCTCGTGTGGAGATTCTGAAACATCCATGTCTCACCGACCGAGTAAGGAGCAATGTTCAGTGAAGGACAATTCTCACTTTAAACCCACGGGCAGCTTCGTTTCCCCCCGACACAACTTAGAAGCCCTGGTCCTGATACCATCTCCATTTTGTGTCGAGCTGGTACAAATGGAATCCCCACAGTCTCGGTTGGCAGGAAGGTGGGCTCACAACACATCACCACCACCACCTCCCAGGAAGGGAGCACGGTGACCCCCTCCTACACCTCCCCCTGTAAACAGCTCAGATACTGAAACTAATCTGTGATAGTAACTGTTTTCCGCAGTTGTCCTGACATCTTCAATAATCTATGCTCATATACATTCAGCACTCTCTGTTCCTGCAGCCCCTTTATAATGGCGCAGCCTGTTTTGTTCTGCCGTTCATTGTCGTTCGCTCTGCACTGATCCACATCTGCCATAAAGCTGAACACTACACCAACATGTGATTGTTCTGTTACAGTTCCACACTGTCCTCCATAGACTTCAGAGTTCTTCCAGGTTCGGTGCCATCTACAAACATTGAGATTGTCATAGCCTCACACTCCCCATGAAACAACTGAAATCCTGCCCCCCCACACACGAGTGGGAGCAAGTGAAATACTGATATATTCCCATGAACAGAGTCGAATAATGACATGCTGTCAATGAGCAACAGAAATCCGGACACATACGAGACAGAGTAGATGAAATATTGACAAACCACAGAGCAAGAGAAATCCGAATAGACTCCACTTATCTATCTTCATCAGGGTACAATGGGATGAAGTTGAAAGTGTGTACTGTACCTTTCAGAGAGAGGGAATGATGTTCTGAACTGAGAGCTTACAAGCACCTGTGTATATGAGAGGATGGCAGACCCAGAAACAGTATATTGCTATAGAGCTGGAGTCAGGTAATAAGCAGTTAAGAGAAAGGGGGTCCAGAGTTGTGAATAGTTGATGTAAAATGTTCACTTTCAGCGTGAAAAAATAAATTGATGTTTTTATTTAAACAGTAGAATTTGGGAGTTCTCTGTCCCTCATATTTTAACAGGTTGCGAGGCGAATTGAGCATTTTTTATGTTTCATTTAAGTGACCAGATGAGCTTCACGCCGTGTCCGAACCTTTCGCGTGTGTGTATCTGTGTGGGGCAGGTCTGGCAGTCTCTGTGGTGCTTAAAGTGATGCAATGCCATCTTCTGCTGGCCTCCACACGCCACTGCACAGGCATTGGAAGAGGGTGAAAACCAAGAGGGATTCATTCAGAGAGGGAGAGGGAGAGGGCAGCTGCTCATAGCACCATCCAAACTGATGTCTAATCCATGGACAGATCTAAACGTCTTTTAAACGTTCTAATTGCACAAACGTCCACCACTTGCTCTGGAAGTTCATTCCACACACAAGCCAGCTTCTGTCTAAAGTAATTACCACTCATGATTTTTTGTAAATCTTTTTCCTCGCACTTTAAAATATCCCTCAAGTCTTGAACCCTCGATTCTAGGGAAAAGACATTGGCCCTTCAGCTTTTCTGTACCCCTCATGATTTCGTAAACCTCCGTAACGTCAAACCCTCAATCTCATACTCACCAGTGAAAAAAAGTCCCAGCCTATCCAGCCTCCCCTTTTTGCTCACTCCCTCCATTCCCAGGAACATCCAGGTTAATCTCTTCTGAACACTTTCCAGCTAAATAATATCGAGATCAGTAAGATCAAAGTGAATAGTAAGATATTTTCTAAGGGAGGTGAGACCAAATCTAGAGGACATAGTTTTAAAGTGAGTGGGGAAAAAATTCCATGTGACCTCAGGAGCAACGTTTTTACACAAAGGGTGGTGTGAATATAGAATGAGCTGGCAGGATGATGAGACTGGACACAGTATTCCAGAAGAACCCTCTCCAATGTCTGTACAACCTCAGCATGACGTCCAAATTTCGACATTGAAAGATCTGACCAATGAATACAAGTGCGTTAAACACCTCCTTAACCACACTATCTGTATGAGATGCAAATTTTAATGAACTATACCTGACGGCCTCGGTCTCTGTTCTACAACACTGCCAAAGGCCCTACTTTTAATTGTATAGGTCCTGCTCTTGTTTGATTTACCAAATCCAATACCTCACATTAATCCAAATTAAACTCCATCTGCCATCCGTCAGCTCAGTGTGTGATATTATTGCCTCCTCACTCTCCCTCTTCAATTTTACAATACCTTCACCCTCTCCAGGAGGCCTGCACACGCTAGCCTTGATTTTCGCAAAGACCCTGAGCTTGGTTTGCCTTGCGGTCTGGTATCTTTTCATGGTTTTAGGAAGAGGTCGGTCACACAGGTTATTGGTGTTTTGGGGCCAGAAATTATGGTCTT
Organism: Chiloscyllium plagiosum; assembly: GCF_037043375.1. Taxonomy (NCBI): domain Eukaryota; kingdom Metazoa; phylum Chordata; class Chondrichthyes; order Orectolobiformes; family Hemiscylliidae; genus Chiloscyllium; species Chiloscyllium plagiosum. The sequence continues at coordinate 85,988,288 of NW_028270183.1, forward strand.
TCTTTGTCTTTGGTATTCAGTAATAAATATCTATTTGACACCCGGCATTGTGCAGAGTATGTCTGCACGATTAATTTCCCTCATATTGCAGACTGCAGATAATAGCAATTAACGATGTTTATGGTTTATCTCGATGGCACAGTACGTGAACAATCCGACAATTGAGACAAATACCTTGCATTTGTTTAACAGTGAAAAACATTTTGTATAGTTCAGTAATGTTAACCAGATTTTATGAAATCCCATACCGAGCTGAAAGCTGTCACGTAAAATGTGACCCAAAGTCTGGGAATAGTTTAGATCTTGTGGCATGGGTAGTACCCGTGCCTCTGAGCCAGAACCCTGGATTTTATTCCAAATCCTAAACTTCTGTGGTAGTGTCCCTAACTCTGGGCCAAACGGTCTTGATTCATGACCTGCCTGTTGTGGAGGTGTGTCAGTGTGTCAGAACAGGCTGATGAACAGACACACAGTGGAATCATGTTGCAGCTTTAAGGATTATTGCTGAATGGTGCTCGTGTCTCTATCTCCAGGCACAAAGTTTCAGGTACAAATCTCACAGAGATGTTTCATAATACGTCCAGACAGACTGATGAAAATGATGTTAGAATTGTGTCTTGATGGAGAAGGAAGAGGTGTCAGTATTGAATTTCAGATTTGAGGCCCAGGGAAGACTGAGAGCACAGCCATTCGTGTTGGTTGGAATCACATTTCGCAGCAGTGGCCGTTTATAAAATCATAAAAGCCATGGATAGGGTGCGTAGTCAAGGTTTCTTCCCAGGGTAGGAGCGTCCAAACGTAGAGGCCATTGGTTGAAAGTGAGAGGTATAAGATTTTGAAGCGGCACCATTTCACGCAGAGGAATGAGCTATCAGAGGAAGTGGTGGAGACTGGTCCAATTACAACATTTGAAAGAAATTTGGAAGCTGACATACCTGCTGAGTTTTTGTAGCAATTTCTGCGTTTGTTAAAAAATAAGAAGCCCTCATTTTAGCACAGGTACTCTGAATAAACATTTAAACATTTTTAAATGACGCAGGCACATGTAAATACATTTCAAATTGATAATTTCCTGCTAAGAAAAAGCAGCAACAATATACCTACATGGAGCAGGGACTGGAATGTAGTCGTAGTTTGGACAATGTTCAATGAAACCTCATATGGTCCAGTTTGGGCGAGAATGATATCGTTGCGTGACTCAACTCAGAGAGGAAGAAAATATGATCTGCCCGAGATGGAGTGGCCTATATTGCACATTGTCTCCATCATTGTTTCTCATCACAGCAATGTGTGCAAACTAAAAGAAAGTGTGCATGAAAAGTCTGAATGGTCGCAGTCTGTTTCCCAAGATAAGGAGTCCAAAACAAGAGGGGATAGGTTGAAGGCAAGAAGGGAATAATTTAGAAGGAACCATAGGGCCAAATGTTTCACGTAGAGAGTGATGTGTGTACAGAAAATGCTGTCAGAGGAAGTCGTGAAGGCTGTATAATTGCACATTTAAAAAGTGTCTGTAAGACGAGGGATACTGGCCACATGCTGGCAAATGGGACTAGATCAGCTTTGGTTATCTGGTCCGAGTGAACAGATTGGACTAAGGGATCTGTTTCCATACTTCATGGCTCTCTGATTCTGTAAGAAGGATGAGGAGAAATTCAGAAACGACCTTTCAAGTCAGAATTCTCTTCACTGGAAGTTTATGGTGCCTCTATATCCATATTGATTCAATGCTGAGTGATTTTGCTGCGCGTCGGATGCTGCCTGAATTGCTGTGCTCTTCCAGCACCACTGGTAGAGGAATTGAGTTCCGGAGTACTGAGGTCATGTTGCAGTTATATAAGACTCTGGTGCGGCCACATCTGGAGTATTGTGTGCAGTTTTGGTCGCCATACTATAGGAAGGACGTGGAGGCACTGGAACAGGTGCAGAGGAGCTTTACCAGGATGTTGCCTGGTATGGTAGAAAGATCGTATGAGGAAAGGCTGAGGCACTTGGGGTTGTTTTCATTGGAGAAAAGAAGGTTTAGGGGTGACTTGATAGAGGTGTATAAGATGATTAGGGGTTTAGATAGGGTCGACAGTGAGAATCTTTTTCCACGTATGGAGTCAGCAATTACAAGGGGGCATAGCTTTAAATTAAGGGGGGGTAGGTATAGGACAGATGTTAGGGATAGGTTCTTTACTCAGCGAGTCGTGAGTTCATGGAATGCCCTGCCAGTAGCAGTAGTGGACTCTCCCTCATTATGGGCATTTAAGCGGGCATTGGATAGGCATATGGAGGATAGTGGGCTAGTGTAGGTTAGGTGGGCTTGGATCGGCGCAACATCGAGGGCCGAAGGGCCTGTACTGCGCTGTATCTCCCCCGTCAGCTCCTGAAGTAGTCTGTGTCCATGTGCAACAAGATCTGGACAACATTCAGGCTTGTGCTGTGAAAGTATATGTAGCAATCATGTAACAGCAGTTTGAGATGCGGCTTAATTTCACAAAGAACAGATGAAGTCATTCAGCATTTCAAGTTCACTTCACAGGAATATGAGGAAGCCATTGAAACTACTGAACAAGAAGAGGGATAGCACATTCAGACCCTCCTGCCTATTACACAGGAAACAAGGAGTCCAGTGTTATGGACCAGGCCAGAGCCCCCTAAAAATATTTTGAAGTTGTAGTTTAAATCCAACCATTATGTTACTCTAAAGGCAAGTATGACAACTGGTTAAGATGTAATGTGATTGGTGAAACTACTCGATGTTAAGCAAAACAGTTTATTTGAGCACTATCATTAAAATATAATCAAAGAAAGAGGAAATTAGAAGAACAACACAATTCAAAAATTTAACAGAATAGCAGCTAGAATCCTATTACGAACTAATTGTACCAATATAGTCAGATCCCATAAACACAACCTCTTGGCTAAAAAAACAAATTCTCACATACAGTTCTCTAGGATGGGGGAAAAATCAGCATCCAGTAAAAAAGGTCAGAGACAGTAGCAGCCAGGGGATTCTCACTGAAGCTTATAACTCTGAGGGGACCCCAATAGTTTTTGACGTTACTAAAAAAACAAAACCCAGAGATCCTAATCTGTGAGAGCTGGCCACACCCATTCAGGCTGCATTAAAATAAATACAAGGCATTTTTAGCTGTTTTAACAGTGGCCTTAACTAACCATCTAGGGAACGATCATTCAATCTGTCTCTTAAAAGAAACCAGGACACAATAACATCTGAAAGCTGCAGCATCATCACACTTGTCAGCACAGCGAGCTGTTAAACAGGAAACATGGGGTAACCCAATCAGGCCCTTGGCCCTGTCCAATTGGACGAGGAAGATGCCATTCAGCCGCTTGAGTCCATTATATAGGAACAAGAGGAGGCCATTCAGCCCCATGAGTCACTTACACTGGATTAGCAGAATGACATTCAGCCCCTTGAGTCAATGGCACAGGAACAGAAGGAGGCCATTCAACCCCATGAGTCGCACAGGGACAGCAGGAGGAGATCATTCAGCCGCTAAACGCTCTTACACAGGGACAGAATGAGGTAATCAATGCTGATTCCTGATAAAAGCTTATGCCCAAAACATCAAATCTCCTGCCCCTCGGATGCTGCCTTTCCCAGCACCACACTTCCGACTCTGATTTCTAGCATCATGATTCTCCTAATTGATGCTCTAACACGATGAACAAGTGGAGCAGAGCCTGCACAGACTGCCCCACGTTGTTCCAGGTAGCTCTGTTGCTCATGTCGGACATTAACGTGTTTTTTTTTTGCAGTGAAGAGGGAAGCAAAATGCTTTGTGTGAAATCTCAAGGAGGCACCTTCCATCTCCGAGAAGACGGCAAAGTCTTCTCTATGCAGGGCAGAAGCTTGTGGGAATGGCTACCTGTTTCAGATGGAAGATATTGTGGTTGCTGTTGGGGATTGTGAACAATGTGACGTTCAGTGCAGGCTCACACACTGACTGCTTATTAATGTGGGGAGAGTTAATTACAGCTTAGAAACAATTAGGAAAGCCATATTGGACTGATGAATGGACTCTCTAAGTTCACATAATGCTGATCTTGTTCATGTTGATCTTGTCTAGTGCACGTCCTATGCAGAGTGACCTGTATGCCTTACTCTGTACAAGTCTATTTTCACCCTATGATCTGTCTGGCCACGCTTATTATGATTTCCCTCCATTACTCATAAATAAAGTGTTTCCCTGTACTGATGTACACATATCAATAAATCAAACCAATCAAACCTGGGTAAAGTATGGAATTTCTCACCCGATCAATGTCTCTTCTGGAAATAAGTGATCGCAACCAAGCATCAAGTTTCAGTGCAACCATCTCTATTCTCTCAGAGCTCTACAGGATAAACACTCAGTTTCTTCCCTCTCATTTCATTGTACAAACATCTGTGTTTGTGGTAAGGAGATTATTCCATGCAAAGGAGATCAAATCTGTAGATATAGCCCCAAAAACCCTCTCGGCAAGGATTCATAATTGTAGGAACTTGGCTTTGTATAGATTCTTGAATCAGTAGACATAGAGAGCAGTAGACATACTCTGTATAAATTTCAGTAAGGCCTTTGATTAGGTTCCATATGATAGGCTGCTCTGGAAGATTCGATCACCTTGAATGCAGGGGGACCATGCAAATTGGGTACTCA